>NC_058052.1:9228565-9547898 GCF_020085105.1 Siniperca chuatsi
AAGACCCTTCAACCCCGGCTCAGTTTGGTTCACCCTCCTCCTCTATTTCCAAAACTCGGAGCACTTTCTCAAAAAGGAAAACGCGAAGAGCGCCCTCGATATCGCTCCGCCATGTCACGTAGTCCGCATTGTGAACCGAAAATAACGCTAGAGTCGGCCTGTTAGCATCCATATGCTCATTTCTACCCGCACCAATAACGCAATATTTATCTCTTCATGGTTCAGGGACATATAAAAACATCTCATTTTAGAACAGCATTTACGACAGCGGAGTGATATTACAACACAGGAACTACGTCCCTCCTTATAAAGAGATACAATGTTTCCTTATTTGGTGCTGTCTCTCCTTATTTGGTGAGTCACAGCGTCGCCTATCGATTGGCTGAGGATTATCTGAGTAGCGCTCGCATTGGTCAACAAGGCATGCTCATTGGAATAAATACCAAAATGGTTGCGCTACCGACAACGTCACCGCGGACAGACAGAGGCACCAAAATAACAAAACAAACTTTTTATTCCCCACAGGTTGTACTATGTCATACCACAAACATTTTTCCCCCCACAAAGTGTTTATGCCAGGATATCTCTTTATTTAGCCTATCTGTGTTGGCTTAACGACTTGAACTGATTCTGTCAGAGGAATTGCTTTTTGAGTTCAGATGAGATTTCGTACAGTATTGTATTACTGTTGGTGGATATATATACGTTTAGATAAATTCAGGCAGTCAGATGTGCAATAGGCGACTTCAGGTCCCAAATTATTACAACACATGTATAGGTTCTTATTTTATTTTTGTTCGTGTATTGTATACTCATCTCTTCCCCCCCAAAAAAAATATAGTAGAATATACTCTCCTATACACACTAATTACCTTGAAGACTAGGCCTGCATCACACTAACTTTGACAAGAATTGCAACACCACTGTTCACTGTGCTGGCAATCTGAGTAAGGTCTATAAGTATTTGTAATTACTATTTTAAGAAACTTGTATGCAAGTTGCATTCAACATATTGCTGTGCCACATACCTATTGTAACCGTTCACAATAGGACTTTTTCACAGCAGACATTGTAACTTGTCATAGTAAGAAAAGCACAGGTGTCAATCAACTGTCATGATGGCTCCATCCTATCCAAGTGTTCCAATAAGTCATCACAGTATGACTGCCAGTATGTAGGCCTATTATACCAGGACCCTGAAACTGAAGCAGCTAAATGGAATTCAGCCATCATCAACTGTATTATTTACACCTGTGCTACTGTGAAACGTCAAAATGTCTTCTGTGGAAAAGGACCATCACGGGAAAATCTGTCAAAAGGTGTTTGAAATGATGCGGTACACCCCACCCATCTGGTACTCCAGGCAGGTTATAACAAATGCCACATATTATGTTATTTGAAAATGGTTTCTCACACAAGATTTGTTGGCAAGATGCTAGGGGATTTTTGTTTAAATTTATGGGCTTTTACTACCATGAGAGCTCCCTGAGGTGTAAACGACACACAATATCACTATTATTGAATGATTTGAAGTTTCATGAACCTCATTAAGACTTATTCTGTTTGTCAAATAAGTATGCAAAATTTAACAATAAACACTGAATGACAAAAATACATCCAACATACCAAACACTTTAAAGGGGATATGTAAGTGTGTTATGAATTGACTTTGAAGATATGAAAAGCTGTTTTCCCATGGTTCTGTGTGCAAATCTGAAGTTGAGCCTCTTTATCCATTACTATGTACTCAGAGCAGACCACTGAGCTCCCACATAGGCTACAATGCAAGCAAACCTCTCATAGTCAAAGTCTGACCCATGTCGTCTCAGGATGAACTCAAATATCTACAGTGAACTGCTGAAGTCGCCTGTGGGCACCAAATAAAATGCAACTTTTCAAATAAGTACGTATTTATCAGATCAAAAGGAGAACATTATCACTAATCCAAGACAAAATGGACTCTTACTCATATGGGAATCCTCTTTTGCAGCTATAAAAGGCCATGTTAGCGTGTTCAACTCTAAACATAATTATATGGAAAAAAATATTTGGCAAGCTTTTAGGGTCAGGTTTAAGAAGACCTACAGAAAATACACACCTCCCTCTAGTGGTTAATGAGAGAACTTTTTGGATTAACAGTAAAATCGAAAGACTGACTGTAGGTGCGTTTACAAGACCGGTGGTTTTACATATTACAGCCCATTAAATATAAACTGCATATACTTTTTATTACTCCTGACCCTCTTCAAAGGAATACAATAAGTATTCACAGGCAGCTGTTATTTACATACAGTATGAAAATCAACTTGCAGAGACTTGCTTGAAGTAAGTAATCTGCCTCAGTGAATATTTCGTCATCTTTATTATTTTTACTGAACATTTTATTGTGTGGTATTGGACTAAAAAGTATGTTCAATGTGATTTTATCTCATGCAAGGTTAAATCACTTGAAAGTTGATTTTCAAACCAAACTAAAAAGGAAGAACCCCCCTCAAAAAAACAGGATATTTTGGAAACCGTCACAGATGGGGTTCTTGAATATGTGCTGCTATCAGTATTAATCACAACACATTGGGTAAAAACACTGTGAACCTTTATTGACAGCAGCATGTATACTTTTGTATATATCTGATTACTGTGAACGTTTGCTGAAGCAGATTAAAAACAAAGAGGTCTAGGTGTGAGTGCCTAGCATTCATAAAAACAAAACATTACACTAAAAACACCGTATAAAAACAAGTTCATAAACAAAGGCCATTGCATTTGATTAGATAATGTAAAAAAAGAGGGAAACAGTTAAGATAATCCTTCATTTACCAGGCACTTAATGAGTACTGGTGACCAGCAGTCACTCTTTTGACCTACTTTGTACTTTGTGTTAGCATATTCAGCTGGTTACCAGACTGAATGCACATTGAGATGACCATGAGAATGAATACATAGCATCAGAAGTACCTTCCTATTATAAACATAGTTAAAAAAGACAGGACCTTCATCATAAATAAACAGGCACCTGCATGTCCTACTACACAACGTGATAGAGATAAAGAGGGATATTCTTTTAAGTGAAGTTAGTGCATGACTTCTACATTATGTACACATTGCCTGGTGTGATGGTCCACTTTGCAGCATTGCACAAAACAACTGGACCGGGAGGGAAACTGTGATTGGCCCTCTGAAGAAATTACGTCGCAGGTTAAACACAGTGATAGGCTGCATCCCTGCAACTGACACAACATAATCATGTTAATGTGGTATAATGAGTATTCTTACCCATAGGTGGTGACCAATAAGCACCTCAAAGTTAATACAAGAACAGAACACACTCATAAAAACATACAAAGCCCACACTGGCACAATCTCATCTATTCAATATATTCCTTGGCTATAAACTTGATCTTTTTTTGTTTAATGTTCCTGAAGTGTTACCATAACACGGATTACTTTTTCCACAAGTTTCCTCACGTCGCAAATCATGAGCGTAACAGACGACGAACCTTCATGCAAAAACCCATTCCACTTCTTCTTTGAAAGTACACTGTAGCATGGGAACAGATCAGTTGCATGCACAAACACACACACACACACACACACTTGGAGGATGGTGGTTCGTCCTTGGTGGACAGAGTAGCTAGGCGTCTCCTTCAGGATTAGGGTGGTGGACTCAGGATGCAGCTGACTGGATTTTAACAGACCAGTTGAAACAGTCTCACTCAACACACTCTTAAGTGGTTGATAGAATATTTAAGAAACTTCAACATTCCACTGAAGTCACATTATATCCCACTGTCCCTTCAATATTCTTTCTAGTTTAATGAGAAAACACTGAAGACTTGACAGCAGTGAATCTAAATTTCAGGGGTTTTCCAAAACAATATCTATTGATCTGAGCCGGTGAAAGCACTGTATCTAACATCCCTACAAATCAGTTGGAGGTCTGGGTGAGTGTGAGTGTGTGTGTGTGTGTGTGTGTGTGCGTGTGTGGAGGGGTAGAGGCACTGAGGTTGTGAGGCTCCGTGAAACAAAGTGTCTCTGGGACAGAGGGGCCGCAGACAGGCAGGCAGGGTCACAGTTGAACCACAGACAGGGACTCGAGGGGGAGGGTCATCCATGCTGCGGTTAAGGCAAACGTAAACTCCGGGCACTGCTCACAAGAAGCCATTCACACAAACGTGAGTGCGTTTCCACTGATATAGCAACCCACACGCCCACCGTCTGAAATGCATATATAAAAAGTGTTTTCTCCTCAACCCTCTTCCCTGAAATGTGAGAGACTAATAATCCAGCATTCCTGTCTTTATTTTAGGGGAAGGGGGTTGGTCAAAGTTTCCCTCTGATGTGGGGTTATGGTCGTCTCAGACTTTGCTGTCAGAGGGCAGCTCTCCCAGGGTGTGGACGATTTCAGTGAAGGAGGGACGCTCTTTGAGGCTTAGCGCCCAGCAGCGGGCCATGAGCTTGTAGATTTTGGAAGGACAGCCGTCTGGAATGGGCAGCTTCAGCTTCCCTGTCTGCAGAGCTAGAGATGGGCAGAGACAGGGAGGTTAAACCAAATCAGAAACATGGACAAACATGTGGTTGTTGAATGACAAATTCCATGTTGTGATTGACTTCCCTAAAGAACTGATTACATACCACCACTCTAATTTACATTTACCTGCCCATTCAAGCAAATCTAATGACCAATAGGGACCTTCTCATCTTGTGTGCTGAAACAGGACCTGGATTAAAAATAAGGCGCTAAAGCATCATACTGACCTTCCAGCACCTCATCATCGCTGAGTTTGGTGTATGGCATTTCCCCATGGCTGAACACTTCCCACATCAACACTCCAAAGGCCCACACATCAGACTTGGTGGAGAAGTCATCCTCAAACACAGACTCTGCTGGGAGCCAGCGCAGCGGAATCCATGCCTGTCTGTAGTGGAAGTACTCACTACATACATGTACACAAGAGAAATGACAAGGAGAAACAACTAAAATTAGACAGATGAACAGAGATGTCTCAGAATTCTAATCAAGCCATTCATTGTAGTTGCTGATTAAAGTGGGTGATTATTGTTAAATCAGGTTTTCTGACAGACCTGTTGTAGACGTCCTTGCTGAGGCTGAGCGACGACACTTTCACGCGCCTCTGACTGTTGATCAGGCAGTTTCGGGCGGCTAGGTCTTTGTGAACGAAACGGTGATTGGACAGATGCTCCATCCCATGAGCCACCTGGGCACAGATGGAAACCTGAGGGGAAAGAGAAAAATACAGAACAAAAAAAACAAAACAAAAACAAAAACGTCAAAGTAAAGTCGTTTTGATAATACATCTAGAGCAGATGACAGCAGAAATGACCAAGGTTTTCCTTGGTTGCATGAGTTAGTCTGAAATAGTTCGACACAGCCTCACAGTGACAACAAGACTCCTGGAGTCACTGGCCAAGAAATTATCCAGCAAATAACCCCCAGTAAAACCACGGCTTCTAATTTCTACATTTCGGCTTTGGTACAGATTAAATAAAGAAGATATAATGTGTTAAATATTGAGCTTTAGAGGTGCTGCTAGGTGGATTTTACATTTGGACAGAGCCAGGTTAGATGTTTCCCCATGTTCAGTCTTTATGCTAAGCTACACTAACCGTCTCCTGGCTGCAACTTCATATTTAGCATACAGACATGACAGTGGTATTGATCCTCTTATCTAACTCTCGGCAAGACAGCAAATAAGTATTTTCCAAAATGTCTAAATATTGCTTTAAGGGAACATGATCTCGCAATGAATGGGAACGGCACAATTTGCACAAAAACATAAACAATCTTTATATTCTTAAGCTGGCATCCATTTCCATGTTTTATTTTATTTTTTGCATGGTCGATGGTGTGCAGGTTGCTGTGAGTTGTCAATCATGGTACAACATTCAACACTTACTTTGGTCTTAGTGCTGATAGGCTGAGATTTGATCTTGTCATCTTTGCTTTTGGAAATTCTCAGGAACTGCTTTAGGTCTCCCTGGTATGATAAAAAAAAGAGAGCATTATATCAGGTAAAAACCCATATACATTTCTTCAATCCTTGTGTGTGTGTGTGTGTGTGTGTGTGCTTCTATTTCTGTGTGATTACCAGGTCATAGTACTCTAGGATCATGTAGTGGGGCTCTGCCTCCCTACACAGGCCCAACAGGCGGACGACGTTGGGGTGGCTGAGCTTGGCAAACATTTCAGCTTCGCGGCGGAAGTCGAGCTGGAGCTGTTCATCTCTGCTCTGCAGGCTCTTCACCAACACCACCGTCTCCTCCTCGCTCTCCTCGATACCCTTAGCTTTGCATAGCAGCACCTCACCAAACTCCCCTTTACCTGAATGAACATTCGCACACCACAGAGCAAATGTCAATGTCAAAATCAATGTCATATATCTTGTTTTGTTAGGTGAAAGCACTATTATGTTACAGCTTTAAGATCAGGTCACTTTCAATTAAAGCAGAGCACAAGGACATTCATTCTCAGTTAATACATGCAAAAGAGAAATGTTTAATTAGTCTACCTAAAGTAGTGATGGTTTGTAGGTTTGCTCGAGGAAAGTGGAGCTTATCATTGTTGACATGGCTGTGGCGTTTCTCGGTTGTTGCCATGGTGCCCATGTTGGTGAGTGCCACTTCTTCCTGGATCTCTGCGGTGGTGTGGCCGTTTTGTTGAATAGCCCCTCCTGATAAACACAACACATATCCCACAGGGTCAAAGGTCACAGACATAGTGCAAATCTCAATGGGTATTAAAGGGCACTGTAAATGTGACACGTGTATCCAAATAGCATAAAATGTATTCATCATTGTCTTGGGAAGAAAAACGGCACAAACAAAACCAATACTTGTTGCTCTGCTCGGCCAAATTGAAGACAAGTGACAATGAGGACGGTTAACAAAGAACAAGTTCACATTAAATGTGGAGAAAACAGGGTGCCTGCACATATCCCCCTATTGCTCTGTTCCAATTCCATACTACGTACTAACTGTGTACAGTATTTACTATATAATAATCTTTATAGTATAGAGTTTTTGCAGTTAGTAGTTGTGCTGTCGAACATAAGTCAAACTGCAACTTTGGAATGTTACTACCAACTTCATAATGGCAAAGCAAAATGTTTTTCCAAAAATTTTGTTGTAATTTCTTATGTAATTCATTTTTCTGAGGTTGACCATTATGTGGTTACCATTATATTAGTTTTTTCCAGCTGGGAGCAGCTCCTCCATTTCCTTGTATACAACAACACATCAAAAAAAACTTGAACTTGTGGCATTTTACATGTTAAATGCAATACCCAGGACGAACACAAGATGGTAGCAAATATCCTGACCAAAAATTCAAAAACATTCTCCATCAAACATTCATACCATTGAGACACTCCATCTCTGGCTCCTCTCCATCCTGGCCTTTCTGCAGTCTTTTGGCGTTGCGTCTCTTTTTGCAGTAGAACATGAGTCCCAGCACTACAATGATGTAAGCCACGGCTGCTCCCACCGACAGACCGATGGTTTGGATCATCTTGTAAGGAGCCTTGTCCCCATCTTCATCAAAGGGATGCACTGGTTTGTCTGTTGGGCACAGGCAGAAATTATGGTTAACTAAAAGGATGTGTTATCTTCAACACATCCAAGTCTTAAATCAACATCACATATAGTGTTACATCTTTCAGTACAATTTGTTGTTTTAGCGTCAGTTTTAGAATAAAGGGTGTGCAAATTAAAATTTTAAATGTATCCCCCCACCCAAGACTAGCTATTTGAAAATAAGAGTTGTAGGAGTGAACATGCAAATATACAGATGTGGTTTACTGTATAACAAATCCACTACAGTTATGATTTGATAGAGTTACACCCATGCAACACCTGTTAGAAAGCTGTCACACACTACTCTGCCCAATAAAAGCAAATGGCAAGCCTGTATCTGTTTTATATATTAAAAAAGGTACTTGCATTGAATGTTTACACACAGTGCTCTGGCTTTGTTGGGCCGTGCTGTCACGCTGACCCTGACAAGCTACGATAAACATCTAAATTCAATTGTCTCCTACTCTGAACTAATCCGTAATACCATCCTGCTACTTTGGAAGAAAATAAGTTGATGTGGGACACTAATGCAAGTGTGTGACTGTAATTTTCAGCTTCAGTCAGCACACAAGGAGCCACCGAGTGTGAAGCGTTATTAGATCTAACGTCTGCCCAATCCCATCACCTCAGTGACAGCTGTGGCTGTGGTTATTAACCTGTCGAGATGGATGACAGGCAGAGGGTGAAGGTTTAATTAATGCCTTCATCCTTTACATGTGATTGCGGCTTTACGCCCCATGTGTGCACCATTGTTCCTGATAAAGGAAGCCTGTGTAAATATGTTGTGTGTGTGTGTGTGTGTGTGTGCGTGTGTGTGTGTGTTAAACTCACCCACTACATACAGCTGAGCCACACGGTCTTTGATGCTGCAGCTGTTTCCAGCCACACATGTGTATCTGCCGGTGTCATCTGTAGTGACATCTGTAATCACCAAGGAGCCATTGGGCATCTTCTGGAACCTGGAAGAAAGAAGGGACGGGACAGATGAGGGTGGAGGTCCAGAATTCACAGCAAACAAGAGGGAACGAGGCCAGAAAGAAGGGCCAGCCAGGCCTCATAGAACAAGATTCACTCACTGAATGCATATGTAACTTTTGTCAGTGATGACACTTGTACTATGTTGGCATTGAATCTCAAATAAGTAATTTCAGACTGAGTCAGAGGTAGTGAAAATTCGACTGTTACATTATTATAACACGTTCAATTCTGCCCGCTTTAAAGTTCATTCTCTTTACATGTAGTATGTACAGTATATACTAATGTATTGAAGATAATTTACAGTCCACTTCACATAAACTGGCCTCATGCAAGAACATTTTCGTATTCTTATACTAAATCTCTCTTACTTTTTTCTGAGGTTTGCTCGTACGAGTGTTCCAAGTCGAATTCAGCAAACCCTCTTAACTGCACATAAATTGCTCGTTTGAACCTGATGAATGCCACCTATTCAGGAGCAGGTAGCTGTGTTTGAGATTTGATCATTAGCATAATCAACACCGTTAGAATTGCTATATAAGGCTGCCTTTTCCGCTTACGTTTGTGGGCAAGTTTCATTCACAAAAAATGTCACTTAAGTGTAAAGAGAAGAACTTCACACCGCGGAGCCCACTGTTGGAGATCGGGAAACGAAAACAGAATTTTTATTATTTAATTATTTAATATTGTGACAGAAATAAAGAAGGAATGGTTTGACATGAAGTTAGATACTGAAAAATGTCAACAAAGCAGATAAGACGGGAGGCGCTTCAGGGGACGGATGGATGACAGAATATTATACTGTACACGTATGTGATGCTACACTGTCAGGTGTTATAATGGCGGGTGTTCACCTGGACAGCGACCCTGAGGAGCTGTTGAAGTGAGAGAAATTTTCTGACTAGTGACATGCATAAGTGGCCATGCCAAAATATGCCAATAAATCTAAAAAAACAAAACAAACAAACAAACAAAAAAAGCTCTCAGTAAATCAGCAAGCCACAATGATGATATGGTGAACAGAATATTGAATACATTCAGATTTGTGTTTTTTTCTCCCTGTGAAGAGAGGCAGACCACTCATGAATTGTGTTCATACTTAAGAGAAAGTACAAGAACATTTGTGAATGTGACAACTTCTCTTAAATCACTCTTACGTGCCACTTAAGAACAAATCTGTTTGTACGAGAAGTTCTTGCATGAGGCCCATTGTATTCAGGTGTGTAATACTATATTAGCACAAGCTAAATCTATAATGAATGCACACAGATCAAACTGCAATCAATCCTGTTTGGAACCTGTAATCACAAACTGTAATCCATGATGGTTGAGCTGTCTAAAAGACAAGATTAAAAAGGCACAGGGGTGTCTCATTTACCTCCTGTTCTTACTGATGTCCAGCGTCTTGTCTTTGACCATCCAGTGGATGTGAGGCTCGGGGTCGCCGGTGGCCTGACAGTGCAGGATGGCTGTGTGACCTTGATACACCGTTGTATTCTCTGGTTCCACCTTAAAGCGAATGTACACTATATGTGCACAAACGTACATTCACACATGGACACATGCACACGCTCATTAATATAACACTTACACCACAACCAGGCAATAACATTTCCTTTACAGACTGTGGTGATTGTGGTTAACATCAGTTACACTCTACAACCCAAATGCAATTTATTACTGTCCAATCAAAAGGCCACCAAGTACACAATAAATGCTGCTGTTTGCCACTTGATGAGAATGATCAATGACTGTCTCCTCATTAAATCACCCTCAAATGTACTGACACCACAAGTACTTTCAATGTGGGACTGATGGTTAATATGGTGACGTGACCCTTTCTTTCATAATTCCCTGCTTTCAGGATGATGAGTGAGCGGTTTACCGGCCACAGTGAGAGTCACCAGGGCTTTGATCTCCCCCTGGAGACTGTTGGAGGCGATGCATGTGTAGTTGCCGGCGTCGCTGCGGGTGACTTTGGTGAAGTGGAGCTGGCCGTTCCTCTGCTCCACACGAGGCGGCAGCTCTCCTCCGTCTGCAGGGGGAGACAGAGAGACGCACAGGGACAAGGGGGGATTAGGGGGGCTGAGCCTGGTACTGCATGTGGAATTCAAGTGGTTAAATTGACTCCCTCATGCCAAATGCAGATGAAGGGGGGAAATGATCCATGATGATGAATCTTCCTCACTCTGTTTATTGAAGATTCTGTGCATGTTTCTACATATTCTTGTGGAAACTGCATTTGTCATCATTTGCATTTTTCATGCATAAAAATGTGTTAAACAGTTATTCCTTATCTGATTTAAGACATTTTGAGCTGAAGTTAAGCCAGCGGCGTGCACACCTGCTTTGGTCCAGCGAATGGTGGGACTCTCTCTGCCTTTAGCTGAGCACTGGATGGTGATCTTGTTATCCAGCTCCAGGCACTGAGCAGGCTGGGGGGTCGGGGTGAACTTCAGCTTCTCTGAAACACAAGTCAAAACACCACACACATATTACACACGTGGTAAACATGGGGGGGGCACATGTCAAAGCCTCTTTTGTGCAACTCACACTGCAGCTGAAATGACACGAAAGCTGACGCGAATCATGTTCAGACACATTCAGGGAAATGTGGCTTCGTGCACACACAGAACTGATGAGTATAAAAACTGAGGTCTATCAGAGGCTGAGATCATATAAACAGAGAGATTGGCCAGACAAAACAGCGACATGTCAGGCCATCTATCACAGTAATCCTATAGAAGCAGAGCTGCGCTGATAGGAATTTATCATGGAGATAATGTGTTAAAAATGGAGGCTAGAATAAAGCTGCCGGGCATGAGTCATATTTTTACACCTCTGTGGGTGTCCTGCAGGATGCCCAGAGACACAACATGGACATGCTCTTCTTATTTTAGGAAACACACACATTCACACTCACAAGCCTGCAGGCACGACCACATTTGTTTTATATTTTCTCTCAACGCTGTGTTATTCATAATACCCTGGATTGGGTATTCAGGGTATAATACTCGTTATGTACTCGTACATTATCTTTCAATCTTTCATCTGTCAGTCAGGGGAATAACTTCAAATACATGCTCAGTAAGAAAAGTATAATCTACTGTATATACTGATCAACTGAGTGATTCCCTCACAGCTCACCAAGCACAATAACTCTAGCTTGCCCAGACAGTCGGCCTCCTGCAGTCTTGGTTTCACAGCCGTACATTTGTCCGTCGTAAACCTCCACATTGTTGATCCTGAGGGTGCCGTTAGGGAAGAGCTTAAAACGAGAGTCCTAGAAGAAAAGAGAGAAGTAGAATACATAGAATGCATGTCAGAAGAAGACACTAATAACTTTGTGTGTCTGTGTTATTGTTGTGTTTGATAACTGACCTCTGGTGTGATCATGATGTTGTTGCGGAGCCAGGTGACCTCAGGTTCAGGGTTGGCCTGAGCGTGACAGTGAAGGTAACCTGGTTTACCCTCCTCTAAGTGGCTGTCCTGAGGCCTCATCACCCACACTGGGGCAGCTGTGGACACACACACACACACACACACGCACACGCACACGCACACGCACACACACACACACACAAAATGTTAGTGAGCTTGGCCCATTGGTCAGTCTAAACATAGACGGCATTAACAATCCCTGTGTATCTTGTAGATGGTCCCAGTGTTCCCACCATCATCATGACATTAAAGACTTCCTGTAATATGAAAGAGTGCTTCAATGACCTATACTATAAGTTAGCACTAATTGGCTTGCTAATGTTCCATTTCAGCTTACGTTGTGCTCACTATGTTTGGAGTTGCTATGGGGGGGACTAAAACACAACAAATTGTGGCATTTTATTACATTATGCTATATTCATATATTATGATAATAAAAGAATTCACCCTGTTTCCTAAGTGCCCTGCATAGGAAATATCTTTTATGTTTTGATCTTTTTTTTGACAGTAAAAACTGACTACTAGCAGTTCTTTCAGTCATTTAATCAGATTTTTCTCTGTCTGTTTTAAGTTATTTCATACTGTACTGATTCACAAGAGATAGATTTGAAAAAGGAATAGTCAAAATTGAAGCAGTAGAGGCAGAGATATCCCCACTTTCTTATTTCTAGTATGGGTAAAGCTCAGGAAGCACTAGATCCTACACTTCCCATAATGTAATGTGATAGTATCTTTCAATAGATAACCCCTGCCTCATAAACGCACACTTCTGCTAAACCCCACGCATCCAGTTTGTAATGCAGGCTTGATGATGACATCATCAGGCTTATTTTGTCAAACTGTATAAGACTTTATACAACATTATTCGACTGTTTTCACAGGAGTTGTACTCCTTGTGACGAGTAAACCGAACTTAAATGTGTAAAATTGGTGACCTGTCCCTTTAAAGCTGTCTGCGTATGACTCACTGGCCACAGTGAAGGTGACTTCCTGTATCCTGCGTCCTGCCTTGTTCTGGGCCACACAGGTGTAGGTGCCTGAATCTCCCTCCTCTGTGGGACTGAAGACCAGATCCAGGCCATCCTGGTACACTCTGCCCTCTGTGGGCACCCGCTGACCTCCTCTCTCCCACCAGACCTCGGGGTCAGGTCTGCCACGGGGGGCATGACAGGCTACCCGCTGCAGGGTGTCCGCTGTGAAAACCTTCGACGCCTTGGCCACCATGTCGTCTATCTCTGTAGCGGAAAGCAGAGAGAGCGAGAAAAGAAGCAGCAATTTGAATGCTGAAATTGATTTCCATTTACACAAGACCCCTGATAATCATCCATCTGTCTTCAAAGCCAGTGAAGCATTACTTATTTTGAATTTCATTAGTAGCCCTGAGCACACTTAATTCCAACTCACAGTTATGTTCACAGATTTCATGTCTTGTAAGGAAAAGTCATCTGATTTGTAGTGCGGGCCACAGTAATTAGCGAACAAAGCGCACAGTAGGAAAACTGAGAATATCTGTTGTATGAAAATTAACTAGGGCCTATGTGAGGTGGGTCATATCAAAACTGGCAGCCCCTAGACAGGAAGTGGAATGTGATCTGTGGTACAAAGACTCACAAGACCTCCCACTACTGTGTGGTTTAATACTGTGTGTCCCAAATGGAAGTCATTAGTACTTTATTGGCCGACAACGCTCTGAAAGCTGGTCAGTGGCTACGACCTTCTACGAGTCTAAGATCTAAATCAATTAATAAGAACAGAAGAAAACACACATTTTTCAGCAGATGAAAGAGAAGTTGAGCCGGGGGGGCAGTGAAATGAATGAGGTGGAGCTACGATGGAGTGACTGTTTAAACTTGTCCCTAAATACTGAATTCTACTGTGACACAATCCCCTATAATGCCTGCAGGGATTACCATCAGATTAAGCGAATTAAGGTATTTAAATGGAGCTGTGGTTCACTGGGTTAAAACTGCACATACAGTTGTACCACGTTAATCCAAAACCCTGGGGAGAAGGGCTGTTCGAGAGGAATAAAGTACTTGGGTCTCTGAAATGCACAGAAATTCCAGCCCTGAGCTTATTCAAAATATTTGACTTGCATGCACTTGCATTTCAAAATGCTGGCTGATTAGTAAGATGAGAAGATACTACAGCTTGTTCCTGCTTTAAGCTCAAGCAGCCCTTTTAAAAGTGGTTTAAAGAAGTTCTCTTTGGAGTCATGGTTAGACAGGAAAAGGAGGCGCTGTTGTGTGTAATATTAAAACAACTTTGATGTGTCTGGACTTGTATATTACATCGTTTTCCCTGCATATATCAGAACCTAACCTTTATCCACAACCACAAACTCATATTTGTTATGGTTCTGATGTTTTGTTTTCATTTTAAAGTGACCCACTGATGTGGTAGCCTGCCCATTTGGAAGTAGTCATTTCTGACAAGTACATTTCGACTGATGTTGGATGAAAATCACGGGGGCAGGTCTAATGACATTAAACATTTCACAACCTCATAATTACACTGCTTGTTAGCCAGTCTGAGTCATACTGGTATGTTACCTAATGTTACTTTTGCCGCTTGTTCAGCCAGGTGCTGTTACACTTTGCCAAGCTTGTTTAACAAGCTTCCTCCAAACAGCTGTACTGTTGGAGGAAATAATATGGAGGGGAAGCAGGAAAATGCTCCAGTGCAGTGTGTGTAGTGGATACAGCTGGGCCGGATGTCAATAAGAGAATGTGATTATCACTGGAGAGATCTGGCTCTAAGTGAAAGAGCCAGAGGAAGAAGGGAGGGGAGAGCAGAATGAGATGAAGGGCAGGATAAATATGTAACCCAAATGCCCCTCTCACTCTCAGATTACAGAATCACAGGTGTTTATCTCTCACCAGTTCAACAACTGCAAATATGTGTGTGTGCGTGTACCAGCTATGAGGAGGGAGGCCTCCAGTGTAACATGGGACCCTCTGAGGCCACGGCCAACACACTTATAGGTCCCTGTGCTCCTGGGCTTGACCTGGGTGATCAGCAGTGTGCCGTTGGAGAACAGGATCAGACTGTGAAGAAGAAACAGATCAAACAGTTTACACTT
Organism: Siniperca chuatsi; assembly: GCF_020085105.1. Taxonomy (NCBI): domain Eukaryota; kingdom Metazoa; phylum Chordata; class Actinopteri; order Centrarchiformes; family Sinipercidae; genus Siniperca; species Siniperca chuatsi. The sequence goes on from NC_058052.1 coordinate 9,243,654, forward strand.
CCGGCTTTGCTCATTTATACTGTCTCAACATCACTGACCAACAAACAATGTGTCTCATGTTATTTGCACATGAAAGCACTCTAACAGTCTAGCATGTCACAGAAATGTTGTGTAAATGAAGTGTAACTCACCACACCAGTTCTCACTCAGATGGCATCTGAAAATAATTTTCAGCATTTGTTTTGGCCTGCCTAGACGCTCTGCCACACTGGGCACTCAATAGAATGAGTGTCAGAAAGTTTTGGCCATTTTAACAAAGGCCTACTTTTTTGTGTTTAGCATGTTACCTTATGCTATCTGCCGATATTGCCCTGATTCACTGAACCCACGCCATCTGCTGCTCCAAATAGGTTAAATGCTTTCCCCCCCACAGAACACAAAGAAAAGTGTCCTACATAGTGAGTTAATTTTAACAAAACTTGTGCTTTATGAGGCCTATCCAGACGGCTGGCCACTGGCCTCTGGCAGGCTGAAGGGAGTATCAGTGCCAGTGATGGACAGGATGAGAAGTAATTAAAGGCTGACCTTAAGTCAGCTTCAGGGAAGACAGATAAGGAGCGGCATATCCCACACAGCCAAGAAATCAGTTCCACAGACCAGACAACTCATCAGAGCTATATGACAAAGTCATTATAAAGCTCATGGGAAAAGTGAATATGTAAAGCAGAGAGGAATAAGTAAAGGCACTGCTGGATGCATTTAGGATGCTGTGTAATTCTTGAGAAGAGTTTTCCAAAAACAGGATTCATCCAAGACACTGGATTCCCTCAGGAGAGGTGATATTTCTGTGTCATCTCTTCTCTTCTTCTCTGTTCAATAGTGGCAGGGAAATGAGCTTTGGGAGCTTGTGTATGTTTCCACCCGAGAGATGGAGAACAAGTCAGTGGAACATTACTTCACTCCGAGGAAATGGTCTAAAATAACCACAAAACAAAATGAACAAAGAGAGGGTTTTTTTTAAGGTAATCATCTTTATAGCTACATGGGATCCTACTGAAGAATTGGTGTGGTTTCACATTTTTGGTTTGACCCATGGGGCAGAATTTCTTCTGTCTGCAAAAAAAGCCTTGAGCTTATGCTGGTATATTTTCCCTTAGTTTCACACTTTCAAACACAATCAACATCAAATATTCACACATAATCTAGAGAGGGGTTGTCTAAACAGTGCAGGTGCAAAACAGATGATATCCCCTGCAGAGTGCTGCATTCCTCTGGCATTATATCAGCCCAGATCAATAAACACAAACACACAGAACACCAGGCTGCCTTGGAATACCTTAACCACAAAGAGGTCAGATTTTTAAAGAAATAGTCTGCGTGGTGTGTGTTTTTATTCACGCTATATTACCCATCCCTCTGCAATCCTGGTGCTGAGTCATCACTTCCTAGGTGACCAAACCCACCTCTGACAAGCTCATTACACAAGTGACTATTGATTTTGGAGTCCTTCACCTCCCTCGCTCACGGAACACAATAATCACTTTAAAATCGAAAACCAGGCTCTCACTCTCCACGTGGAACAGGATGCCTACAATGTTACTATGCATAAGCATGAGGTGCTATGAAACCTGAGGGTATAAATGGCGCTTGGTATAGAAATTGGGTATAATCTAGTGCTTATATGTTTATAGGGGACATGCTGGTAAGCTGATTGTAGCTTGAGGGGTTTTTCCGCTTAGTGCGTAAACACTGGAGAGCTGAAAAGCTCTTTGTGATAGGCTGGAGACAAAGGCTGTGTTCAAGTGATGTACAGTAGACTGCAGTGAAACTTTACAGCGCTCTGTTCCAGTAATAACATTCCTTAATGTGCAGTTCGTCTTGAGCGTGAGTTGTAACAGCATACAGAGAGCTGAGAGCCCAACGCAAAGGTCCCACCTCATTGGGTTCAAAGGAATACCCAACTGCGGCCGAAGCTTAATGGAGGAGTTAGATGTATGACGAGAAAGAAAAGAGCGATGCAGAGGGGAGGATTTAGCTCTCAACATACCGAGACTTGTTTGCCAGCAGCTCATTTTCGTGGTACCACTCCAACGTGGGGGCCGGCACGGCGGTAAACTGGCAGTGGAATGCGGCCTCCTCGTTCCTCAACACCACCTGGTCCGCAGGAGTGACCACCGGCCGCGGAAAACTCTTATCTGTTAGAGAGGTAGACAAACATCTGCATGATTACATCTGCAGGCATCAGACCATCAAGTTCTATTTGCGTGGATGCTCGAGCATCGCACCTAGCTTCTCTGGGCTTTATTAAAAGCTGCCAACAGCAGCGTAAGGCTGGTGAGCAAGCTGCCTTCAGGTGGTGGTGTGTGTCAACACCTCAGGGGCCCCCGGGGAGACATAATGAGGTCAGTGAACAGACCCTGCAGCTTATCTGGACCATCATCTCCTCCTTTTTAATTACCTCCTGGATCGTAGAATCACATACAGGAGATCATCTCTCTCTTCTCTGTGATGATCAAAGTCACGCTATTCCAAGAAATTGGGGTTAGAAGGACTTAAGTGAGGTCTGATATAGAAACAAGACAAATCTGTACCTGAATGATCAATTAGATCATTTAAACGGTAAACAATGAATAAAACTGCACTCAAAATCAAATCCTGTAACTGCATGAGAGCAGCGACGATTAATTGATTAGGTGTCAACTATTAAATGAATCGCCAACTATTTTGATCAGTTTAAGTAATTATTTAAGAAAAAGAAAGTCAAAATTCTCTGATTCCAGATTGTTAAATATGAATATTTTCTGGTTTCTTTACTCCTCTATGACAGTAAACTGAATATCTTGGGGTTGTGGACAAAACAAGACATTTGAGAACGTCATCTTGGGCTTTGGGAAACACTGATCGACATTTTAATGGGACATTTTCCCCCATTTTCTGACATTTTATGGACCAAACAACTAATCAATTAATCGAGAAAATAATCAACAGATTAATCAACAATGAAAATAATCGTTAGTAGCAGCGCTAAACTGTATAATATTTTCCTTGTATTCACATTCTTTTGACCCTTTCTGTCCTGCCAGCCGCCCTTTAACCCCCCTGCTTTGGCTAACAGTGGACTAGGCTGCTCTGACCTGCCAAAACCAGAGATTTGGTACAGTACAACCAGGAGGAGTAATTACCACACAAAGTTTAGGAAATTGTTATACTGTGAATACAAAGCTGAAGGGCGTTGAGCTCAATAAAGAAAAGGGAACATGAAAATACCTTTAATCCAGGTTAACGTGTGAGTATTTCAAATCTGAAAAGCTAATGGAGGTATGGTGCCAGTAGCAGTATTAGGATATGGCTACTGGTTGGTGTCAAGAAAAAGAAAGGCGTGCACTCAGAGCACAACCTGGCCCACCCAGGAAGTCAGTGGGGAGGCCTCATCTTAAAGAGCTATGACCATGCATTGAAAACCTGTCGAAATCTGTCAGCCTTTCTTTAAGGTGAAGCCCTATAGAAGACAAGAGGGTGGCAACATGGTAACTGGAAACTCAACAATTATCCATTCTTCCTTCACCCAGGTGCTAACCTAGCGTGTCTGTGTGTGTTGCAGGTGGCTAATTAGAGTGGAACAGGGCATCAGGTTTCTCGCACACATGTGCTGCTGTATGTACAGTACTAGCTCTGGGGTGTACTGAGGGAATAATACACAGGAGGGGCACGCACACACACACACACACACACACACACACAGTAAACAACAAAAGTCATGTTGAGAGCTTGCAGAAAAACAAATGATCTCCCTATACAACACAGTATACCAAACTGTATGTGAAAGCTACAGGTACGCAGTCAGATCAACAGAACGACGCTGCTGCTGAGGGAGCTGATGTTATTGTTTGCTCGGTAGATGTTTATGATGTTGTTTCTGTCTGCGTGGGTGGCAGAGGGGGAAGGTGCTAACACACTCTCTGGTAATCACATTAGGAACTCCATCACTTTCTCTTCCTGCTCTCTCTCATCACTAATGGCCTATATACCCCCTCTCAAAACACCATCATGCAAGCACACACACACACCTATAATGTTGAGAGTGAAGTTGCTGTTGCTGCAGACGTGCCCGGCTGCATTCTTGGCACAGCAGTAGTACAGGCCGTTGTCGTCCGGACTGGCACTCTTGAAGGTGAGTGTCCTCTCCTTGCTGTTGATCTGATGGCTCTTCTCTGTCAGCTTTGCCCCGTCCTTGAACCACTGGCACGTCGGTCTGAGAGGGAGAAGAGGAACAAAGAGTATAGGCATGAGAGAGGTTTAAGAGAAGTAAAGACAAAAATGAGGAAGAGTTGGGATTGATGAAGACAAAAAAAGAAGAGATACAAAGGTGAGGAGAGCGGGAAAGAAGAAGAATAGTAAAAGAAGAACATGAGGGCATGAGAGAGGCCAACAAGGACAGAAGAATATTTTTTCAGTACAGTCCTTAACATGATCCTTAACCCTGTGAGCTCTGAACTTGAGGTGACGGGGGAGGAGACTCACCGTGGGTGTCCATCAATATGACAGCGCAACGTGACCGGCGCAGAGCTCTCGATCTCCCCTTCTGAGACGGGCTCCTTTAAAGTCACACCACCACTTTCTAACCCTGTAGAAGAAAAAAAACAGAGGAGACTGTAAGTAGGGGGGAGGGATGGAGCATAGGAGGATGGGAGGAACAATTGAGGAGAACGACAGGAGGAAAAATTGAGTTAAGTGGTCGTCCTGTCATATGTCCTTGCGGGACACACAGCGATGCTAATGGGGGCAGCAGGGAGTCAGGCACATCCCTGTGACAGCACTATGACTCAGAAACGGAGACAGAGCAGAGAGCTACCACATCACTGGGTCAGCTTACTTCGGCACACCACTGTCCTGCACTCACAGGAGCGAGCTGGGCCTTTACAGTGCTTTTTATGGACATTTAATGGACAGTTCATTGACTTACTCTGTTAAAAGGGCTACTCTGTTGTCAGAGCAGCCCATAAAAACAGGCAGAAAGGAAAAGAGCAACTAGGCAACAATGAACATGTTTTGACTTTTGGCCACAGCACCTCCTAGTTATTATTTTGAAATGGAACAGTACATCCTTCAAAACCTCTTAAAACCTGATCAGGTGTTTCTACATGACTGCACCATGGGAGGAGCTAATGCCACAACAAGTGATGAGAGGCATCACTCACACAAGTAACATGAAACCTGATCAATGGTGTCTGAGTGACAGATGAATGAGAGAACAAATGAAGAAAACAGATGGTGGGAAATTGATCCACAGTCGTCCCCTGAATGCATCATGGTGCAGTGAGAAATGAGGGAAACTGTGTGGTTTTACCATTAAGGGTTTGACCCAGTACACTGGGATATATATATATCAACTACATATGTCAAGAAATCGTCACAGCAGCAAATCATTCCTACATTCTCCTAAAAGAAGGGTAACATATGATCATTTTTCAGTGCATGAGACTAGTATATATATCTTATGATGTACTGAGGCATCATCCCTCTTTCAATAAAAAGGACTGTGAGCTGTAAGCTAAGCCCCTTTGGTGTAGCCAGAAATTCAGTGTCAGCTTGAACTGATGGAGACACCGCTACTGACAAAATCACTGTCTGCTGCTGAGCTAAATGCTCACTAAAGTCTACTCGATGAATAAAGAAATTTGTCTCCTTTGGTGAATGACAACTTGGCTGTAACACAGCCTTAGTGTACCTTGCTGGAATTCCCCTTCCCTTGCTGTTGGTGTTGATTACACAAATTCATGTTTACACTGAATGAGAACCAGGGCTAATTGTTATTTATGCGATGATATATAAGCTGTGGTTGTATGACATGCAGTCACTGTACGCCCGGCGTTGTTACTGGGTGCATATATCCATTCACTGCTAGAGCATGTTTGTTTGGGTTGCCCTGGTTTTTGCATAAGGGGTTTGTGTGTTTGAGAATGTTGTGTGTGTATTAGTGTAAGACATTCCATCATGCTGAGCTCCATTCCTATGGCCTGTGGCTGAATACTGTGGCTGCATCTCTGCTGCTGTTTGGATCATCTATGAAATATGCATGGCATGAGCCTCCACCTGAGACAGTGGGGGAGAGAGAGAGAGAGAGAGAGAGAGAGAGAGAGAGAGAGAGAGAAACGCAGCACCACTGTGAGGTCAGAGGGGGCGCAAGAGGAAGACCTGTCACAATGAATTACACAGGAACCTGGCAGTGCTCTGCACCCCGGGGGATCACAGGAAACAGTCTCTACAGTAACATGGCCTCCATCCCTCTTGATTATATCCCCATCTGTGCCAGGCACTGTTCATTAGCTTCCTCCTAACACAGATGCCCCAATGACTGTGAGTGTGTGTTTATGTGTCTGTTAGAGATAAGTGTTTATGTATGTATGTGGTGGTGAGGAGTGAAACAACTGATGATGCTGTGCCCTAAGCATAAATGCATGCGTGCAAATGTACTCAAATGTCTGACAGTTCTGCAGAGGATGCTAATTGTTTGTGTATCTCAGTCAAGGCCGTTCCGGTCAATAGTTCCAGTAGCTTAGTGAGGAGGAGGAGGTGATGAAGGCCACCCCAGCTATGGGGACCTGGGGCCAGACACTCAGACAGACCTGTTATTAGTGCACTGGAAGCATAAGGGGCCGACAAAACCAGAAGGGGAAACAGTGAGTCACTGAGGAGGAGGAGAGGGTAAGAAAAAGTTTGATGGAACAACAAGTTTCGTCTGCAGTACGACTGACATTTGACAAACAAAATCAAAGAATTTGTTTCAACATGCCTGGAGTAACAGGTGGGTGTTTCCAGTATCAAACTGTCTCAAACGTGAATTTTAAAGTCATATTCTGTGCTGCTTTCATAAGAGTCCATGCGTGTTGTTCTGCTGTCTATCTGCCAATTGAAAAAAAAAAACAACAAAAAAATAAAACAGTATAGTGATTCAACCTAACCTCTCACTGTCTGGTATGTCTTCCTTGGGAAAAATCCTCTGACACCTTTTTACATTTGTAAAAACTCTTTTACATACAAGAGCAAAAAGAAGTGGATAGTTAGAGTGAGCAGTCAGAAACCATGGCTGAAGAGACAAAGAAAATACCTACATAAAATAGGAAAAAGTCAACTCTGTGACCCAATAATCATTGGAACAATGAGCACACACAGTGCCTTGTGACTGTCTAAAGTTTCTACCACTCCTGACCTATTTGGTTCTCCAGCAGGTTAAAACCAATTCTTGGTCATTTAATTTCCAATTTGACCCGGATTTTCTGACAGTCACACATTCTAACCCTTTACTCTGATCATAGCTCCATTCACAGTTCAGGTTTCTCCAGCTGTCCACTCGACAAACAGAAAGCGCACTTTCATAACCTATTAGTGGCAAATACTTCCCTGTAATCCCTCTCAGAATGTATGACTAAGTGTTGGAGCAGGCCTGGCAGCTAACGCCATAATTAGGGGCGTATAATTATTATGTTGGAGGCAGAACAGGAAGCTCTATCAACACAGGGATGATAACAGATGAATTGTGAGGATATTGTCAAGACAGATGCTTGGACCATTCATCCCTCACAGTGCCAAAAGGCAGTTGTATGGGTGTATGTTTGTCTGATTCACTCAATGAGCTGATTTGTTGCCATGGAGAAGGGTTTCTGCAACAGAAGCAGGTGGATTGCGTTATTCAGGGGAGTGCTGGGGATATGATTTGAATGACAGCACCATATGGGTATGGAAATAACTAAAACATGTGGCAGAGTGGCTTCATATTGTAAACTTTGTAAAAAAAAAAAAAAGTGCCCTAGGGCAGTTCTAGGAAAAGCGTGACGGACTCAGCTTGCTGATTTAGACGAGGTGTCAGATTTTATCAGCTGTGGCTGACAGAGGTCAACAGGCCAGGCTGCAAACCTGCGGCAACTCAGAGAGATCCTGCTGCTGTGACACGGCAGAAAGAGGAGGGATGAAGAAAGAGAGAAAAAAGACACTGACACTGGAGCAAAGTCACTCTGCAGGGTCATTAAGCACGAGGAGCTGCATTTTGTCACAAAGAATTACGGATGTGAAAGAGTGAAGCTGTACTGGCGATCAGTCAGGATGCTCTAAAATGCATCTGCTGAACAAATGTAGGTTAAGGACACGTGCTGTGTGATTAAACCAAGATGGCGTGTGTGTGTGTGTGTGTGTGTGTGTGTGTGTGTGTGTGTGTACTTGTGTGCAAGTGGCTCTGAGATTTGAAAGATTAAATACGCAGGAAAATGCGCCTGCTTGCCTGTGTTTTTACTGTACGTTTCCCTTCTTCCTACAATCTACGTCACCGATTTCCAAATCACCGTCCAGTCTGCATCTTGTTCCCGAGAGTCAAGCGAAGCGTTGCCTGCAGGACCGACAAACATGTTGACAATAGTGATGCCTGAGCCTGACCCCTCTGCTGGACGCGGTCTCGCCATGGAGACCCAGTGACTGGGCGGGACAAAAGGATGAAGGGGGGCTAAAACCTCTATTAGTGAAAACAGAGGGGGGATAATTACTCTGAATAACTCAACTGGCAGGATTTGCCCACCCACCATTGAGAGCAAGATAAATTAACTCTCTCTCTCTGCAGAGGGCGGGAGGGCGGGGGAGGGGGAACAATCTGGTCTGGTACAGTCCATGTACAGTACATATGGAATAACCCCCGCCCCCCCTTACAACCCACATTTACTACTACGCACGCAAACTAGCATACACATGAGCGAACGCTCATGCAGGGTTAACGCCAGAGGGGGTCTTTACTTTTAAGCTGCGTGCGGGAGGCTTTATCGCCCGTTAAATGCATGCTGGGCAAATATGAGAACATCTGTCATAACATGGTCCGATCCACCTAAAGTGATCCAGATATGGATCCAGCCAACCTGCGCATTATGACAGAGATATAAATGTGTTGATATACACAGACAGATGTAACATACAAAAGTGATTATGGATGATTTATTACTGTATGCTACCTCACCTTGTGTGTTTGATTCAGAAAATTATGTGCTGTCGGTGGTTTCTTATCTGACGTCATGCCTGAGGAGTCCACTCATGTTGCTGTGTTAAACTGATACAAAGCTATTGATCTTACAATTTCTAGCAGGATGTTAATGTGTAGCGCATTGATAACACTACATCCATTAATATCTGCCTCTCAGCTATATATATCTGCTGCTCATATCTGAAAAAGGAGAAATGTGTTGTCAGTTTAACTTATATCCCTGTCCTCACAGAGGATTTGCTACAAGCCTCTTCAAGCGGCCAATTTCAAAGGCCTCCTTGAAAGGCTACTTCATATGACGCCCTGTCAACACCCTCTGAGACAGATGGAGAATCCATGCATGCAAACATGTACGCTCATTAACACCTGCAAATAAGGAAATATCATGTACATTTGTTATTTTAGATCCAGTTACAAAACAGCAAGCCGGTTTGTTAATACGGCTTGCATATACTGGTCAACTTATTGAGTTTCAAAGGGCCACATTTAAGATGAGAAGAAGTGTATGCCTTGCAACAATGTTGATGATCAAGTCACACCTTATTTTATATCTAACCACCATATTTTGACACTCTTTTTCTCTAAATGTCTATTTGTGTGAGAGCAATGCACACCTACACTGATCAAAAAATTTAAAATTAATACCTTACTTGCAATAAAAATATGCCTCTCTTTTCCAATGCATAGGAATATTAATGAGCTGGCAGATAATAGAGTTTATTCTGGGTCATGATGGTAGCTCTTAAGAACTGGTGCTTCATGTCTAACTTGTTTTTTTCCTTTTTAATCTGTGGGAGTATGTCAGTTGAGCTTTATTGACACACTACATCATGTTAATTGCAACACATAAAAGCAGTTCCCTTCAGATCAGACATGGTTTGGAAAACTAATGTGCTTCTTTGGTCTATCTGGCTAAAACCTTAAACATTTAGAGTCGGTGTTCAACATCACAGTCCACAAATATCCACTGGTGGAGAGATATCATAGAGCAGGGGTTAAACCTCTGCTCTCTCCCTCTGTCTGTCCCTCTCAGTTTGCTACTAGGCGGTCTGGAAACTCATCTGCTCTTGTAATCAGCCTTTGAACAAGTAACTTCACCGCAAAGAAAAACCTCCCGGCTGAATGTAGCTAGAGAGGACAACATATTCCAGATGGAGCCATTTTTCACCCTGCTTTGCTTTTTGTTTTCTACTGCCATCAGTACAAACTCAGTGTTTGTAAGACACAAAGGCTTTTCAGTAACGACTGGTACCTGAGGGCCTTCCACAATACATGAACAAGGTTGTTATTTATCCCAAATGGGGCTGTGCAAAATTCCCATGGCTTCCTCTGAAACTTAAGAGGGTCATTGAGGTCTGGTTATGGGGCTAAATAACAAAATTAAGATACTAGTGTGGCTCCCTTTAATGGGACAAAACATTTAGAAAGTGATGGAGTGAAAAGCCTGACATGAATAAAAAGCTGGAGCAAGGAAGGCAGTGTTCATCTAAACCTAAATAATTATACAGCTAGAAAGTAAATTACACTGCTCAGTAATTTCCAGACAAAAGCCTTTTGATAGTATATGGGAAAAAGAGTGTTGCACAACGGAGAAAAGAAAATATACAAGCAACAAGAAACACATGCTCGGTGGCACACGTATCCAGTTTCCTTTGGAGAGAGGGAGAGGAAGCCACAAAGAACAAGGCAACAAGGTGGAAACATTCCTTCAGCTCATACTACCTGTCATCTTATACTGTGACTTTTGTTTTGTTTTTTTGATCCAGAAACTGAATGCACACCCTTGTTGCCATTATGAAACCCTGTCAGCTGGCAATTTTCACTCGAGAGGTTTTTTTAAGAAAGAGGGTGAGAACGGCTTGAAATGAAACACTCACACTTGATATTGAAAGAGGCATTGGTGGAGTGGAGCACCTCTCCTGTGGCCGTGTTTTGTGCGACGCACTCAAAGTTTCCTGCGTCCAGCCGCCGATCCACAGCGGTGAATTTGAGGTTGCTGCCCTCCTGGAAGCGCCTCTCGCCATTTTCCAGGGCCTGGCCGTTGTGAAGCCAGCTGTAACTGATGTCGGTCGGATCACTGACCTCGCAGCGAAGCATGGCGCTGCGGCCGTGCAAGGCATCCTGGGACGTGGGCTCCTTGGTGAACTGTATGGCAGCAGCCTGGATGGACAGAACTGGAATTGGAGAGAGAGAAAGAGGGAAAGTAAATGATAGCGGATTAGAATGGGGCTGCTGTTAACATTTTATTGCTTTTTCCGTTCATTAAGTGTATGCCATAGCAACCACTTAGTCCTGTGGAGGAATGTGATGCTTAGACAATACTGGCTAGCTGTGAATTATTTTGTCGTAAAATTATCAGACCCAACACGGAGAAAATACCTTTTCCCGTTAGTGAAGCTGTGACTCGAGTGGGTGATCTAACAGTCACACACACTCACAAACACACACACACACACACACACGCACACACACGCACACACACGCACACACACACACACACACACACACGCGCGCCTCACAGTCATGTGCCATCAGTTCAGGAAGACACGTCTCTCAAACAAGACATGATGTGTTGCACACACATTCTCACGCACACTTAAATCTTTCATTTCCCCTCACGATTCTGTGTACAAGCCTTGTGTGAGAGACATGTTTTCTGCTCCATTTACCCGCATCTCAGTGGAGAAAATGACAAGAGTGTGACTTGGACTAAGGCTAGAAGAATACTTCACAGTCACAGTCATTTTGATATGCTACAATTATAAGCGATCACAATACACAAGAAAAAAAATTAACACAGAAGAATGGAGTCACAGTGCGATTAGAGGTGCACGTGCATATCTAATTCATTTCAGATTTTATTTCTGTCTCAGTTTGGTCTTGGTTCCTCATAACAACGTTTTTTTGTTTTGTTTGTTTCCCATTTTTTAATGCCAGTCATGGAACAACTGGAACTTGAAAGAGCATTACTACTGCAGTAGTATGTGGCAACAGAGCTATGATCAACACCCATCTACTAATTAATTAATCTTCATATTTTATGATTTTTAACAGACTCCTGAAACACAAATGTTTTCTTTGCCAGTTTTTACACTTGCTTATTCCAGCTCACTGTAATATAGTCATACACCTCCACCTGATAATTCTTGTGTCTACCTCCTGTTGAAGGACCAAAAAAAGATAACATATCATATATTAGGTTTTATTTCAGTTGATTGAAATGTCTTTCATGGCAAGCTGCACTCATGATTGTTGCTAATTAGAAAAATGTTGGTGAGACTAGGGAAGGAGTCTACTCCAGCTGCACTCTGTCATCCTGTATGAAAAACTACCACAATGAACTACTCATCAATGACCATCTCCACAGTGTGTCAAGTCAGGCCCTCATGTGCTCTGCGTAACACAATGTTATCATACCTGATGTCAAGGTTTGTTATCATAAGGAGCGGTCCACCGCTAGAGTCGCTTAAGCATACCTACACCTGCGTAATGGTGTGTGTGCTTGCGTGTGTGTGGAGGTCTTCATAGCCTCTTGCAGGACTGGAGCCAAGTAAAAAAGGGGATCTTTCAATAATGTTAAATCAAGGAGCCTGTTGAAGATGAGCCAAGGTAATTCCTCCGTCTTTGACCCTCCTCATCCCACCGCTCCTGTCCTTCTCCTGCGTGTTCATCTCTTCATCGGGCTCACCTTTGTCTCAGCTGCAGGTGGCTCGAGCTGACAGACAGGCAGGCAGGCAGAAAAAGATGCAGCAAGGCAGAAAGGCTGGTCAAACATGACAGCTAGAGAGGCTGTGGATAGTTTAGCCTTAAATGCCCCTTTACCTTAAATTCTCCAGCAAGAAATACAATTTTTACGCATCTTTTCAAAGTAAAGAATATCAGCTGTATCTATATCATGTTAGCTGAAGATGTGGACCGCTGTGAGTAATGTCAGCAAGAATAAGATACAGAAATACCATCTATCTTACATGATAAGTCTGACAAGGTCACTGCATTTGTTGGACGCTGGAGTGAGCTGAGAAAAGGGTACGGTACAAATGTTCCCTGTGACCGACAGCTATGACATTAACATCAAACCAATCAAAGGAGTTAGTGCAGTACTTCTCTAAAGCCCAGAGAAAAAACAACCAAATGACAGACCATCACCATCTCTGCTGCCCAACATGTGCCCTTTTTTTGAGAATGTCCTGTTGGACCTTGGCTCTGACTGCTCTTTATAAACCACTTTTATATGGATGCACTTATTGTTGGATCTAGATCTATGTGAGCAAATTTTATAAAAAACAAAACTCAGTTTTGGTCACACAATTTTCAACTTGGTAAAACGAGAAAATGACACTCCAGTGTTATTACTTTCAGTCCACCATACATTTGTATTTAATTTCCCCAAGTCTGGCAGCCAGGTGGATCGATGGCTTCTTTGGAGAATTTAGGGTTTTTTTTTCGTGGAGACACTGTATTAGAGGTCACATCGCAGTGGCCTCTCTTTCAGCTGAAAATACAATGTGGGAGAGACATTTACAGGCTCCAGGAGAGACACCCGCTGCCAGATGATTGGCTTTTATTTTACTATATCAGGATAAATTCCTCACTTGGGATGAAACGTCACCTCAATAGATTTTATATCCAATCGTGCCTCATCTTATTCTCATTTCTTTCATGCTCTGTCTCAGCATGGGTCGGTCTTGTAGACTGGAGTTGCAGCCTAACTCACAATGACCAGAAGTGGGTTAGGGTTAGTTAAAATTAACTGACAAAAATGTGGATGCTCGACACATCAAGCAAAAATACCAAACATTAGCTTGTTCCAGCTTCTCAAATGTGAGGATTTGCTGTTTTTCTCTGTTCTATATCATTGTAAATTAAATATATTTAAGTTTTGGACAGTTGGTTAAACCAAACAAGCAACTTAAAGATGTAACATTGGGCTCTGAGAACGTTTGATGGACATTTCACTATTTTCTGAGATTCCATAGACCAAAGAATGAATCTATCCATAGAAAGAAATGTGTCAAGACATTTACTTATTATGGACATAATAGTTAGTTCATATATCATTCCTCTACTATCTGAACTGACCTCTGGTACGATTGCTTTACATGATTTATTGCACAAAGGACTGTTACATCTTCTCTTCTGTATAAGCAAGTGGTCTCTAACAATCCTCCTGAGAGGCTGTGAATTTGTTCCATCTGTGTAAAACTGGGATAAAATGTAGCAGGTGGGTTGGAAACAATAGCAGAGCCATCCCCAACATCCACCTCAAACAATCTATCAAGTAATGTTCACAGACAGCGTGCTGCCTCCATGCCAAGCTGTAGCTGGGGTGTGAGGTAGCGTGCCAACTTCCATCACACTGAGCCTCGTCTGTGTACAGTGATGTTACGAGCTTTGGTGGAGGATATGGCATGCAGACTGCAGTTGATGGTTTCATTTGAGATGTATGTTGACATTGTGTGTGTGCGTGTTAGATAGGGAATGACTTCTGGGAAAAGTCCCAGCAGAGACAGCACATACAGATTAGGTGTTTTCACATACCACAGGGTGACAGACAAGAGAGAGGGTAGAGTGAGGCACAGTCTATCACATCTCAGGAAATCTGCCAAGTTTGCTGTACTGTTCAAACAGGGGAAGGCATCGTGACCTACATCTCTCAAACACACTGCAGCCCTGCCTCTCTAACGCTCATACACAGACACAAGTACAGACTTCAAGGGTGCACACACACACGAAGCACACAATCATATACACGAAGCCGCAGCTGCCACCCCATATCCCCTCTACCACCATGAGGTTGGCACACTGCAACACAAATACTACTAACGTTGTGTCTGACCAAATCAATGCAGTTAATTTAGGTCGTGCTTTTCACCGAGTCACACGAGGGCTGAAGGAAAGGGGAATGCTTGGCTCTGCACAGAGAGACATTTCAAAGAGATAAGCAGGGAAAATGCTATCTAAACTCCCACTGAGGGTCCTTCAAAGTGAGAGTGGTTGAAATGGAGAGTTACAGATAAAGGAGAAACAAACAGCGTGTTTGTTTCTCTGTGGAACACAGGGCGGGAATTGTTCTTATGACAAAAACTCTTAAATGCAAAGACTGAGGTAATGAAAATTGTGCATGTTAAACTGACTAATCCTGTCTACAACTGAGTGAACCACAGAACAAAGAAAAACAGTGAAGTAGAATAAATCATTAAAGGTACCCTGTGGAGTTTTTGACCACTAGTAGTGCTAATGATCAGTTGTTTTTTTAGGAGTAGTTCCAGGTTTTGTTTTGTTTGCATACAGGCAACGCGAGATGCATTCCTCACACCGGTTTCACGCTATTCTGTTGACCGACAGTTGGTGGCGGTAACATGCAACGAAGCGTAGCAATGTGCCATTAAAGACGGTGAAGAAGAAGACTGCAAGCTAGCAAACATGGATATTAACATTGCAGGATTTAAAACTAATACAATTCAGCTTTACAAATGTTTTGTGAGGAAGGACATGCATTCAAAATGTTTAACCAATTAATATTTTCATTATTGACTCATTGGCAGATTCATTTTAGGATTAATAGTTTAGTCTATAAAATCTGCTGGAACCAGTAAATGTACAGCATTTTTGCTTGATGAATGACTTAATCGATAACAGTCTTGATAATTGATTAATCATTGAAGTTTCTGTTGACTGACTATTCAATTAATTTAAAATGCAGTCTTTTTTTAAACCAGAAAGCTTCATAACAGGGAAGGAATATGATGTCTTAATCAAATCAATCAATCAAAGCTGTACAAAACTGTGCTAGGCGCAAGCACTTCTCCTGGGAGCCTCCATGTCTTCACCGATTAAGAAAAACAGAAAACAAAAATGAGTCCTGGCTCTGATAGCAATCAATATGCGCTTACCAGGAAAAGCTTACAATAGATAAGCTAATGCAACCGGATGAGCAGAGATCGTCATGAAATATTTATAGCTCTTCATTTTCAAAATAGTTTGAGTTTCCCTGGATTTCGGTCAAGGTATCTGGAAAAAAGTTGGAAGAGACTGAAAGTAGGTTAAAGATGGAGGGGGAACTG
The DNA here is from genome assembly GCF_020085105.1 of Siniperca chuatsi. NCBI lineage: Eukaryota > Metazoa > Chordata > Actinopteri > Centrarchiformes > Sinipercidae > Siniperca > Siniperca chuatsi. Next base: position 9,259,677 of record NC_058052.1, read on the forward strand.
CTGAGAGGGGTAAAATATCTGCACACAGGGATTCTCCTCTTCAGCTCGCTGCACTGCCGACCCCATTAAGCCTGGCTCCGCTGTCAGGGCTGTCAGGTAGAAGTCGCCTTAAAGTCGGCCTGACAGCCAGAACCCACCATAATGGGCTCATCAGCAACCCACGCCTCCATTCTCTCTTTCTCAACTTTGTCTGCTGGCACAGGCTGGCAGAGGTGGCCAAGTTGAATCAATTTTCAGGAAAAACTACATTGTGTCACCATATCAGCATAAAGCAGAATGCAAGATGCAGAAATGGAGTCTAAGAAAGAGGGTATCTGGGTAATTCGGATAGGGAGTGTGTGTGCATTATCTATGGACATTAAAATTAAATCAATATCCAAATTTAAAAAAATGATAACTGACGTTATCTTATCAGTGAAGATCTTGTAACCAGGATGGTGTGTATCCAGGAGGCCATCACACATGACAGTGTTATCTTTGAAACTGTTGCAGGGTGACGACAACCAGGGGTGACACACAGGACTGAGACTGCAAGAGGTCAAAAGGGGAAGACACCCGCACATGCACTGACACAAACAGCAGCACCCACAAATACTTGGCACCAGACACGCCAGTTGTGGGAGCTGAAATAGCCCGTATGTGTGTGGTTTAACAGCTTCTCAGTGGACCGTGTCGAAGCGAGACAGCTCCTCTGAAATGTTTTAGAGTGAGAGGACAGCAGAGGAGTCCTGGAGTCGCACAAATGAGCGTTGCTGACGGAGCGTGAGACAGCGATTGGAGCGTTCAACATGACCGCTATTAGATGTTTATCTCAAAAGACACCTTGGCCACAGTGACGCCCAATTCCCAGAATTTCACACATTAAATTGCTGCAGATATCCATTGAAACATTGTCAAACACTCTTTGTTTAAAAATGTCCATTCCAGAGTTTAAAGTCTGTGATGTATGAAAAAAAGCACTTTGGAAAGTCATCTCCGTCTCCTCTGCCACCGTTAATGAAGACACGACTACCATCCATGATCACTCTATTTTCATTACTCTCTCCTCTCCCCAGCCACAAAATCTACATAACCTAATTAAGGATAAGAGCAGCGAGACTCGAGATAACATCAGCCCTCTCAAACTGCACACACTGACAACAAACAGTGCAACTTCAAAAGAGTACCAAAAGGAAATGGCACAGACACGATTAGAGTGCCTCTGATTGGATCAATTATTAACAAACTCCAAGAGTTCACATAAGATCTGAAATAGAGCTTTGCATGATTTGGAAGCAGAATGAAACATAATTTAACTTATTTAGTTAATGGCAATCAGGAGGTCAGACAAGGGCCTACACAATGAGTACAGACTGGAAAAACATGTCATACATTTTTCAAGATGCAAAGGATGGGTAGACAGGGAACATTGATGCAGACTACTCTCTCTTTAAAAGCCTCTATTTTAGCAGCTGCTGTGCCGTCAGCTCCTTACATGGTCCAGTCAACTTTTTGAGGAAAACATTAAGATTCAAAGTCAGAGTGGATCTTCCTCTCACATCTTTAGGGTCAGGACCTAAAGAGGTCAACTTTAAAGTGCTCCATTACACAGGTCAGGCATGCCAGGGACACACACACACACAAAAAACATAGATCAGATTTTAATTTCTAGCAATTCAGCAACCGCTGCTAATTCCTGCTGCTTAACTGGAATGCCAGGCTAATAAGATTGCCTGGTCAGATTCTTTGTCTTGTTCTTTGATCTGATTATTCCTGATCTAAAATCAAGAAACTTTTCTAACTAATTTTGTTTAAGCAAAAGTCTTTATTTAAGATAAAGATGCTTTGAGCAGTGTGGCATAAGTATCAGTACATAAACTTGTGTCCCATTCTCACCGATATAAAAAAATTGAAACAACTGAATATTATCAAAATAGTTCTGATGAAGACTATATCAAATGCTAATGCTAAAATTCTAGATACTGTTTGCAGACCCCATTAAACCCTTATTAGTTGTAAACAGGGGTGCAATGAATTTCATGTCGAACACATAGTACCTCTTTCTTTTCTATGTACTCGATATCATTAGTAGTAACCAGTAATAACCATTTGACAGCCAAATACTTTTAATGTTATAGAACAATTAATCATATCTTGATGAAATCTTAGAGGTGACAGCTTGGATGAGTGTCATGTTGGCATTTGCAGAGAGAGGCAGACAACCATCTGTAACAGTGCAAGCAAGTGTGTTTCTAAAAGCTGAAATAAAACCGCAGATAAAAAAACGTAATAGCTTTGTCCTCAGTTGTGTTTGTGGACCAAGACAGGGAGATAAATTGGGGTGGGAATGAAGGGCAAAGTCATGGGGAAGCACTGAAGCCCACTGACAGAGCTGTCATTGCCTGTCAACAAATTACCAGATGTATGTGTATGTGTGTGTGTGTGTGTGTGTGTGTGTGTGTTACAGTTTTCCCACTGACTGAGTTGCCTCCCCTGACTGCCTCCTTGAAAACTGGTTCTGGCAGAAGATCTTCCTTAAAACTGACAGTGTTATGGTCTCATAAACACAGTGGAAAAAACAAAAAGAGCATAAAACAGGTAAGATTTATTAAGACTGTGACATCATGACAAATTGCAATTAAAATTCCATCTAAAAACAAAAAATATAGAGATAAATGGTGTTACTGATAAGCGTGCCTGCATGAGTGTCTCAGAGAAAACAAATGCATGCAGCGCACTGTTGGAGAATGTGTATCATGGTAAAAAAAAAATTAAGATTGATTTTGTAGTATTAAAAGTGTAACAAAAGATATAGAATATAGAGTCTATAAACAAAGCACTGTAAACAGAAAAGTAGAAGCTAATCTCAGATACTGATGTCAAATTGAGTTTATTTTGCTAAAAGTGCATTTAACGATCTCTTGGTCAGTATTTTTAACAATGCTGTGTCAGCAATAGTTTTGTATCTCCAACATGAATTACACAGAGAAACCACCAGTGCATGAATCTGAAATGCAGCCCAAACAAAGAAGTCAGGTTGCCTTATATAACTTGACAGCAGAGATGTTAACAGGACAGAATCTCTCTGTCTAACCATTGTCACGGGAGTGACAGTGTGGTTCACCACAGACTGATCCCATTATTGACCTCTGTCGGCTTTTGTAGACTTCAAAAGGTGACTTTGTCCTGGAATTACATGACATTGACAATAGTTTGACATTTTTGGAAAACACTTATTCGCTTTCTTGCTGTAAGTTAGATGAGAAAATCGATACCACTCTCATGTCTCATGTATGCTAAATATGAAGCTGCGGCCAGCATCTGGTTAGCTTAGCTTACAATAAACAACAGCTAGCCTGTCCAAAAGTAATAAAATCAGTACATCTAAAAAAGCACAAATTAATGTTACAATGTTACAGTATATGTAGTTTGTTTAATCTGTACAAAATCAAAGTGCAAAAACGTCAGGTTGTGGTTTTACGTTGGGTTATGTGCTGGACTATTTCTTGGCGGAGCGCTGTAACATCCTGAAGTCTATGCTGGTTGCCTGGCAACCTCTCAGTGACAACAAGAATCCAGGAAGTTAGAAATAGTCATCTCACTCTCGGCAAGAAAGTTAACTGCCATATTTACCAAAATGTTGAACTATTCCTTTATAGCATTAAGTGACCTTTAAAATTGGTGGAGATTCATTTTGTGTTGATCAACTAATGCAATAAATTGTTTCAGCACTAATCCAGTCCATGAAATCTTGCAGTGTACAATGCAGGGTCTCCTTTCAGGGTTTTATAAATGATATCAGAGCCTCATACATGGTAACTTTCAGGTGTGAACAAATAGACAATGTTCATCCCCAGCCATTACAGAGGCACCGCCACTCTATCAAGCTGAAATGGATCAAAGCAATACAAAAGAACGAGTCCCTGCTGTCTCTTTCCATTACATCCAAAAAACTGACCTGCAGGCAGTATTTAATTCTCTGTGGGGCATACATCAGCAGAGCACACCTCTGTGTTCATTCCACTGCTTCTAATTGAAAACCATGTTCAAAGCAGCAGAGCCGGGCTGCTTTTTACCAGCAACACTGGTATGTACACCCGCTGCCTTAATTCAATCACTGCTCTTATTGTACCAGGTAATTGCTCTGTGGAGGGGTTCTCACTCTGCAAAGCGACTTGCCCATGTGCAAAGAGAGGGCCAGGCTCATTATAACAAACCGATCACTATCACTTTATGCCTGTTTCTCTCCATCTTATCACTGACAGCAGGGAGCGAGGTCTGCACCAACTAGACAAAGACCCACCTCCCCAGCTTATTATCAGGCAACATTGGCATGGCAACTGGCATACAACCTCTCCAGGTGGAACAGACTACACCATCCATTTGCTTCACTCCTCCCTCAAACAGTCATCCATGACACCTTAGTGGAGTTTCTGGTGCGATCCCCCTTTTGACAATTCTTAAAATTAGCTCTTTCATCAGAAACATGACACTGACTGCATCATAGCTGTGTGTTTTGGATCATAGAAATTCATTTTCCCAAGAAAACTACTTGACATGGCATTTTGACAGAAGTATGTCACCTCTCCTATGCCTTTATGAAATGCCCTCTCATCCCTCCTAACGAGCCACTGCTTGCCAAAACACCTCTGCCTTTGAAATGAAGAAGTGCTCCATATGGTCTCTATGACAGGAAAAATAATAAAAACACTCATGTAAGCTCTTAATAAGAGCACCAGGAGGCGGTCAACAGCATCAAAGTGTTGGCTCAGCCCCACCCAAATGCTCCTTCAAGTCTGTTTAATAGGCCACCCATCCTAGGCCATAAGTCGTACTAGGAGGCCTGCAGCGGGCTTCAGGCTGGGACTGATGACTGGGATTGGTCTGGCCCTGGGGAACACTAGTAGGGATCTCTATTATATAGCTATCAGGAAAAAGATAGATAATCATGTCTCATAGTTTAAGCAGGAAAAATATACTGGACTGAATAATTTGTATCAGATAACTGATTTTTTTGTGTTTGGATTGCTTTTCTAAATAGCTCACAAATACAAATAATTCTATTCACAAAAATCTACTTTGATAGATTTTGTACACTTATTACATTTTTTGTTTTAATTTCATTTGTATCATATCACCAGTTTGTAGAAGTAGGGTTAACTCTCCTTTTTTATCTATCTGCTGAGATTATTTCACTTTAAAGCAGAGCATTACCGTGGCATCACAGTGTCATGCTATTCCATATTATCGTATGATGTATAAATGGCAGTTCACGGAGTGTGATCTGCTTGCTTTACGACAGATGGAGCTTCAGTACACGAAGAAGCCTTTCAGAGAAGATATGAGCCACATCTCTCATCACCCCCTGCTGCTCTGTCCCTCTACACCAGGCTTCATATCTGTCATGCTGTATCTAAAATAGAGACATCTGAGTATGGCCAGCTCTCACCAATTTTCAACACCCACTCATAAAAGGCTGACTGTTGAAACACAGGCAGCCTAATGCATCTCTGTGTAACTCACGCACGCCGAGGACAGAACATGAGCCGACAAGGAGGGAGGGAAAGAAGGAAAGAGAAGAATAGAGGAAAGAAAGAAGCACTGAGAAGAGGTTGTACAATTTGTCTGGAAAGCCCAAACGATGACGATGAAAAACCTTTGCAGCGTCCACAGATCTGATCCTGGCCATGAAACGGACCATGGGTATTATTACCCATGGTGCACAGCAATCTGGAGCCACAGCCGTCCCCTGCAGCTGTGCGCTCTCACGAGACAGAGTGAATATGAGAGCAATTATTAGATTAAGACGGATTAGGCTTTGCCCAGGTAAGGCAGGTTGTGTTGTTCCTGTCTCTTTGGTCCTGAAAAACTGGGCACTAATCCAGTAATGACACCACTTTTAGAGGGAAAACTAAAGAGTGCAGCAGTGGAGAATAAAGGCCGCCATTTCTTGTGCGTATGTTTAGTTTAGTTACACACACACACACACACACACACAAAGGCTCTACACACAGCCGACATGAAAGCCTAATGCAAACTGTTTACACAAGTAAGTGCTATAACTACCCTGCAAAGGGCAGGAGCAAAAATTAACAGAGGATTTAGTATCAAACTAAATATAAAGAACAGTAATGTCAAACATCTGGGGTCACACTCTACAATATTTTTCCAGCATTATGAGCCAAAGATGGAAGATTAAGTCACAGTGGAACAGAGGAGCTCAGCAGTTTGCAGCCAGGCTAATCACACAAGTCTGATAGATTATTCAGACTAAAAAGTCTGCTTTTTAAGTGGGAGTTAGAGAACTGAAGCTGGCTGCAAGGTTAAATCTTCCTCTGCAGGCCTATAGACGCCGCCTCAGCGGAGTAATATGACAGATATGAGATAAAGCAGAGGAAAGAAGTGGGATGCTGTTTCCAAGTATCTTGCTTTCTGAAATATGATCTGTGAGGATGAACACGTTGGATGGATTAAACAGAAAGAGGGGAAAAATACCTCCACTGCACAACCCAAAGCCAAACATGCAAACTTGGGACGGAAACCTCAGAGAGTACAGCAATCACAGGACAATATGTCTCCAGAGTGACAGGAGCTGCTTTTCGCATCAGTGGAAGTAATAAATGGTGGTTCCCTCACTGGCTCTGGCAGCAGATGGGCGCTGAGTCCTTGGCTGCCAGTGCCTGCCTCTTCTCTGCAGGCGGCTCTGGCTAATGCCTGCACCTCGGCTATGTCCAGACATGAGTGCCAACCAGGAATGTGGTGGCACTCTAAAATCCCCTGGCAAAGTACCCAGCATGGAGGGAAGTGAGCCGACATAAGAGGGAAGGAAGAGAAGAAGACTTTCAGAATAAAAGGGCAGAAAAAAGGACAAGAGGGAGGCCTGAACGCTTGGTTCAGTCATTCTGATGATAGCTTAAGCTTTGTTTATACTCGCACAAGCCTCCGCAGAGCTGCAAGCATACACAGAGGCGTTTATGCTCAACGCGCTGTCTGTTGCAGGCGGCGTACAAACAAAATATCAAGTGAATAAACAAGAAGTCAGCAAGTGTTACTGGAAGAATGTCATTGTTCAACATCATGGTGATCCCTCATATTTTTCCACACTTTCCTATAACATGACTTATCTTTTGCCAGTGTGGTGGTGGCGATCTCTCTCACTGAATTGAGAATCATTTGGATGTCCCTGTGGTCTCTCAAAGAAGGGTGGTAGATGTGTTTGTAAAGGCGAACCTGCTTGGCCAGCCTATGTTTGGCGTCCATGTTGAAATGAAAGCACACCGTGTGCCTGGGGTGCCTAGTTAGAAAAATTCAGAGGTGCACGACCAAGCGCCGCGACTCTTTGCGAAAGACGCAATTATGTCATTTTTGGCCTGCGGACCTTTGCGTCGGGGACACTGCGGCGAGCAGAAACCAAGCTTTATATTATGCCCAGAGTCATTCAGGCTTTTAGCTTCATAAAGGCTGTAAAAGAGAGTCTGCTACAGTCATTATCTCACACTGAGGACAGGAGATAAACCAATATACTTGAATATTACAATTTTATTCTAGGTCAATCCAATCCCACGTTTCTGCTACATCCAACTGCTAATATATTTAAGCAGGGTAATTAAAAATTAGGTTTAAAATGTTATTCCTCTGTCAGGGCAGTATCAATTTCATGATCTAATGAGACAGGTTACAATGGCAAGAAGATGGAATACTTAATGTATGGATGAAAATGCCCATTCTTAAGAGTCAGAGTCTTTCAGTCACTCAATGGGGCTCCAGAGTACAATAAGGACTCCATTAAACCTCAGTTTCTCTCTCATTATGTCTTGCTGTCTCTCTCCATCACACTATAACAGTCCATCAACCATTGGCCTTGGAAAGTGTGTTTTTAAAAGCTTCCTGAATCCCTCTGGTAAAAACAATCTGCAATATCCTCTGTGAACAGTATTTATTCTTTTTGTTCTAGTGAATGCACCCTGAGGCCAGGTCCATGACTGAAGCTGACAAACGACAGAAACAACACCAGTCCTTTGACATACAAGTTCATGAAAGCAAGGCAAGAAGGCAGTGTGTATCTACCATCCTCATTTCATTTAGAAAAACGGATTTAAGACATGGGTGGCCTCCTGGCGGCTAGCTTCTCTATATCTACCTCTCCCTCCCTTCCTCCCACACGCAAACACACACAGATGTTGATGCTGGCAGGAGGGAATCAAACAAACCTAGCAACCAGGTTGTTTCCACGACCAGTCGGCTCTGTGGTGTAGGTTTCCTAGCAGAGCTTGGCTGGCTCTGCAGAGTGAGCTCAGTGTAGTCACCACAGTTTAATTAGTCACAACCTTTCTGGACAGACGTCTACTGTAACTGCAGTCACTGGAGTCTCTCCTTCTGTAAGAAAGGTCCCTGTGACTGTGGACCACATAGGTGTGAGTGTGTGTTTTTATGGTTCTATTGACTCTATCAACACCAGAGCAGAAAGTTTCAGTGGGAACACTGCACACATGTAGTCTTAAGATGAGTAAAGATGCCTTAGCTTTATTTTCTACAGTGATCATTAGATGTGTGATCATTTAACATGTTTCAGGTTTATGCAGCAGGATAACAGAATCAACAACAACAGAAAGCACAAGGTATCCGCTCACTGGATTACAGCTCCCACATCATCTTTATATTTATTGTACTGGGATTATTACTTTATCCACAACAGGAAACATTTCGACCCAACAGCTGTCTCAAAATCAACACAACAAATTGGCTATGTCTAAAACTAAAAGTAAATATGGATATTTTTCTGTTTTTTAATTAATGCTACATATTTTGAACATAGCAACCAGCTACAATACACTGCATTAACTTATCAAAGCAATCTAATATAAGAAAGGCAATGCTAAAGCAGCAGCAAAGAAACATACCACAGCATCCCTAATTCAAAACACACAACCAGGTCCAAAAAAAAATCTAGCTAAGAGCAGACATGACACACAAGGAACTAATTGTACACTTTATGAGAATGTGTGTCATCTAAAGAAAATCTGACATCAAAAGCATCCCATTATGAAAGTTAAAGAGCTAGTGAGTGTGTCGTTCCAACACTGTTCCTGATGTTTTTCATGCATCTGTAACCCAAATGATTATAATTAGGTTGTATTATCTTTTAATTAAGGAAGGCACTCTGTGCCATCATGTTTGCAAGCCAGCAGGTGGTCCATTTGCACAGCCATGAAGAGCAAGGAAAGGAGGGACGGGATAACCTATTTCTGTACTTTACTGTATTTTTGGTCTACTTCACCCTGTTCAGATTCGGTATTTTCTATACACATACTCCAGTCCAGTTTGAGTCTAAATCCAGATGAGACAGACTGCAGTTCACACCTGGCATCAGAATCTGTTTGAAATGTCTAATGAATGACCATCTGTTTGATGTAATTTATTTTATAAATGTACTGGAAAAAACCCACCCTGTCTTTTACAGCACTGCAGCACTCAGGTATGGAGTGCAAAATGTTCTGCAAGTTGTTTGGCATATAAACAGTATTTGGGAGGTTTGTCATGCTATACACACAGCTCACTATTACTATAAGCAGTTCAAATGTCACTAGAGTGATCTGATCATAATATCCTTAAAGTGTTTTTAAGTGTATTGACAGTTAGATTTAGACCTGTCCATTTGTGAGTGGATCATTCAAGCTGTATTTTAGTGCCAAGTGTTAACAGGACCTTAGAGACTGCCCAGCATTATGACACTGTTCTTAAGGACAGACACTTGTGGTTATGTATGCATACCTGCAAAGATATCCATTAAAGCAAGTTTTTTTTTTCTTTTTTCTTACACACTTAGTGTATGCATTGCTGTGTGAATCTTTTTATGCAGTAAGTGTTTGAGAAAACCATTAGGAGATATTTGTCTTTGGGATTTAAATGCAATTCTGTTTGTATTTACATTTGCCATACAGTGTAGTATATCAAAAGGACATTGCCGCATAAGTGCCACTTTCAAATCTCATGGGATGACTTTTTGTGCGCTGTAGGGGGTTCATGACATTTGCAGCGCCATTTGCAGCGCCTCCGATTATTTAAATAACAGAAGAATGGGCAGGATGTGGCAGACCCCCAGTGAGGCTCAGCATTTAGCTTTGAAAGCAATGTTTGCATTAGCATAGAGAGAGCTGCATCTACTTTAAACCTCAGTGCTGAAGAGAGAAGAAGTGGGAGGAAAAAGAGCAATTAGGGAGGGGAAAAAATATCCCCCACAAATGCTTAATGTCTCCTTTTTTGTCAAATGAATATCTGATTTAATGGCCCCGTGTTTAATCTATGTTCCATTTAGTTGTAAATCGTTAACAGACTATCAGGTGAGTTCTGGCTATAGCACAGGGATACATACTGATGAAGGATAGCTAACTGATGCAAGTACTGAGCAGAGCACAGATGAATCAAATTAAGGGATAACAATGAAGAATAATCTTTCAAAGAGACAGATCTTGCCACATTTCCATCAAAATAATAGTCTGCTAGCCTTGAAAAAAATTACTCCAACTTTCAAAATCAAAGTAATTCCTGAATATGAGTGTCTGAGTCATGCTTTTGTTGCAAATTTTAATTTTACACAACCGGGCAGCTTTATTTAAGCACTGTGACATACAGCCACCATTATTATGGACAATCACACAGCTACTCACTGGCTGTGTTACTTGGCAACACATGCCACTTGTCATGTTTCCACCCACTCAGGTTGAGCTGAACACAGTCAAGGTGATTATGTTGTTTCTATGAACAATTGAACAGCTCAGCGCTCATCCTTCACACCTCTGTGTTGAGAAAAGCGCTTTGTATTCACACTGCAAGCATGAAAGAAATAAGGCAACACTGGCTGTATCAACTAAAACTGGATTACTGTAGGTGCACCACATAATATGCACTGTAGATTAGGGGTCTCTGGACAGGAAATTAAATGTTTGGTCTCTCCACATCGTGGCTATGTGGAGTGTTTGTCCAGGTACAGCACCTGTTGATAGGCATCTAGGCACTAACACAGCGAAAGCGAGGATCTGAGATAGGACAGGAAGACAGACTTCCTTAGGGATAAGTGTGACCGATAAACGCCAACACAAAGGGGTTTAAGACTGGATAAATGTACGACCTTCCTGATCAAACAACTTAAAGGCTCCAAGCTATCAGCTGGCTTTCACCTTCATATACTGCAAAAAAGCTACCAACAACCTAAAGGACCTAAAGAACCTAGTCTTACTTAAACAATAGGCAGTTTTCTGTGTCTGCTGTACTGGTAAAGGAATCCCTTAAAATAATCATAATCATCTATGGAAAACCATCTTGATTACGATTTATCCTAATTCCCTGACATTCTTTCCATTATGCCTTTCCAGGAACCTAACCCCGATGGAGTGGGTCGATGTGAAGTGGGGCATTTGTCTTTCTAGAGAATACACTTCAGAGCAGAAATGCAGCTGGTATCCATCGCTACATCTGCTCTACAAATGTCCGTGTTGAATGTGTGTGCTGACATTGGATGAAATAGAGTTATTGAGACAGGGAAAGAGGGAAGTAAAGCTTAAGAGAAAAAAAATGGAGATTGTGTTTGAAGCATATCAACATTTCTTTTTATTTGCCTTTGAGCTTTCCATTCTGCGGGTTCGGCCATGACTGGGATGCTGGTTGTGTTCAGGGGCGATCTGGGTAGTTTCCTGGGGATCAAATTCTCTCATCTGGATGGTCCGTTTCTGCTCAGGGCTCTGGTCTAATGAGGATGCCAGTGTATGGAGTTACAGACCAGCGGTGATCCTGACCTGCCAACTCAAGCTCCATCCCCCTCTATGCTCCAGGCTCAGTGGAGATTCACGGTTCCTTTTCAGAAGAGTCACTGGCCTGAAGAAAAATAACTTAGTTCACTTGTTTACGATATCACTATTTGGTGACTATTTGTAGTCTAGAAAGATATTCAGCGCTGGTAATGACAATCTCTGGGAAGCAGTCCAAGCACAGAGTGACCTGTCCACACAGCAGAATGGACAAACTTGCATAGATGTGAAGTGGGCATTCACCCATAACAATGGCTAGGACTACAGGGATAGTTTGTGCACACCATGAAAACAACAACCTAAAAAAGACCCTGCCAAAAAAAGACATGCCTTCAAACAAAAACACTTATTCTTCAATAGCATGGTTCTTAAAAATGAAATGAGAAATATCAGCATCAACTAGAATTCAATACAAGACCAATTTTGCCAGTGACATGAATATGTAATGTAAGAGGGACACAGAGAGCTCCCATTTTTACTGAAATATCTGAGAGATATGAAAAAACAACTTACATTTGTGCAAAACAAACACCAACCAAAATGTACTCATTCAAATATTAATCTTGACTAATGTTTTACTCTTGATACCTGAGTTAACAAAGCAGTCCATGGTTAATGGACTTTGATGGTTTTTGTTTTTCAAGCTGGATACAAAATAAAAGCTGTGAAATTGCTATTTTCCAAAAGAATCCATTTTAGTTTTTTTTCCTTCTTCTCCATCACTGCTAGCCAGCCGACTATTTTTTTCAATGTTTGTATTTAGTTTGCTCTGTGATCTTTCTGGAGCACACCAGAATGAAATGAGTAATTCAAGACAGATGATGAAACCAGCTGTGTTTCTTGAGCTTATCACCCTCTTTTTTTCATTGCAACTGTTAGCTCTGCTGTGTTCCTCACAATACTATTGCAACAATTTCCCTATTCAGGTTATGATGAAATACTTTTATGAAATTAGTTCATGTGACAAATAAACCATCACTCTTTATACGGCCCTAAAACTTTATATAAGCATAACATGCTGCTTTTTATGGTACTACTGAAGGATGTGTACTAGCCTTAATGTAGATATCTAATGTTAATTGTCTAATTGTTAAAGCAATACTAACCCATGATATGAGGGAAGCCCTATAGTCCGATGTCTCTGACAAGACATTTAATGCACAACTTACTTTCTCTCTCCTCTCATAATGGAGATGCTTTCTCCTCTTGAGTACGGGAAGCACTCCTCTTTGTAGCACTTCCTGAATGCTAAGGAGAGTGAGTTTGCTCTGGCAAACAGTCACAAGTCCACACTACACAGTAAATAAAATGGGAAATCAACTGTAAAAAGTGAACCAAAATATATCATGTCAGAAGACCGTAGACTTACATGAATGTGTTTCTCCAAAACCTAGATAAACCTCATAGCTATATACCACTTCTCATACATATCTATATGCAACTCTCCAAGATGCAACCTTAACCGTGAACCTTGTTTGTTTATTGATTTATTTTATATTTGCACTCTTTCCTGCTTTGTACTGCAACTGCTGCAAAACAATTTTCCTCGGCACAAATATCTTATATATATCTAATATATTATCTCAAAAGTCTTCAATCTGTCATGCCACCGAGAGATGAACATTTGACTTTTCTTTGGTATATAAAACTCTCAGCAGCACAATAAAATCAATAAAATAAAGATCATTTAAGCAAACTATTTAAGAATAACACTGAATTAAACTTGAATAGTTTGTGGACTTATTACCTAAGGACAGATTCTAACTTTAAACATTAAATCGTTTCTCCACCATTTACAGAATGGGAGGGTTATGAGTTATTCATTCTTCAGTAAACACACACACACACACACACACACACACACACACACACACACACACAAGACAACAACAAACTGTACTGGTTTTCCTCTCCCCTTCAATGTAAACAACATTGGTAACCAGTGAGGCCTGACTGGCACAATGGCCTCCCTCCAAGCGTACTGTCACTCAGACTCTGGGGAGAGACACCTCACTGCAGGAGGTGGCGCGACCCCCTGAGACTTAACAAAATGACACCTACACACACACACACACACACACACACACACACACAGAATCACAGACATACAATTATACGCTCTAAGGCCACTAATTGGCTTGCTTGGCTGTGTGTGAATACTAACTGGGTGCGGGGCAGCAGCTGTTGTTATAGGCAATTCTCTCAGAGGTAAAGAGGGGAGGAAGACAAGAAGAAGAGGAAGAGAGAGTGTGTGCCTGCGTGTTTGGAATAAAGAGTCTAGTCTCATGCTGTGTTGTCCCCCATGCCGACAGCCAATTACCTGTGTGTGAAGATGGAGCCCTCCCTGTCTTTCTGTCAGAGCCTGTCTCGTCTTAAAGCACGATTGGACAATGCTGTTTCCTGTCTGAGTTCTCCCGCCTGCCTGAGAGACCACGGTAAGGCTGCTATCCCATAATCGTTGGCATCCTTACCCACCCCACACTGGCCACATCAGTGCTCTACTGGTGCCCTTTCAGATATTTTTGTTCCCTCGGCCCTTTAGTCATTTTACATTTCCCTCTACAGAGAAGACGCAGCTTGCACTATATAAGGATTTAGTGTTTCCCAACTTATGCATGTTGAAAAGAAAAACAATAATTCACACTTTTTATATTATTATGCAGGAATTGTCCCCACAAAACCTATTAGCAGAGGTGTTAATTGAATTAGCTATCAACAACTTCAGTGCAACGAGTGTCAGCATTCAAAACCAACACTAGTTTGAGTAACTTGAGAACAGAACACTACAGAATGGAACAGGATATAATAGAAAGTGCATCTTCAGAAAGCCTCAAATCAAAACATGGACTCATTCATTGATTGGGATTTTACTGTTTTACGCGTTTTCCTGTGTATTTTCGCAGTTAATTCAGAAAAAACATATTCCCCTTAATAGACATCATAGATGTAGAAATTGAAGTTAGTATTTAAGCTATTTCCCTAAAGTCACATGTAGATAATCCAGTCTAGTCAGTCTCTCATCATTAGTCTATAAATAAACACAAGGAAGACCTAAGACATTTTCCTTTCCGAATCTGAAATGTTATATGAATTATTAAGAGTGTAACATTATATATAACAGTTCTATATTACAACTAAGTCAGCACTTCTCTTCAAGAGTATTAGGATCTTGCTGATTGATGATTGGTTTGCTTAAAAAGGTTAAGCAGCCAGGCGATACTGAAGCTACAAGTCTTACTGTGAAGCAAACTGCTGGACATTTCCCATGACCTCAAAGTAAATGTGTTTGGTTTGCAGAAAGAAAGAAGTGGAAATGTATTTAAGCTTACCTTTGATGGAAATGGCCACAGTCACATCCAAGCAGACATGAGGAGAAACGGAAAGAAAACAAGAATGTTAGCCATGGGCTCGACATAAACACAGATAACGACACAAACAGGAGAGGGTTTCTTTCTGCCAGCATCACTTCTGTTATTTTGAAGAATGACCTTAAGGCAACATGAACATTTCTATCTTTGAAAGAGGTTTCTTCTTCTTTCTCACAAAATGCATCATTGCATTGATAGTGAGATGCCTCCTGGCACTTAAACCCCTGTACATCTGAATTGAGTGCAGGACAAGATAAATCAATCCAGCTGTAAACATGAATCTATGTATTCATCCTTCATATATTTCCCCCAAACTATATGGCCATGATGGATTTACGGTTCATATTCACTGGCGGTACAAACCTCACCAGCAACAGCAGGAGAGGTCTCGTGTGCCAAAACAAAAGGCTTCTGGGTAAAGCTTTCATCCAGGAAAGAGCGGTTCAGGTCAACACATCTTCCTCTCTCGCTGCCTCAAAGGAACGATATATGAAAAGGTACACCAACTACATTTTCTAAAAGCCCCCATGAGCAGTGCAACACAAATCTATTTTTTTCCCTTCACTGGCTCCCTGTCCCCATTTATCTTCCCACTGTTTTGGGCTCATCTTGGCTCAGTCTGAACGCCACAGGAGGGGAGAGAGGAGAGAAGGAAAAGCTAAATAACAGATAGTACATCGAAAAGCGGGAGAGGGGTAGATATCCATTTTGCAGTGTCTTAAAGATCAGACCTTTGGCACCATGGGAGACCCCTCGCCCTCCTGCTCACCTCCTGAACCTTACTGACACGCTCAGAACACATTGCTTTATTGCCTGTAAAATAGACACACTGGCCTATTTATAAGAGGATTAAGTAAAGAAAGAAAGACAGCAGGAGGGTGTTCTGTCTCTGCCAGCACTCCCAGCCTGAGGGGGAGGACCCATTACAAGGACAATACAGCACATACATGTAGCCTGATATGATCTGCGGCTCAACGCAGAGCTTGTCCAAGGTGAATGCTTCCAGGACACCGTGTGATTAGGAGGTATATGTGTTTGCTCTATGACTTAGGCAAATGGGTCAAGTTCAACTTCAACGGTGGCTGAGGGGTTAAGGCACCAACCATGAACCACAACGTCCTGTCATCTTTCTACTGTCCGCTCTCAAATAAAAAGATACAAAATGTCCCCCTCAAAAAAACTTGGGTGGACTGTGATATGCAAATTTCTGCTGTCGATGTGATGATGTTGGGGAATGGACAGCTGGAGAGGCCAAAATGGAGGAAGCTATCATAGGTTATTAGCTTTGTAGTACTGTAGTTTGCTAACTCGCCCTGCGAGCAGTCACTGTCACCAAGCTTCTAGAACCACAAATTTTGTGAAGACGCACTAATGAATTTCGTTGGGCCACTTTCTTGTGTGACCGGGCCTTGTGACTGAGCTGAAATATTACAGCAAAGTTTCTGAATGTTGCTTAATAGACTACAAGTTCTCCCTGCTGTTACCTTACAAAGGACAAAAAGGCCACGTGAAACTCCAATTAACAAACCAAAGTTAAGTAGCATGAGCATAACTCATTTGACTACCTCAAGTTCATCTTTAAACATCCTCAAAAGAAGGATGTCCAATAAATCTAAGAGAGATTCTAAAAGGTGTAAAGGAAACCTTCGCTGTTAAGCATCATCTGTAACTGTCCCACCCCCCACCCGAGTATCAGTAGCACAAAGAGCAGCTCTGCCTCTCCTTCACATCAATGGTGACTGCGGCCTCCAGACCAAGTGATTTAATGATTTTTCTCAGGCTTCAGAGGCTGGGCGAGCTTCAGTAACAGATCCTACCCTTGCCTTTTAAATTGCCTGTTGCTACCAAAAGATCTCTTTCCCAACAGAATTCCCCAAAAAAAAAAAAACAGTGATGCTTTACTGGCAAATGCCAAACAATAACAGACTGTGTTACGCAGTTAAAACAGGAGTATATGCATGTCTAATTTCAGCCCCCCGCCCCACCCCTTTTAGGCATCCAGTAACAGTCTGGTCTATCTTTCCATCTGGCCTAAACCCAGAAGCCAGGCTATAGGGCTAATACAGCCTTGGTCCAGTTCTCGGGTGTCAGCTCTATTGACTTGAAGCTGGAGGGACGGGGCACTGTAGTGAGTAAAACCCCTCTTTCAAACTCTGAAACTCACCCAGGACCGATGGGACAGCAGTGAGGAGAGAAAAAACGCTGGGCTAGGGATCGATCACTCCTTGTAGACTTCAACACACAGGCTGTTTGTTTCCATTCTCCATTTCAGAGTATGTATTGATCCACAGCCCTGTGCAGCTCAAGGTCTTGTCTAAGGGAGGACCCAGACATGCCCTCGTAATGGGCTGAAAGGCTTACACAAGGAGGGGATGTGAGCTGCTTTATAAAGAAATGGAAAGACTTCTCCTTTGGTTATTAGAGAAACCTTCAGGTCATCAATTGTATCATATAATTAGATTCTACAAGTACAAATGAGAACTTCTATTATTATAATAAACCTATATATCGTTTGTAATAGGACTACATTTTTAGGGAGGTGGAGGTTTGTATGTAACAGAACGACTGGTGGGTGTGGGCAATTTGAGGCACCCAGAGCATCCCATATGCATCTGTCTGTCCAGACAGCATCACCCAACCGGCGTTTCCACGGCAACCATGGCAGGACAGTGATCCTCCTGGGAGAAAATGCCTCACCAGTGGTCAAAGGTCAATTAAGGGTAATTTATTTTCGCTGAGAGAAGTGATGATCCTCCTATCTTCAAGCAGCCATCCTCCCAGTATGCTGGTGATATTCATCCACCAGTGACCAATGTCTTTGGCTTCTGTATTTTTTTGTTTTATACTGACTTGATAAAAATTTTGCTTTAGTGGGTATTTGTCACATTTCCATCAGATAACATGATTCT
Source organism: Siniperca chuatsi (assembly GCF_020085105.1). Lineage (NCBI taxonomy): Eukaryota > Metazoa > Chordata > Actinopteri > Centrarchiformes > Sinipercidae > Siniperca > Siniperca chuatsi. Next base: position 9,277,737 of record NC_058052.1, read on the forward strand.
GGTTTTCCCTTTTCCCCCCCAAAAGCAATCTTAAAAATACTCTGTAGTACAAACTCTTTGTTAAACCAGAGCAAAAAAGGGCAGTTTTTTTACGCTGTTTGCCCTCAATCTCCCCAGAGGCATGAATGCTTCTTTACCCTTTTTGTGACAACAGCACTGGAAGGACAATCTAACCTCAATCTAACGTTTGGTGACCTGAATAAGCCTGAAGTCAACACGATGCCCAGAAGCCATTTCACATAACAGAAATCTAAGGCAATATCAACTGTATGGATGTTAAGTGTTCACCCGCCCAGCCCTGCCCCATTCAGACGCTCCACTCCAAGGGTTAAAAGGCCATGGTGTCAGTGAGGGCCAACAGTAAGACGGTTCGATGCCACATGAATGTTAAGGATGCTTTTGACAAAGCTGCAGCAGTAAATTGACCTAAACCCCCGGGCCAAGGAGCCAACAGCAGACCAGCTCAGTGGGCGACCTGTCCCCATGGCTTATTAAATGCCTGCACTCAACAACACATCAACCGAAATCACAACAGGCACAAATATTTCTGTACAACCCACAATGCAATCCACCAGCATCAGGAGATACTATACAGCTAATTCAGGCAAATGACATTTACTGAAGAGTTATTTAGATGCTATCAGTGGCTCGGGTCTTTGTGCTAAGGGGATTAGCGCCACCGTGCCCAGCGCTGAAAGGCGTCTTTGTGGCTGTAGTCTTTAGCGGGATGGGAGAGCGGCTCAGATGCCTGCGTGGAGGGTGTCAGTTATCAGGGATCCTGCCATGCCTTGCTAATCTCTGGCCCCGCAGAGTTCCTGAACCCCAGCCAGCGTGTCCTACGCCAGCCTCTAGAGTTCCCTCAAACCAGAGGGACAATGATAGGTATTCACTGGGAGACTGTCAAGCTCCTCTCCTTGAGTGAGCAGCGTAAGGGCAGGCTACAGGATGAGGGATCTAAAGCACAACTACTGCTTTAGCCACCAGGAGCACTCAACAGAGACAAGCTTCAGTATATAGGCACAGTGCACCCACACATGCACAAACCACTGAGGTAATAAAACCATGATGAATGTTTCACTGAGAAGGTGTCTTTCATTTATTTGCCTCCAGTGATCTGCTGCATGGCATTGTGAGGACGTTCTCTACATTTCTTCAATTTCTCTGCCACAGAAACCAGACCTGTTAACTGTGTTTACTGTTTGTGAAAAGAAAGGGTGAGGAGGTGAGATTACAGTGGACATGATGACTGCAAAACTGCATTAGTCGACTGAACATGCACAAGCTAATCTACTTTACATCATGACTGAGAAGCTCTAGGTATATTGTAATTTGATTTGACTTCTATTCAGACTGCTAAAATGTTATTACAAAACAATTCTTGATGCATCTTGATGTATCTTAATTTCTGATTTCCATAGCATGTCTTTCTTCTTTTCACAATCCAACCGGTTTAATCTTAAAAAACAAGATTTAAACTATTAACTTATTAAACTTTTAAACACTATTTGTTACTTTTACATTGTAGCGTCTTGTACTGTGCATACTCTTCAATAAATTATTCATAAAGCACTATTTTAAAATTCTGATTAAGGAGTTGTTGCACTGATGTCGAATTGCACACAATGCTTCTAAAAATCAATTATTGTCCCCACCTCAACTTTACATATAGTAATTTGAGTTTCAAAAGAACTGCGCGTGAACTTCGCATTAGAAAAAATATCTCTGTATGAGAAGTCAAAATTCCACATTTACTTTAAGTAACAGCTTAATCAGTGTTCTGCCTACGGTATCTATTCAAAAGTAATGCAAAACTCCTGCAGGGTACACTGGTTAATGAAAAAGTAGGTCACAGAAATACAGTACCATATGTTCCCCAAAGATCAGCACTGTTTCACACTCCCAAACACTCATGTGTGTTATCTCTGATGTTTTAATTAAATGTAGATGAGTAGGAAGAAGGGAAAGATATGCAACACAGCTGAAATTCTCTTTCCAGGCATCCTGGAGTTTTAAGAGTTTGGATGGTTGGAACGGGGTGAAAAGGGTTGTGTGGGTACAGAGGGAGGAGGATAGAAGAGGGAGTAAAGGAAAGAAAGAAGGGAGCGGTGGATTACTGCGAAGAGATGATTCATTGAAATGTTGAATTAATTTGTGGCTGTCAGTTTCTCTTTCACAGTGTGGTGTTCAGGGTGTGGGGTGTCTGCCCCCACCATTCCCTGGATTCCACCTCTTCCTCCACATGCCTTGGCCCAGCACAGCTTGGCTCTCCTCAGACCTTTATGGCCTCCTTTCCACTCCACTGGGAAGCAGACATGCAGAGGACTATCGTAAATGCTTGGCTGCAAAACTTCACAGACTAGCGTCTCATCTCCTCCTCTTCAGGTCTCCCATTGTTCCCATAACCTGGTTTTAGTGTCTGGCATGATGTGCCCCGACCCTCCCAGTATCGGCTCAATCCTGGTTCGGCACACATCATCTACCTCTTTCAAAGATGTACAGAGCTGATTGTGGTCCAGGGTTTGTTACAGTAAACCAAGTCCGTGAAGGCATGTATCCAATCGCCCCAACAGTTCTCTGGCTTCAAAAAAGAGCAGAAGCCAGGCAGAGGATCAAGAAGCTCACTGCAACAACTGGGCTATAAAGTAAGTTCAGGCTCTGTGCTAACTGCTCTGAGGAAGTGCTCAAAGGTAAAATACTGCAGAGTAAACACATATAGTTGAAGGCCTAGACAGATTCAGCTGTAATTTAACTGCAGAAGCACGGGGATCACAAAGCTTATTGGTCTTGACAGCACTGAAGAAATGGAAGTCTTTCTCACTGAGCAAGCGTTGGGGGAGCGACATGGTCAGGCAATCAGGGACAGCACGTCTATGGCACGTCAACAACAATCCCCGACACACACACCTTCTTTTGGCACTGCAGCGGAATGCAGCCGCTAACAGCTCAGACCCATCTCTGGGCTCACTGAGCAGCTAAGTACAATGTATCTTTTCAAAGGAGACGCTCAGATGAAAGAAGCCAAGTTAATTGCCTTGGCTACAATGGAAACCTCCCTGTAAGGCCGTCCCATTTCCCGTGGCAATTAGGGTTCACTTCCCCCCACGTACCCGTGAACAAGCCGTGGGGTTGACACTCGTGGGACCAGATTCCACTTGTCATCTGCTAGTCGTCTATAGAGCATGTAGGACATGATAGATTGGTTCCTGGGTGCTGTCACTACATAGATGTAACAGGAAAGAAGGGAGGCCAATATTTTTAACAAAGAAGGCTTGGCAGTACTTGACGAGCTGATATTGAAATATATCACTATTAGAGAAATAACTTAACTTCAACTTCAATAACTTCAACTTCAGTAACTCATTCATTTATTAAAATGTACTCAATCATTAATTTGGACAACACCATTTTGTAAAACAATACTGAAAGTTGATATACAATTACACTGGTGGTGTGGCACACAAATTAAATACTTTCTCTGTCCTTATCCGGAGCATGTATAATCTTGTCATTTGCCCATGTCCATGAGAGTCTTCAAAATGTATGACCACATGGACTTGGATAATATCAGGGCCTTTAGCTGTGAATTGGGAGTACAGACAGCAGTGCTGGGCAGGGAACACAGAAGAGAAACTCCAGGGATGTCATTCATCTTATCAAGATTAACTTGTAATAAGTGAGCAAAGTTTCCTATGAGAATGTAATAATTGTCCTACTGCAAAAGAAGGAGGTCTAACACTAAAAACAAAAGTCATAGGAAAGAAGAAAATGTCTTAAAGGAAGGTTTAAAGTGAGAAGTATAACAACAAAGATGTGGAATGTGGATGTGTTTGGAGCCTGATACCAGCAAGTTTATCTAAGATTTCTGACGCAGTTTCAGATGACTCAGAGTGGTTGTAGACCAAGGGCATCATGTGCCTTTGCTTCTCTGTCTAACTGTGAACAACGAACCACTATGAACAATAATTATATGGTGAGAACGCTGGTTAACCAACTACAGTGGTAAGGCAGCAGACGTGGAGTTTTTTTCGATGATTAAAGCAGAATAATTAGCTCTAATTACTTCCTGCTTTACACACCATCTCCTGCAGGTCATGCACACCGAGAATGAACAATGTTTTGCTTTTCCCAGGATTTAGGCTGAGGGGGGAATGGGGTGGGAGTGAGGGGGTTGAGGAAGAAGACTGGGGGCTGAGTTGAGTTTCTGCTTACTAGACTCTTCAAAACACAAGCATGGATGTAGGATCTGGAAAGATGAGATCTGGAGAACACAGTTTTAGTAAGAGCTAAGGTGAGAGATAGAGATATGGTGCAAGTATGGGTGTGTGAAACGTGCACGTACGCAGGAATTACATACACTGGTACACAGAGGGTTTGTTTGTCAGATTAAAATAAGAAGGAATTGAGTGACAAAACCACTTATTAGGGGCTCATTTGTATGTACATCACAGCCTCTCTTTGTATTGGAGTAAGATGTGTTGAGGCGCGCTCCTCTGCTCCTCAATGAGAGAGTGACAGCCCTGCAAAACCCAGCCCCCCTTTAAAGCCCTTGAATGAGCTCTCTACAGTGGTTCCGCTAAAATCCTGCTCTGCATTAGTATGGGTAACAGCTCGCTCAGAGTGGGATGGGCAACACACATGGCATGGACAAAACGCCACAGAGAAAAGGGATTGGCAAGCACTAATGAAAAGTTTTAATTTAACAGCTGCACCCTAGCAATCGGCATAATTTTTCACTACAGACATAAAATTAAGCTGTAGCTGTGATTACATAATCAGATCACATTACCAGTACTGATCACTGATGATTAGCAAGAGAACATTGAGTGGTGCAACAACACCTCTTGATGCTTAATTGGAATATTTATGCATGAGGATGTTCTGCCCAACAGATTGTGTTGCTATGTGAATAATGTGAATTAGTAGAGACTAATGTATGACCAGCTATTATTATTAGTACCATCCTATCTTAATGGTACTATTTTTTTAGCTACCCTAGCGTTTGGGCTTTAAGGATGGCAATGGTCATTGGTCATTCGGTCTGTTGACCACTTTGGTACAGTCTGGTATTTGAACAAATGTTAGATGGATTGAATGACATTTTGTACAGACAGCCATGGTGCCCAGAGGATAAATCCTAATGACATTGGTGAACCCCTGACTTTTCCTCTAAGGCCACCATTAGGTTAACATTTGCTGTAACATTTGGTACAGACATTCATGTTCCACTCAGAATGAACTGTAATAACTGCGGTGATCCCTTCACTTTACATCTAGCACCATTATCAGGTCTAACTTTCTATTTGTCCAAACTTGTTTGTGACCAAATACCTGCAAAACTAATGACATTCCCATCAGCCTCAGCTGTTCTTTGTTTTTGGTGCTAATTAGCAAATGGTAGCATGCTAACATGCCAAAACAAAGATGGTGAACAAGGTAACCTTAATACCTGCTAAACATCAGCATGTTAGTATTGTCAATATGAGCACATAAGCATAATGATGTTAGCATTTCACTCAAGTCACTGCTGTGCCTAAGTACAGTTTCACAGAGCTGCTAGAATGGCTATACACTCTTAGTCTCGTTAAAACATCAGTATAACAAATACACTAACTGCAACTAATTATTCATTATGGATTAATTTACAAAGTTGAAATGTGTAAAAATCAATTCCCATCATAAGCTCCCAGAGCCCAAGATGACATCTCCAGATTGCAGTTTTGTCTGAGCAGAACCTAAACATATTCATTTATTTTTTTGTTTTAGAACTAGTTTAATTAGTAATGTTCCACTTCTAATAAATTTCATAATGCACTGATCCTGCAGTGATGATCCCCTGCCACATTTGTGTTTAGTCCTGCAAGATCCCTTCCTGTAGCTGCCCAGGTGAGTCAAGGTCCACTACAGAGCTCGAGGATTCTTGCTGACTCCCTGTTGGTCTCACTGGCTGATCAAAGCCTTCTACGAGATCTCAGACTGTGTATTCTTCTGACCTCATGGCTAATATTAACAAGCCCAGGAAACCACACTCCCACTGGCAGGAATGTCTGACACACATTGTCTGATTCTCCCACAGCTCTCCCAGATCTCCCAGCTGTATCGGCCACATGTTAAGTGTTTCACTCTGTTTGTGTTTAGCTGAAATGCAGGGGGTAAACATTTAGAATGCTCTTAACTATGACAAAAAAACCCAGTCATGGTTTTTTGGAAAAGGCATTAAAATTAAGCTCATTGAATCCTGTGAGTCACACTCATCCTTGCCAAACTGACATGCATTTCCAAAGAACTTATCCGTCATGCATGTAGTGCATGCAGGGTCACAGTGAAATCAAACAAGAGCTATTCTATGCATGTATGTGCATGCAGGGATCACTAAAGGCAGAGGAGTCCAGGACACTCTGACACTGAGAGCGACGGTAATGAGCCAACACAATCTCCTCACCAGTCATCCACATCCATCAGTGACACACGGGGAGCAGATTAGATGGACTGCATCCATCACCTGACATTACACACTACTCCTGCAGGCTTTATTCCAAGGAAACAAGATCTGGAGCGCTCTGTGTATATGCCAGTGTTTTTGTCAATTTGAAAGGAAGTGTTTTAGTACAGAGTGCAGCTGTGGGCACAGCAGGGTTTGTACCAGTGTGCCAGAGGGATGCACTAAGGTGAGATCTGTGACTTGTGAAAAGTGACGCTGGGTACCCAAGCTCCTGCTGTGGGCAAATCCCCACTTCCCCACCTGGCATAACCAACCTCACATATACACAAACACCCAAATACATATCACACCTAAGGACACCAGGAACAAGGTGAAGGAAGAGATGAGCCAAAAGAGGGCTGTGTTAAATCCAGATCCCAGGACACGCACGGTCAGCATTTCCTTAGCAGCACAAGTCATTTAAACAAGCATACAAAGAGACCCACAGCAGAGGGATCTCATCATAAAGGTTAGCTTCAACATATCTCGCCTACTAGCACTAATGGACTACTTGGGCTCCAAACATTAGGTCTTTAAAAAGGTGCTACGAGTACATTTCTGGACTGAGATATGAGGCTCTTATGTGCCTGGAATTTCCAGTTCTTCATAACATACAGTGACTGGTTGAAAGAAGAGAGGGAATTTTTTCTTGCTCTTTAATCTGTGTCATGTCTTTCGATAAGTCAGGCTAATTTCTAAAGGGGACTTTTACCACACAGAATGGCTGCAGTGTTTTACAGACAACAAAGGAACAAAATTAGTCATAAATTCAAGTGAAAACCACTCATTTCAAGCTCAACAGCTGTTTTATCTTGTGACAGTGACCAACTAAACAGCCTAAAATAAGTATATCAACTCTACGTTCAAAATTTCCCACATTAAAGCTCATAGTGCAGTTGCTTGCTGGAAATCACTGACCCTAAACCCAAACAAAGAAACACACCACAATAAGTGGTTTTCTGAAAATTAAAGTACGAGATCAAACAGGTGATTTTATAATATAAGCTCCACATGTATATGGGGGGAAAAAGTAGTTTGTGATTCATTGCCTCTTGATAATATCAAATGTTTGAACACTGGACACGGACGAACAGGTCTTGATGTTGAAATATACTGATTGGACTATCCTTGACCATAGCTCTAATTAAATGGTAATCCCTTTTAACAGACAGCAACAGCTACTCAAATCATTTTATGCCTCCATGTCACCCAGAGGCATGCCCCTGTAACATAAAGCTTTCTCTCTTCCCTCCACCCTTCCCTTTCTCCCCTGTTGAAAGTCAGAGCCCCTGAGAAGCTGGCAGTGGCTGCAGAGAGGCAGCTCACATTTCAAGACAAAGCCCGATCCTCTGTCAGAAAGGAGACACTTTCCAAACCGGGCCTACTATTTATCACCAAGAACCTGTTTTTCTGCCTGCTCCCTGTCTCACACCTCTGTGCTGAAAAGCTGCCCGATGAAGTCGCCTTTCGACAGGGAGAGACTAACGGACTAACGTCAGGGATCGAGCTCATCTGAACGTTACGGTTTCTGTGCACGATCGCACAATAAGTAGATGCCACCTAAATTACCTCTGCTCTGTCTGCTTTGCCTTGAGAATGATGCATTTTGTTGACAGTGTGGACAAAAAAAAAATCTATTACACTATGTGAAGGTATGCAAGGTGACGCAGACTTTGTTTGAGTTTCACACAAACAGAAAGAGAGGGGTCGAGGAGCCATTGATAGCCACTGCGTCAGCACAGTGTTGGTTTATTAAAGTTGGGATAAACTGTATTTTCTGTGTAGACTTTTGCCTCGTAGCACAAAGAACACAAGAATTTACAACCTGTGAGTTATCAACATTGCAACAGTCCAGCTTTTGACTGAGTAAACAGACAATGTAGAGCAGCTGAGGCTGTTTAGAGAAAAGTGACAATTTGTCAGGATTTAAAACCTTGTTAAATACACAACATGGCTGCAGCTGGTTAAGATGGAGTTTCCTGTGTGAAATTACATGGTGGGGATAATCAGATAATGACCCTGTAAGGAGCAGATTTGCCTTGTTTAAAAGGTGAGAGGTCATGTTATACAGAAGTCCCAGTGTTTCAGGACCTGAGGTTAAAACACGTCTTGACCTTTGATCATAAAGCTCCAACTCTGCCCGACGTGTTTGACACCCAGGGTCCGGATTATAGCTACAGAGACTATGGCTTACAACGGAGGGTCAGAATAGCTGTTTTCTAACGTGCAGTAACAAAGAGCCACTGATCCCAGTAACTGAACTTCACTCTTGAAAGTCTGAAGGCACACCCATATTCCCTGCACTGCTATGAATCCATGAAAATACTTTTCTGACAAGTCTACCACTTATAGCTTAAATGAAGAAAAATATCAGAGCTCTGTAACTTAATACTCTGCTGTCTGCAGTAGCAAATATATTCTTTGACCACAACCCACATCTTCCCAGTAGCATATAAAATGCAAACCTCTTGAAAAATCTAACAGCTTCACTCAACAAACAACTTACAAGCTAAAGCAAACATTAAATGTAAAGGGGGGAAAAAAATCTACAGGCTGGCCGAAAAAAGGTATAAGTAGATTTTTGTTTATTTTGCAGAGCGAGCCATTATTTCATTTAGATTAGCATGGTTCTGATGGAAAGCTGCCAAAAGAAACAGCACACTTGCGCTCTGTCTCCTCAAATACCTTCAGTCAACCTATATTTCAGATTCATGCTGCCACCTGCTCGTCGCTAAGTGTGTTAAGCAAATTAAAAGGAAAGGGCATTACTAGCAATGTACCGTTGGTTACAGGGCTGAGAAGTAGTGAACGGTCTCTTGTTGTCTCTCAAACGAGGATAACAATGTTAAACTGCAGAAGAGCGAGGTCTGATAAGAGCATGTGCTGCAAGCCTCAAATCACATGAAAATTGTTAGCGCAGAATTTTCCCCAGGATTCACTCATTCATCATTTCTACAAGACGTCTGTGTAGAAATACTCTCACTGAACCGAGTCAAAAGAAACAAACAGAGCCTTAAAAAACTAAAAACACAGACGTTTCAGTTACAAACTGGAAAATCAATGAAAGCCTCACATTTAATAGCTTGACGCTTCTTATGGAACTGGTCTTCGTCATTTAGTAATATTCCATCATAAAACACTGAAAATAGGCCATTGTTTATGGCATGTACTGAGTAGTCGTTACATTTAACAAGGTCTAAAACAAAAAAAGCATTTTCACCAAATAAGAAGCATATGGTTTCACATTCAATTACAGCTATTTTCTCTCCGGCTCGCATTTAACAAGAACCACTTGTTCTCCACTGCACAACTTCTAGAGGAATCATCTCGCCACATGGCTCAGGGAGACCTCAGGAACTAGCCACCTAAAAGCAGCCCTCATTCATAAAAACAGACCTTAAAAGGGACATCAGACACACCACAAGATCCTGTACAGCGTTTTCCTTGCAGGCATATATACAGAAAAAGTCATGTTGAAGAGTGACTCACTACGGGGGCAGTCAATCATATTCGGCTCATAAAAACTGTAAAAACGGCAACATGTCACTACTAAATGTAACTGTCAGCAAGCTATAAACAATATGTGCAAGTGTCAGTTTACAATTACTATAGTACAATTACTATATCTAATTGAGAAATCTTGAAAATAGGGTTAATCCCAGATGTGCGTATGAAGTAAACTAATCTCAAATTCATGTTCTTCATACACATGGAACTCAAATGTGCTCTGAAAGCCAAGACATGGCCTAAGACTCTGGAAAGCCAAAGTAGTATTAGCAGGACTCTGCACACTATACTATATGAATGGTGACTTATGGTGTATGTAGGTTTTATGCAGGCTTAGAAAAAACTGCAGGAAATTATAGGAACACTGCTATTGTTTTAAGTTGAGTTGCTAGAATATTTAGTGGTATCCTCTTTTTTAATTATAACAAGCACACAGCTCATGAAGTCTCTTGTAAAAAGCCCAATTAGTACTATAATTTATGATCCTGTAACCACAAAGCAGTAAGGTTTACGATGATTTCAGGGTGACTGTCAGAGGGAGTAAATATGAAGCTTCCCATCCTCACAGTTTGTTAAATGTACTTCTGTCAAAATCCCCGTCAACCACCTCCACCCACCAGGCTGGGTTTGCTAGGATCAGATGCAGCATCAAAGGCCGATTCATAATAGTTTAGAGTGGTATTTAATAAATCAATCTGGGAGCATGGTAGGACAGGCCCTGGCTCTCTAACATCACCTGACTCGCGGAGAAAATCAGATCAGGATCACAGGATCAAGTTGGTGAGTGCCAGCGCAGAGACAGCACGTCTGGGGGAACTGGAACAGAGTTCAGGAGGACCAAGAGGACGATCGCCTTACTGGACAACAGAGTGACTGGGAGAAGTCTGTCAGTTTCTCCCCAAACGCACACATGCATTTCTTCAGGGAGGTGATCAAGTTAGCGCCACCACAGTTTTAGTGTTCAGTGTTTTGCTCCAGGACAGTCCTGTGCCAAGTGAAAAGTGCTGTCCTTGAGCAAAGCAAGAACAATCACCCTCCATTCTTCAGTTCACAGCTGGAATGAGTTGTTGCATCATTTTTCCTCTTTAGAAAATCTGTAAAAAGTCTATTCAAGTACCTATTGTCAGAAATGTAACCTTTAAGGAAACAATGTGTGAAAAAAAGTGTATCTGGAGCAAATGGATCCTAGGTGTACATCTGACCTTTAATCATTCATTACACTTTTAAGGCTGAGAAGGTTCTGCTTGCGAGCTCACACTTCCATCTGTAGTGGAAGTGTGAGCTCCATCTGTAGTGGCTTAAAACATGGGTCTCTTCCTCACTTTGAATCAGGTTAATGCTTGTTAAGAGTTTATCTGCACTGAAACCTGAGCAGGTCTTTGCGGGGGTGACCTCAGCTTCTCTCTGAACCTTTAACCTCACTCCCTCTCTCCCTCTTGGTCTGATGTCCTCCAGCTGCCCAAATTACCCATACTTGCGCCTGAAAGTCTTCATTAGGAAATTTTTAGAAGGACGGTAAACCACTGTCCGACTTTTATGGACTAACCCACCAACAGCACACTGCTGTAAAAGTTACTTTGATATGCAGTCTGCAGCCAACTTTCACTCCTGTGACATGAAAAAGGAGGAGGCAGCTCATGCCCGACTTGTAGGCTAGGTGTAAATTTGTGACTGCTAAGTTTTCTTGTGAGGGAATATAAAAAACTTCCTCTCCTGATTTAAAACTCCTTAGATTTAAAAAGCAACACTCCTGTCTTCGAGTTAATGTTTGTGCCTTTATCTGCTTCCCAATATTTCATAACATAACGTCAAAAAGCGACAATTAAATCATGAATCTTACGCTTTATGACGATGCTGTCTTGGGCATTTTATAGTTGTTCATAGTACGCCAAATGTGGTCTCACTACATGTAAAAACAAAGCCATGGGCACTGGTTATTTTTCCTTCCTTCCATACACATTTACGTAATATAGTCAACTTTCCAAAGTAAACCAATCATTTACCAGAATTAAAAAGGTACAAAGTAATGACTTGAGGAAATGCACAGACTGAAGAGAATCCCAAACGCAACCTCAAAGTAACACATTTCTTAAAAAATAACTAATGTGAGTGTGAGTTTGTGAAGTGAAGAGTGTTTACAGAGGGAAACGAGGTGCAGGGCCAACAGCTCTGGGAGGCTCGGGCCTGTTGTATGGCATAAATACACTCAGCATAGTCTCTCACCATTTCCTTGCACTGGAGAACTCGTTCATGCTTAATGCCTTTTGAACAACCACAGAGTTTTAGGAAGAGTTACAGTGCCAGAAAAAAAGATCAAACAAAGAGGGAGGGGTGGAGGAAAAGCTGCAGGACATCCAACTCTTTCTCTTGTAAGAGATGGGAAACGTTTGTGCGGGTGTCTATGAATAGTAGTGCTTGTTTAATTCATGACTAGCCTCCTTTCTGCGAGGTTTTGTCATGTTCAGCCCCGACTGGCTGAAAATCTGAAGACTTGCTTTTCTAATAAGTGGCCCTGATGTAAGGATAACTGCTGTTTTCATCAGGTGATGTTCTCACTCTTTAAGATTTAAGGGAATAATATGAAAGCTTTCAAAGTAGATTACCTAAGTGAAAAAGTGCAGCAGTTTCCCCTTAAGGTGTAGTATTAACCACTGTTAATTAGCCATGGTTGCGAGATTTTTACGATATCCAAAAAGGAACACACGACAGGAAACACTACAGCTACCATTTGACACATCTTTCTGTTTGACACATTATTTTCCTGTTTGACTTGTGCGTGTGAGGAATGCAGCAAGGAGTATTTGATTGTCACTTGACGACACACATACAGTTTGAATATGACATTTTTTGAAAGCAGACAGAGGGGTGGGAACGTTAGCTGTTCCAGAGTCAGAGTAGTTTTCTCCCTTCAAAGCTCACCACCGTCGATGTGAATGTTGAAAGAGTGCGAGGGAGGAATAGAAAAGGAGAGCGAGGAAGCGAGAGCAAGACAGAGGTGCACCCGGGGCTCGTGTGTCATCTGACCTCATTTTAAGATGGACCTGTGAGGTTGTAGGGAAGGCAGGGGTGTAGCTTTCACTGCAACCTTTTCTTTGCTGCCTCCAAAATGACAGGACGGGAGGGCAAACACAAAGGCAGAGTAAGACGTCTGCCTGGAAACCATCCACAGAGAGATGAAAGAGCCCCGGTGAAGTCATGGTGCAAAAACGCAACGAGCAGAAATACACAGCTCCATCTCTGAATAATGGCCGAGGGTATTTTACCAAAAGACAGAGCTTTCTGTAAGTTGTCAACTGCAAAGCATGTTTAAAAGATTATTTGAATACTTATGATTTCAATAAGTAACTGTGCATTGCATTTCTTTGTACAATTTAATGTTCTCATCTGTTACAGACAGGCATCATGGGCTTTGCATTTTCTCATACAGCAATTAACTCGTTTAAAGCCACCTACATAAAGTATCGGGTCTGCGTTGTTGTCTGGTTTCCTACAGAGTCCATCAATAAGGATACATACCAGGACAATTAAAGTACTCGCCATAAAAATACAGTGTACCACACTAACACAGGCACATGCAGAAAATAGCCTTTCGTGCGTGGCGTCACTCTGCGTTTACATATTTTTTCAATTCCAGAGGCAGTGAAAGCCCTGTGTGTTTAGCAGCTTGTGGGCCCCCATCTGCACCAGAGGAAGTCAACAGCCAAACAGCCGCCCACCTTCTCCTGCCACGGCTGTTGTCCAGACCCTCAGGGAGAGTGCAGCCTTTGCCCTCCATCCTGACCACACACACACACACACACACATACACACAAGACCCCCAGCCGCACAGTTCACATTGAGGAAAGACAGGACCGTGGCCCTCTGTCTGGGTTCCAAACTGAATGAGGACACAAAGCAGTGTTGAAAGCTGTAGCGTGGAACAGGGAGGATGCTGCGGAGATCCTCATCCTCTCTGACGTAACGCCAGGAGGAAACAACCACAACAAAACATCTACTTCCTCTGCTTTCTGGCACAGGAGGGGCAGCCGGGGACCATTGTCGATTGTCAGACACAACACGGGAATTTCTATCTGTCATCACCTCAGCAGATAAGGACAGGAAACACTGTCCTGGGCTCCCCAATCAACAAGGCTGTGTTAGCTGGCTGCACCTGCACAGAGCAGCCTATTGTAGTGGTGTGTATTATTCTTGTATTATTTGGTGTGTTTGTCCTCTGTGGAGATCGTCCAATGTGGGGTTTTTGAGAGTAAATACTGATTTTGTTGATTGAGGCTGGTAATAGCTGATACTGATAACCGTGACTGGAATCAATTTTGCATTCCACCCACAGATAACTAAAGTAAGAACTAAAGTAATACCTGGCATTAATAATTTACACTGGTCACAATAATCAGTGCATGTGTTTTGTATGAATTTGTTACTGTGCTTGTCTTTAATGCCATTTTAGGGATTCCTAAATTTTGGTTAGCAGAGTACTGCGCACTGCAATATTAGGCTTTAGAGCTAATTTTTGACATACTTGATAGTAAAGTAGTCGGACAAAACAAAAGATCTGATGAGGTCACCTTGGGATATGGGAAATTATAACGAGGAAGTTTTCTTTATTTTCTGACATTTTATAGACAAAATAATTAATCAATTTATCAAGAAAATAATTACCAGATTGATTGATAATGAAAATAATCAGTAATTGCAGCCCTATTGGTTTAATAAGCCGAATGTTATAGTTTAAAAAAAAGTAATAATTTCTACTGATATTAGAAGAGATGCTCTTTATTTCAGGGGAGGTGGGCCACTATAAAATGCTCTGGAAAACACTAATTTCTTGTAGAAACTGGTACAAAGTTATCTTAAAACTTGTTCACTCATTAAAATTAAGCAAGTTTGTAATTCAACAGGGTAGACTGCAGGCATACACTGTATGTAAGCAATGCATTCAAGTGTTATGATCTCAAAAAGTTGCCTACCAGTGATTTATTTATAGAAAACTTTTATTCACATTTAGTGTTTGCCAGTTGGTGTTTTCCAGCCTGTGCAGATATGGGCCATTTTCATGTTAAAAAAAAAAAAACACCCTAAAAATACAACGATCAAGTTTGCCCCTCAAGACTTTTATTCTTGGCAGAGTGGAAAATCCTTTTAAAAACAGCTTTTAGACCGTGCAGCACTAAAATTCTCCATGGAAACCCAAAATAATCATTTTTAATGCCTTCCACAGCCAGACTAGTTTTGACCAAGAATACTGTACAACACACACACACACACACACACACAATGAAATCAGTTGTCATTAAACACCAAGAGCAGCCGCTTACATTCTATCAGTCTCCCCAATAAAAGCTACAGTAGTGTGGAAGGATGGAGGGAATATTGCAAGACAAACAGGAAGCAGCTTCCTGTAGCAGATGTTACTAGACTAACCTGTGACCTCTTGTTGCACCGGTGAAAACAACTCATCAAACACACCGACAGAAACATTTTCTCCTGACACAACAGCTAGCTGTAAGACATTAAAAAAAGCTCTGGAGGTATTTTGGTCAGAAATGGGCACAGGACACAAGCCAGAGCCCTGATACTGAGTGAAGAACCAGACTCCTTTGTGTCAGTACAGACTTGAGAGAGAAAGACAACTTGTTTGGATATAAAGACAACTTCCCTACAGCAGCTGTCGGACAGAATTTAACACAACCGTGGGCTCATTTCAGCTCCCTTCCCAGCAGGAGAATCGCTTCCCAAACACTGAGCAAAGAGGTGCAGTTTTACCAAAACCTACTCATGCAGCAAACCTACTGAGTTAGTCTGCCTCTGCTGTGCCATCCCTCTGTCAGAACTGATTAAAAAAACAGTGAAGTCTGGCTTAACGCAGACTCAGAGGGAGGTTCAGATAGAGGACAGCAGAAAGAAGGACGGGGGTTTAAAGGGAGTCAGTAGTTGGCATAGTTTGTGAAACTGGAACGAACAAAGTGAAAAGGAGCAGAGGAAGGTGAAATGGAGTGCGAGTACAACAGCAGCAGCAGAGAGGGAACAAGATGAAGCTGGAGAGGCTGGTGAGGTTGTTTAACATAATTAAAACCACAGAAAATAACGATGCTGGCTGTGTAATGAGCTTCCCTCTCTGCCGTGGTAATTACTGTCTACTAATACAGAACAATGCTGGCCATAATGTGCTAATGCTGCTGGGTGTACTGGCTGCAGGAGAGGAGATGTATAACCGTCAAATATGGCTGGGTAACAGACCTCGGGTCAGCAGAGGTTTCACTAGGTGATTATGTAGTCAAAAATGAATCTATTGAATGACCGGCTTCACTTTTAGCTGCTGCTGGAGATATACAGTACATTCAAGTTCTGGACCCATTTTGTTATAACGAATCACACATTAAATTTGGTTCCATTTTGTACACTCTTCTCACTGCTGCGTTGTTATGAATTGGTTATACTTCATGCTAGCATGGCACAAACTTAAAGAGGCCACAGAAAGGGTGATGACCAAAGCTCAGAGAATGACTGCTGCGATCAAACTGTAATATAAGAATTTACAAGAAACTTTTGTGGTGAAAAGAAAAAAGAAACAAAGAGAAGAAAGGAGATGGAATAACCGTCAGCTCACCCAAACCACAAGAAATTATATTAAGTTTAGCTAGAACACTGGCTGGAGGTTGAAGATGTAAACAAGGGTAATGACCTGATTAAAAAAAGAAGGTTTTCCACAAGGCCACACATGCAAACTTGATAATTCAGACTAACTACAGATGGCATGGCAGTGGTAAGCGCAAAGAATTTGACCAGTTCGGTTAGCGAGGCTGCGGACATTGTGGAGTCCAATACCAGAGCAGGGATTTGATTTTTTTCTGCTGGTGATCCCAGAAGTACAAACATCAACCAGTAAGAAACTATAAAGTATACTGACCACTTAAGAGTGGAAAAGTGGCCTCAAAGTTACTGATAAATGATAATATGGTCTCAGTAAAATATGTTCAGCTTACACAGACACACACTGATCAAGATTCACAGTATGCAGGATGTATCAGCCACCCCGGTTTGTCAATCACATAAAGTCCACATTTTCTCTGGGCTGCTTGCTAAACACAAAGAAACCTCCAATATTGAGCTGTTTTCTCCTCAAATCTTTCAGGGACAATTTCATACAAAATCCATAGAAATACTGCTGTGATGGGATATTTTTCTTTGTGAGAACAACTGAAAAGATACAACTGTCTCCTCCAAGGCCTGGGAGAACACCATAGTAGTATGGCACTTGGTTCACATCCACAATGTATGAGCGTGGATTCAAAGGAACCGGAAGCTCTACAACATTCACAGGCTCCTGATAAAGCCACCAGCTTAAGTCATACATTATCCTGGCTCCATCGTAGAGAGTGAGCCCCAGCTCCACAGATTTAGTAAGGAACCAGGACCAGGAGGTTACCACTGTACAGAAATGGCCCTCATGTGGCCTTTGAGCTCTGCTGGAACCCACAGCGGAAAGACGAAACACAGCACAACGAGGAGTACCGCCAAACACAGAGAGCAAACAGAGAACAAGTAAGCTGGATGATACAGTAAATCAGCACAGATACGAAGACATGCAAACTAGTGAAGGTAAATATATTCTCTCCAAACAACAACTGGGCCCTCTGCAGGGTCAGTTGTAGCCAGCTGACCCCCATTCATTAGAAGATCAAACACAGTTGAAGGCCCTTCCCATTAAACACCAGTAGCTTTTTAAGCCTGTTTAAATCTGCTGGTGTGGCGGGGAGGAGCTGAGGGCTGATTGAGAGCTGCCTGATGTCACTCTGCCTGTGGCCCGTTGCTATGATGAGTTCATTCAGCCTCGGGACACAAAGAGTTAATGGCTGCTGGGATTATGCAATGGCATGCCAGACGCCTTTCTCCTCTCCTGCCCTCCTCCCCTTCAAACGGAGCTGAAGCCAAATTAGGCATTCCTGCACGTTTCGATCAGATGCATTTGAATGCAGTGGCAGCGCTGCACATGCTTTGGCACCGACATGGGAACAAAACAGGGATTTTGTTTCACTCTGAAGGCGAGCTTCCCCTCACCAGGGCCTCACACCTGCCCTGCGGGCAGAAGCTGTCGTAAGGATTTACAACTGTCGGAGTGGGAGATATCTGCAGTGTCAAACCAATAAAAACATCTGTATTCATCATTTTAAAAGTGAACATGAAACCATAGGTTATCACTAACAACAGATAAGTGATCCAGCAACAGCAGATTAGACAGGCTTGAAGTTAAAGACAGACAGCAAATGTCAGCAACTGCATCTGATAAGAGAACAATAATGTCACATTACTGAAGGATCACTGCGACTTCGGTGGTTTTAGGCCATTTCAGGTTTCAAAATCATTTTAAATCATTGAGCGGAAGTGTTTTATGGTAATACTGAATTTACAGGATTTTTGTATCAGTGTGAAGAACATTGATTTGACATGTATTTAATTCTAACATTTCACATTATTTAATGTATAAACAGTTTCACAATAGAGTGTTTACAAAATCTACTACATCACAATACTATATCACTATATAAAATGATATATACACACTGTGATGAAGACTTTATCTATATCGCCCGCCACAGCCCGTGACTTTATTTTATTTCAGCCTAATCGTTCTGTATTTCTGTGGGTCTCAGGTCTTTGTGCCAATATGTGTAATACCTGAGTGGATCCCAACGGACTCGCTATCATCCCTGATAATGTGGTGCGTCATAATCATTGCAGGAGGAAAAATGTGGGGTTTTTTGACAAGATAAACAAGGTGACATGAGAACTGCAAGGGAAAATGTATTGCTACTATTTTTGATGCTACTGCTCGTTAATTGCCAGTATTGTTGTTTTTTCTCTATTCGATCTGTTGGGATCGACAGCATTTTGGATTATCCCCAAGTCTTTTCAGATCCGATTTGACGGTCTTTTGGTCCCTTTCAGATTGGGTCTCTAACTGTTAAAACTCTAACTGTGGGTTTGGGCAGGTTTTCCAAGATTTTGGACCCATAAAGATTTCCAACTTAAATATTGAAAACATGTTACTTAAATGTAGTAAAATAAGACATTTTAATAAGTAAAGCTAAATCTTGAACATGTATTGCTTGTTTTAATACAACTGAGCACTATGGCTGCAACTAACAATTATTTTTATTATCGATTAATCAATCATTTGTTTTGTCAATAAAATGGCAGAGAATAGTTAAAAATGTCACTTGATTTCCCAGATTTCTTCAGATGTCTTGTTTTGTCCAACCAACAGTCCAAAACCCAAAGATATTCAGTTTACTGTGATGTATGACAAAGGAAAGTGTCAAATCCTCTCATATAAGAAGCTGGAAGTAGGAAATGTTTGGCATTTTTGCTTAAAAAATAACAAATAATTATCAAAATAGTTGTAGATTAATTTTCTTTCGTTTGACTAATCGATTAATCGACTAATGGCTGCAGCTCTACTCACCACTGTATGCGGTTTGAATTATTAGCTGTCTTAAGACATTTATTTCAAAAATAAATGTTTAGTTTGGGATCATTTGTGTTTTGCAATGCTCAGAAGTGAATTTCGGTACTTAAGCCTTGGTAAATTACAAAGCTCCTCTAGCATACTATCCCAGTGAAGCATGACAGCGAGTAATTGGAAACACCATAGAACAAAAAAATAAATAAAACTTTGCTGAGCGTAACACAACAAAGCCAGCAGCAATGGTGGATCGGGGTGCAGGCTAACCGCTCCTCCAGTCCAGACAGGAGACAGAGCTGTGCAGGCAGGCACCAAGTCAATAAACAACAGGGATGCCTCCAGACAGGACTGGCAACCACGAGGGCAAAAGATCAACTAGGAAAGGAAAGAAGGAAAGAGAGATGTTCAAGGCCCGACTCCAATCACAACCACACGATCCAACAGCAGAGCCAGCAAAACCACAAACATATGAGCCAACACACAGAGCAGTGGTCATTATGAACTGTGGTTATTTTTGCGGTCCAACCAAAGAACATCAGAGAGATTCGGTCTTCCTGCACAAAACAGCAGATACGCTTCCGACACACACGTACCAAACATTTAATGTCAAAGCTTGGAAAATTTTAGCCGACACAACATCTTATAAGCTATCGTATCCATCTTTCTTTCATCAATCTCTCCCTCGGGCGGGTGAGAGTGTTGTTGTTGGCAACCATTGATCCATAACTTCAAAATGATTCCAATCAACACATTTTTTGAAACGCCGGCAAGAAACTAAAAATAAAATGAAGCTAAAATGAAGCATTGTTCCCTTGTTGCTCCACCAATTTATTTGACTCATAAGAAAAATAAGCGTAGTGAAGGCAATTAGAACAAGAAGGAAGATCGGGTCTTTTCAAATCCCAATTTATGTAACCTTGCATCCCTCTGTTCCCATCCTTCTGTGCTCCTAAACTACTTGTTTTGACATTAAAAAAGATAAGATGTGGGTGAAGGCATCAAGATAACATTATCTGCCAAATCGGACATCTTTGCTAGGACAATCCTCACGTTTGATTCAAATTTGAGGACACAATAAGTACGTGCATTTATGACAGCGTTGCATTTTCAATTTGGCCAGACATGCAAGTTCACTGCAGGCTCCTTACTCCTGTACTCCTCCAAAAATCAATCCACACCTTTAAACATGGCAGACCGATATCAATGTTGGGGTCATTGGCTGGAGGACAGAGGAGACAAGGGCGCATCGATTGAGAACTGACCCCAAGGACCCCAAATTTGAGATATTGGGTAGCCATGATTGTAACGTCTGAGCGAGTGCAAGAAGATCCTCCCCTGGGAGAAGAGTCCTCTATAATGGACAGAGTGCAAACTGCACATACCAACTGGGTGGAAAAGAGGACTCTCAAGTTCAAAGGCTTCACCTAAACCAGAACAAACATTGTCTGATAAATGACCAGAAAGAAGAGCCACGGAAGACCTTGAGAAATCCTCCCCCAGTCTCACAACTTGTGCTACCAGTCAAACTCTCTGATGTTGTACACAAACACACTGAGAGCCAGATCTTATTTTTAAACTCTATTCATCGGGCTTTTAATGCTCGATGCTTTGTTTTGATGTCACGCTCAGCTAGCTTTGGCTTTCCTTGAAACAGCCCCGGTAAATTATGACCAGCACTTTGGCCTCATATACAGTAAAGGTCTATAGGGGGGTGAGCTTAAAACATAACTTAGCTACATGTCTTCCAGAGTATGTCTACATACAGGAGTCAAAATGGCACTCAAAAAATCTTTTTAAAAAATATGTGTTTGTGTCATGTGTAAAAATAAATAAATAAAATCACGATACAAGTAAAATCTGATAGCGGGTAATATTAGATTATCGCCCAGCACTTACACAAACTATTAAAAATATTACAAATATTAAAGACACAAATTACTGCCTTACAAAAATTATATATTAGCTTAACAGAGCTGGATAAAAGATAAAGCAGGGCAGGGCTGTTGTAGTAGATTGCATTAGATTTTGGAATGGATTGCACAGAAGTTCATATAATAATATTCTACCCCCGTAGCACTGTAGTGAAATAACCAACAAGATCTCAGAATCAATTGGTGTGGTGGAAAAAAACAGGACAACAGGGCCCAGATCAAAAATATGTTGTAAGAAATAAATAATCAATCTTCCTGCCTTGTAATATAATAAAACTATATGATGTATGAATATGGTTACAGCGGTTTACTGCATCAACAGCTGTGCACGAAAGATACCAATTTCATGCTGAGCTCTGTATTGTAATCCATTCAAATGTGTTTGAATAAATTCCAATTTTGACGACTGCTGTCCACCACAGGATTGTAAACCGCTTTATGTACCTGAGAGTAAACAGACAAATTCCACTCACAATATATCCCTGTGTTTAGTTAGACGTCATCCTTTCATCCCCTCTGAATCTGAGTATTCAGAGAATCAGGACCAGTGTGCAGCCGAACAGCCTACGGGCAGAGTGGGCTTAATAAGGGCCAAGTGTATGGTTTTAAAATAGAGCAGCAGCAGGTGGGCACGCCAACAAAACAGCCCCTCAAAAAGCCCACATGGGATCTGCTCAGAGCCGCTCTGCAGACCCAGAGCTGAAACTGTACAAATGCCACAGTTTAGCTCTATGGACCTTCGAACAGAAGCAGTGGAACCACTGAGTAAAACACTGGTCAATTCCTGAATACAGGAGACCTTCTGCATAATACTGACTTCCTGTATCCCTAATACTTCTGGGCAAAGCACCATCCATTAGGTGACCGAACAACAAATCCATTACAAACCCAATAATATACACTGTTGTTTGCTACTCCTGCAGTTTAGCTACAGTGTCTTGTTTTACAGCGGGTTATGGATGCCGGAGAGAAGAAGTCTGGAGTTACAAGTGAATTCCATCAAGAAATTTGATTGCACACCTCTAAATCACCACGAGGTGAATATATTATTTTTTTCCAGTCATCCAAATTATTAATGCGCCAGGAGACCTGAAATGCAGATCTTCTCCAGCTGCACCATGACGGAGGGAGATCAAAGAGGAGGGTCTGAGAAGAGACGAGTGTGTGAGGTTGTTCCTTAAACATTTCGCATCTATCTCAGCTCCTCGGCAATATGCCCAGTCATTTCTTCACATAAATACTTCAGGAATGAGAACGGGGAATGAAAAACACACCACAAGACGAGGAGGAAGGGTAAAAGATAAGTAGGTAGGCGGATAGGAGGTGAGACGCTGCATTAACATTATGGACATTAACTCCATAAGTGGCTTTCATCTACTCTGAGAGCTGCATCAGAGGCATGGCGCTGGTCAGCCACAAATAGAAACCAGATCAAGATACAGAAAAGCAAAGAGTGGAATGGCAAAACAGAGCGATAACTGTAAACTAAAAATTTTTTTCAAGAGCTGGGCAAATATTTGAGCACAGTGACTGGATCCTGCAGATCAGACAACCCTCCAGAAACATGCCGTGTTTGGTGTAGACAGATTCATGTGGAAATAAAGCCACTAGAAAAACATCGTCTCAATCGCCGCCATTTCTGGCCTTTGCAGTGCTTTAACACATGCAGAAAGCCCTTTTTAAAACAGGATATTTCTAAAGCGGGCTCAAGCGCGAGGCTGTCATGACAGTACCTGGCTTGGCTCTATTCATGAATCTTAAAAACACAAACCCATAGCAGCCTCAGTCTCCCCTGCTGCCTGCACACAGAGGACACATTCATCCCAAAGTGGGCACCATGGGGAGACTGGAGGGGGGCGACAGACACTTCAACTTAAAGGAATTTTTCACTCTGACTATCGCGGCTGTGTTGAAGGCGCAGGGAAAACACAATCGGCGCTCGTCTACGTTTCAGTCTACATGTGGAGATCAGATAAAACGGACTCAGTTTTGACATGATGAGCGGTGAGTTAATGAGCCTGATCCTTGGCAGGATAAGAGCATTCCTTGCACAAACTGAGAAGGATCTTTATGTGGCCTTCTTCTCACTATGCAGCTGAGGTTATGAACTTTAAAAGGCTTCGACAATGTGGGAGGGCGTTGCGTCATGTTAATTTTTCTTTTTCTAGCTCATCTCTTTTGGATGAGAGTCAGGCAGAGCACTGCTCTCCACCCGTGCATATGAATGGCACCCATAAAGGCATGCCGAGCTGGGGCTCAGAGAGGCAGTTCAAACATGCAAACGGAGTTATGAATATGATAATCAGAAATGGCGTATCCAATGTGTTGTGTGAGGATGGAAGTATACTCCTGGGAATACACAATGACATGGCAGGGCTGCCTTCATAACCTACCATCATCCTCCCATTCCCCTGCTCCAGATGAGAAATGTAATTACTGTATAATTAGAGTAATATGCAAACAGACATGTTGTTGAATTGTGTAAAACAGAGCAACAATAAAGAGAGTCAAAGTCAAAATCTTTCCACTTGAGAGCACTGATATTCTTCTCATTCTAGCCATTTCGAAGGAAGAAGCTGGATTCATTTACAGATCTGCTGTTGTTATTTTTCCCCCCATACTGGGGCCAGTAGGGGAGGGGGAGGGGTGCCCCCTTCCTCCATTGACCCCCCAAACAAAATGTAGTTCAAACTCTTTACATTTTAACTTAATAGAAAGCGTTGCTATGAAGCATTGAATGAGAAAAGCAGTTGTAACCACGTCTTTCCCTCTCAGTAGTATGTCTGTTGTTTCTCTCACAATGCAGGCAGTTAGCCCAATGAACTAACTTGAACCAGCGACAGCAAATCCTTTAGAAAAGCATGGAGGTCAAAGTCGGGGTCCGCATCAATGACTTTCTGTAATTTGAACATTTTTTCTTGTTTTACAGCATCGAAATGAATAGAAATAAATAGAAATTTAGGTGTATTGTGTGTATGCAATGTACAGTAATGACCAACCTTGGAGGCAGATAATACCGACAGCGTACATCGTATCCACCGGTGATTTTCTCCTGTTGGTCACCGCGGGGTTTCTCCTGCCCTCCCTCCGCCGGGTCTCGCTCGCTTCTGGTAGATCCATGACCGTCCTGGTGCTCGACGGCTGCCCGGTGCTGTTCTTCGGTGGCTACGGGAGAGCCGTATGGCGAAAGGGGAGCGTCAACGTGTGCGTACAGGTAAAACTAACCCCGTTACCTGCGCAGGTCCCCGGGGAAGTCAGACGGCCCGCTCACCTGGTTGTTTTGGAACCTAGCAGGAACAAGGCAGACACATGTGGGGACGGACGCTTCGGTTTACAGGCCAGCCAGACAAACGACTTAACGGGTTCAGACTGAGAAGCCCCGCCGAAAGTTTGAAGCAAAGTTTAAACTTCCAGGCGGCTTACGGGACGGAGGGCTGGTGTGAATTTAGGCCGCAATGGTTCATTACAACCCGGTCTATGTAGCCGCCGTCTGCCTGCGTCCAGAACCGCCGACCGCCGGGCAAGTTGAGTCTTCAACAAGAGGGAGTTTCGCTCCGCAGTGTTTCCAAGTTGGCTTCCTCCCACTCGCCTGTGTGATTTTTTACACCCGCGTCAAGTGGGCCGAAACCATGCAAGTGAGTTCCTGTGTAGACTTTCAAAATAAATGTTATAAAGTGTGATTTTACTTAATGGAAAAATATTTTGTTCATTTATGTATTTATTTTACGGTCTTTTGATGCTGCGTAAAGACCGTAACCTACTAGAAAAAGCAAAGCTAACTTTTAACTTTACCCTATTTGAGCATACATTTCACTTAAATATTATTCCTATTTTCACACTATGTATATGTTTAGTATTATTCAGACATTTTTTCTTTGCCCTACTTGATTTTGCACATTTACACGTAGTAATTTCATGACTTTCATAAGCAAATAAGGTTTTATTCATATGTGATTCACTTATTTTTTGGTGTTGTAATATCATCTGAGGTCTTTTTAGTTCAACAGTATAGACACACCAACCCCTCAACAGCTTCCACTATTGTAGCTCCATACATACAGTACCAAAACAAATACGTTATTTTATTTTGAAATCAAAACATCCAACATCCTTTATCAATCTTAGTATCTCTAGTCACTTGACATGTATTCCCTCTTTCCCTACAGTGGAGCTTCCGGTGCCCGTACCTGACCTGGCATAAGGGATACAACACTGCGACCCCCTGGTTCAACCTGATCACTGTTTCCTTCAGATTAGATATTTTGGAAATTAACGACATTCTGTTACTATACAGATTAATTGCAAAATTATCCGATTTGGCCCTTAAGAAAAAAAATCCATTGTCAGTCCACAGTGAAATTAGTAAATTGGTTTCTCTATAATGTTATATGTATAACATCTCTAGTTTGCGCTGTAATTCCTGTATGGATGTTTATTATGCATGTAGGGACTAATAACTGTAATTGTAATTAATGTAGCATTGTTTCTGGAAAAGCGTTTTTTCAGGATGCTCTCTTAAGGCAGTTAAACCAGCAGGAAAGCACACTCCTATTAGTTAACACACTCTGTACATTTGGGAGTTTGACAGGTAATAAATGGCACAAACCCAGTGAGTCGTGCCCTTGCAAATACATCACTCTCAGCACAAGGGGAGGGCCCCTGCTGGCACCACTGGTAGTACTGTGTGTGGGACTGGTGCCATGTTGCTGGTCCAGCTGGCACCTAGATGGCTGATAGAAACATGCAGTCAACCAAGTTTAAGGATTAAAGGGTCAAACCAGTGTTACCCGATCATAGGAGGAGGGCTGCAGTGAGCGAGGCAGGCCTGAAGGACACACAGTTGTAAAAATGAAAATCAAAAACTTGGCCGCCACTTGCCTTATTCTCTGTGAATTCCTAATTTATGAGAGAACAGGAATGCTTCAGCAGGAAAAACCTGCATACTTCTTCCATTTGAAGTTTCTGAGGGCATGGTGTCAACTCTCATGCACTAATGAACTCTGACTACTCTGACTTGTTGTTTGCTTCCAAGACAACTGGGAGAAGGAGCCTGACAGCTCTCAGTAGAACAAAACCATCCTGGGATCAGTTAACGCAAAGTTCCGAGTTCCTAAAGGGTTGACGCTCCACATTAAAGCTCTGAAATACTGAGAGATTACCAGTGAGCAGAGAAACCCCCGGGCTGACTTCTACCAGGAGGAGGGAAAACTCTGGGCGACGCATCACATCTTGACAAGGCATCAGTGTTCACAGGGTTCCCACACTTACTTAAGACACTGGCATTTAAGATCTGGCTTGCTGGAATTTGCTGTGTTATTATCTGCAGGTTTAGGGACAGGGCAAGGCATGGTGTGGAAGCTTTTCAAATCCAGAAACTTATACACATTTTCAAGGACTGTAAGGAATCAACCACAAAAATAACAAAAACACAACTATGAATAGAAAATTGTTGGTTTTATTTCTGAATCAAGATCGGACAGTGGTTTAGGTGTGCTATTAGACAGTATTTATGACATATGGGATTGTTTAAGAATCAGATCAAAACAAATGCACATTCAACTCTTACCAACAATGACTGATTATGAACCTAAAGAAACTATTCCTGCTAATCTCCTGATGAATTCCATGACTTTGTGAATTTATAATCAGATTCTATTTAATACATTTATTACAAAGGACGGAAACAAAAACATGGACACGTATGTAAACCAAAAAAACAAAACATAATCAAGAATACTTATGAGACATTCCAGTTCTTTTGAGTAGCTTCACTAAAAAAAAAAAAAAAAAAAAAAAAAAAAAAAAAAATGCAATCAAAGACAGAAGACCCCCATCTGAGAATTGTGCAAAATCTATCATTATCACGTAGTAGAAATCTAGACATGTATCACACATCCTAATCACTGTAAACAACATTAGAAGACGTGCTCACAGTTGGCAGCTCAAACCCGCAGAGGTTGACTGAAATACAGAGAAACAGCCAGCCTGCAGATGAGTCTTGCATGGCACCAGAGATCATTCAGGATGACCAGGGTGAATTATGCAACCCAGTTCAGCCTGATATTGTTTTATATACAATTTAAACATTTTCATGGTTGTGTTTTTCAGCACTCTGAGACCATAAATGACTCAGAGATTGTTCCTGTGTTTTCTCTGCAATGGAAGAGAAACTGGTGCAGAAAAACACACTTGGATCTCAAAGCTGTAGGTTAAAGCAGCAGCCTGTTTAAATTTCAACTAGTTTTCCAAAACTCTGTATGAAAAAAGGTTATCCCTAACAAGTCACATGACTCAAATTATGTCAGTAGGATAAATATTTCACCCTGTCTCACAAAGCTTTAACCAACACCTCGCATTGCAAATAAATCTCAACAGGCAAATGTATAACCATTAAAATGATATTAAAATGATTTTTTTAACAGTGTAATCATGCCAACTTTACATTATGTCATTTCAAACCCAACAGACCTATTATATTTCTATTTTTTGGAGAAAACCAAAGTATCTTTTTTTTTTTTTTTACATGAAGAAAATAATCTAATCTGCACTAATAAAACAACCAATGGCACAGGAAGACACAAGTATCTCACATCAAAACAACATGAGGAGAATTATACCAGAACAGGTGACATTATGGCAACAGATGAAGTGAAAGTGCAGAGTCACAGTGATTTTGAATTAGGAGGATGAGGTATGTTTTCTTGGCCACATTTAGGAGGCACTGAGGTGAAACCAATATTAGGAACATGATGAGGAAAAAACACAGCAATCTGTCTCTGGAAGACAAAAGCAACAACTTGGATTTAAAAACAAACTGGAAAAAAAACACACCAGTTAGGTATGTATATGTTTTGATTTGACTGGAAATGTCTTTGGGTCTGAATCTTGGAGGAAATGGGTCTTTGGGTCAGATGCTGACAGGCAGAGAAAGGGCGTGTGGGAGGCTGAACGAGCCAAAGGAAGGAGCCTCTTTGGGTTGGTCAGCAGGTTAGCTGATAGAAAGCCACCTGCTGCTCAGTTTGCAGTGTAGAGATCCACAGTGCTGGAGCTCAGGCCCCGGCTCTCCCTGAAGTTACTGCCTCCCCGAGTCTGACAAAGAAAGAGAAGAAGCCAGAACAGACACAGAAGATGACGTGAAGGGAAGGATATGAAAGTTAAAACATAACATTTCCAACAATATAGCATCAATCTAATACAAATTAAAAGACAAGTTTTCCTCACCTGGAACGGGTCATCACTGGTTTTGTTCAGGTAATTCAAAGAAGCAGCTCGCTTCATGCTGTTGAACGAAAAGTAAGAAAATACTGTTCATACAGTATCTGAGATCAGGGTACAGGTACAAAATAACGATTACTCATGTAGCTTTCCAAACTACTATGGGGAAAAAGTCATTACCTGAGAATCCATTACACAGTCTGCTTCCCAAAGACATTACTTAGTACTTCAACAAGAAGTATAATTTACTTTAAATGCCTGCTATCCTATCGCATCATATCATTCTTCTGTTCTTACTTGGTGCTGCGAGGTTCAGGCGGTCCGTTGCCCTGCAGTTTCTTCACCAGCAGCTCGCTGCTGCGACGTAAAACGTCTCTGAGCTTCCCCAGAGAGCCACTGCGCTGGAGGGCTCCGCTGCCGTCCTGCAGACACACACAATCATCAACCCCTCCATTCCACTCTGAACATGTGTGGACAAGAACTCTCCTTTCTCTTAACATTTGCAGATGCATGTTTGCGTTTTGCATTAGTTGTTGTTGTTGCTGTTGTGTAGGCCAGCCCTGTCGTGGATGGCTGGTTGCAGCCAAACAGCATGATCATGAAGTCTCACAAAGAAAGGGGTCTATACATGAAATGACCATTTACCAATTAATTGGGTGATACGGAAATATTTAGCTAGATTTCTAAATGTGTGCAGTGTTATTGATAGCATGCAATGCTAGCATCATTTCATTTTCTGATAACTGACCTTTCAACATAATTTTCATCATTGTTATCATCATCCTGTAACCATCAAGCAAATGTACTTTTGGAAAGTTACACCATTAGAATCAACTGTGGTAAATCATTGTAGTCCAATGGTTGTGTTGTGTGTTGTTTTTCCATCTATAGTAACTAGAGCCTAATTGATTATTGAAAAATAATCAGCAACTATTCTGATAATCAATTGTCATTTTTTAAGCAAAAATGCCAAAACATTACTTAGTTTCAGCATCTTAATTGGGAGACTTTGCTGCTTTTCTGTCTTTCGTGAGAGTAAACTGAATATTTTGGAAAACGAGCAGTGTGAATGCGTCACTTCGGGCTTCAGGATAGTGCGACATTTGTCACTATATTCTGACTATTTTATAGACGAAATGATTAATTAATCAAGAAATTAACCAGCAGATTAATTGATAATGAAAATAATAAACCAACTTGAAGCTTCTTTTTGTTTTTACAGTGTGTTACAATAATCCATCCATCCATTCATTTTTAGATTAGTCTACCGTTTGTCACATACCAGCTACCCTACATAGTGTGTGTTTTAATTACAAACCAACCAGTAAACACAGTATGTGTTCCTTCCTCTGGCTTTGGCGGGACCCATAACGAAATATTGTATTAACAGTGTTTGATGTGTGATCATCATAATGCAATACAGGCTTATCACCAGCAGGGGGAACTATGGGTAAATCTGAGGATTTACATGTATTTGTCAAAGACTAAATATGTCTGCTCCACTGGGTGGCTCTGCAGCCGCCACTAGAGATGAAACATAAAAGAATCTCTGTTTCCACCGACGGCACATTAATACAGATGTCTCCATCCGATGCAGAGAAAAGACAAAACTTCACAAATGAAAAACTTTATTTGAGAATACCAACAAGTGTTGATGCAGTAATCTTCACAATGCATGGTAAATATAATGCAGTCCTACTTACTAAGATAGTGCTTATAGACCTTACCATTTATGTTCTTCCACTTTAGGAAACTGAAGTCACACTATATATGTCAAGAATAGACAGTTCAATAAATAAGCATTCCACTAACACAACAATATTGTCATAATTATGTGATGATCATAGTCAATTATTTTGTTCAGAGTTGCATTAGAAGTATAGGAGTACTCATTGGAAGGAATGAAGAATCAAGGCAAGTAGCATACCGAAAAGCTGTATAGTGAATGCACTTGTCAAATCTATAAATACAGCCTACAATTACACTTCCAAGATGTTAAAGTCATTTTACATTCAGTATGTTAAACATCTGAAATACCATGATGTTGAGGAAACACTCGCACTGTACTTCAGGTGTCTAAAAACATGATTCACCAAAGTGACAATGTTTACTTGCAAACAACTGTGTAAGAAAAAGGCAACACACTCCATTAAGCTTTGTGTTCAAAATACAGCCAGAGTGGACACTGTGACTGTACCACCAAAACATACACAAACACACACTAATACTACTGTGGAATCCAGGCTTCCTTTGAATTCTAACACTAGCTTCTACTCCTACACCAACAAATAAAGGCAATTCTGGGCATTTATGTCCTTTATTTTGAAATCTATTATTACCAATCTCTCAGGTGGCCAGTATCTGTGCTAGATGTTCCGGTTGGTCTCTGCTGCCATATTGTTCTTTACAGCATCAGCCAATGTTGCTGATTCCCTTTGTAAATGCAAGCTATTGTGTACATATTGTACCAGTGTAGAGCCTGTGCGAATACTCTATTAAACCAAGGATGCTGAAGCCAGCGAGAGCAACTTGAAAATAAATTACCATGGCAACAAGAGCTTGCTGTGATCTGACCAATTTACTGTCAGCTTTGGACTAACTGATGTTGGCCATTCTGGTCTTTCACAACAGGAAACACTATGGCACTGTTGACAAGTATTGCCTTAATATTCAGCCACAAAATAATCATCATTTAAAAAATGTAAACAAAACTATACAAAATTGAAATTAAAAGGAAATATCTATAAAAACAAAAATAGCAATGCTCCCTTCTCATTTTCAGCCAACTAGGCAGCAGAAGTTAAAAAGAAATTACATATTTTGATTAGCATGTAAAACTACACAGTACCATTTATTTCCAAACTGTTCAGGCATTTGATCTCATTATCACATTAGTTAAAAACAGAAAACATGTAATGGCAAAAAAACAAAACAAAAGATACTATCATAGCTAAATACAGGCACCAGTATGGAAGCTAGCTTTGAGGTCAACTTTCACTTATTGTAGAATCAGACTGCGAGTGCTCAAGGCAACAACAGTTCAGAGTGAGACCAATGCAGAGCAACTGTGGAAATGAATTATTTTGTAAAATATTGACTCTGTAGTGATTGTTTTATCTGATTGTGGGTTGTAGTGATGTCTGGAGCCAAGGCTGCCGTCAAAGGTGACACAGATCCTCAGAATCTTTCAGCATTTCAGTTTTGCCTTCTTCCAATAAAAAAACAACAACTTTCCTGCTCCTCTATCTAGCCAAATAAGTCTACTATGCACCTATGAAAAACTACAAATGGGTGTTGCAGAGAGGAAAAATGTGCGAGTGACTTCCTCACAGGGAAAAGATTTCACACACAGTGACTTTTTTTTTTATGTTAACTGAGAAAGAGTTGAATGAGTTGTAACGATTTCTGAAATGGTGGACGACACAGGGTTAGTGAGTGGAAAGGATAGAGAGAGGGAAAGAAAGAGAGGAAAAACAGAGCAGAGGTGAGAAGACCAAACGTCCCAGCAGTTGTCAGATGAAGAAGGGACAGAGGTGATAACCAGGAGGGGGGCTTTCTGAGTCTCTGCCGGAGGGGGCACCGGGAATGGTAGAGGAGCTGTTGGTTTGTTGGGACAGAGAAGGCCAGAGGGAGCGACAACACACATCCTTTTGCTATTGTGTTGGGGAAGGAGAGAAGGATGGAGGAATAATCTTGATGGCTTAGGCCTGATAAAAGAGAAAGAGAGAAACAGACAAAAACGGCACACATTGTAAGATTAAGAGCTCTGGGTTGGACTTCCTACACTAGACACCTACACATAAATCTGAGCTTCATTACTTTTCTACACTTCACTGCACTAGTCTAATGTTAACTGTCTATCCTGCACAAGGTTTACTAACCAGTTGAGGGTTCCTACACAAACAAGATGATCTGAACATCCAGCAGCACAGGAGCTGTGTTTCTCTATCTCAGGAGCTGCACTACAACAAGCAGGTCAGTGATGCAGTAAAGGTTGGTGGTTGCAGTCACCGTGACTCAGCTATTCTTTCCTCTCTGGGTACCAGGAAGCCTGAACTTGGCACAATGCACCCAGCCAGTGACTGTGCACAGCAGACGTGGGACATCTGCAAGCATCAGCACTGAAACGGGCATACTAATATAGCCATTAGACTGACATTGTGAATAATATCTTTATCTACAGCATTTTGAATCCAGAAACCCTGATAAAGAGATAAAACATTCCCTAAAGCAAAAGTTGTATCTGATGAATGATGAAAACATAATCTTAATCCTTCGATACTAGCCTCGGCCTGCTCTATTACCTTAAAAGATGACTAATTATCTAGCCTATTTATTACGTCACTATATACCAGCTGACCCAAGCGTATTGTGTGGAATGAGAGTTTAAGAGGGAGAGTACAATCCACTGAGTGAGAATAGGGAAATTTGATTGACAGGCTGATTGGTTGTCATGGCAAGAGTGATAAACAAGGAAGTAGGTTAGTGACACACAGAAAAGGCAAAGAATGAAATCTAGAAAACATGCAAAGTAACAGGCAGCACATTGCAGCGTCTAGTCGATGAGCACAAAGCACATTACAGACACACACATACTTGTAAGTCAAACCATGCATTTTAAAGAGCTGACAACAGTTATCTCTTCAGCGTTACTTCCTTGTACACCTCCACTTGTTCAACACAAACTAAGTAAATGAGCTCCTGTAAAGTGACACTTAAATTAGTCCCATCTAAATGATGCAATAATGAAACAGCGGGTATTTCAAAATACCTAATTTTGAAGTGAACTGGCAAGATCAGCTGTATGAGTGTGTAAACCACTCCTGTAGCCTCAGCGACATATCAGACTTTTTGAGAGCAGACATGTTTAGGCAAAGCTACACAGTAGGTGAGTGACAGTTCTGACGTGCCTATCACATCATCTCTCAGCAAATATCTACATGGAAGCAGACAGTATTTTACAAGCTTATTTTCTAAAACAAGACAGCCAAGTTGCAGTTACATACTGTATGTTTGCAGCTTTGTAAATGAATGGATTGATGGAAGCTGTTAAACAATCTTTTAGTCAAAAGCGCAAACGTTTTGTGACAAATTAGCTTTCAGAAACAATCTTTAAAAGCATGAGAATGTCATGAGTGCATTTTCCGTTTTGACTGTGTGAATTTCATTTCTAGTGCTATGGCCATGACGTGAATAATGAAATGCTAACACACACACCTAGCAGTCCTCTGCATGCCATCACATGTTTCGGAGACAAACAGGTGCACACTCTGATGAATACACATGCTGTTGTATTTGTTGGAGTGAATTTTAAAGCGGTTTTGAGTAGCTGTGTTATGCATATGAACATGTGTGTAGAGAAGCATTCACATTCATACAGCAAACAAAACCCCACCTTTCTACATAATGTTACTCAGAGAGAGCAGCAGACATCAGGGTTAACAGACATTTCTCATCCATGTGAAAACACAGTGAACACACATGGCCCATTAGTGTGCATGTTAAGGGTGAGCCCAGCAGGCTGGCATTGCTACATGCATGTTTGGACTGGGTTGGTGCGGTGAAGGGCGTGGCTGCACTTAAGTGGGGGGGGGAGGCACAGGCCCAGGCGAGGCATCTATGCTGGCACAATCCTGCCCTCTGGCTTATGTAAGCCTCACCAGAGGGCTTCTTCGAGCTGGGACACAGCTCTAGCAGTGCCTATTTAACTGCATACACTCACAGCTACATTGAATGTTGTGTTTTCAGCACCAACCTCTTTAATAAAGAGGCGAGGGGTGACAAGTCCAATAGGAAACACTGTGCAGAAATAAAGGCCCTGCGGTGAAATGACACTAACGACTGTTGAGACACAGCCAGAGTGGACTTTATAATGAGACATTAGTGGCAGGATGAACCATTACATATTAACTGCCCAGTTTACTGTGCAGACGAGGATATTGGTAACCCTGTCAATTGTGTTTAATGGTGGAAACATGAGACATTCTAATAGGGATTTAGACAGGCTGTATCTCAATGAGTCCCACTAGAGCAGATAAATATTTAATGTTGCCAGGGTGCCACAGAATGAGCTTGTGCCTTTTTGTTACCGCTCCACTTGTGCAGAAGTATTGCCAGCAAAACAACCAGTTATTAAAACAAGACAGTAGGACTTCATTGTCAAGCAATGAACAACAAAAACATGAACATCTAGTCCAAAGCAAACTCACATGCTGTCAAAAACAACAGGTCAGCATGCCAAGACACTCAATCAGCTTTACACTTTGCAAAAGGGATTTCCAGGTTAAACCTCATGAGAGGAACAAGGCATGTCTACAAGCCGTTGATGGACTGGTACAGATACAGTCCACTGAGCGCAGCCAAAACCAGAACTGGGAATGAGCAGTGATTTCACTGGTTATTTTTTTAAAAAGGTGGGCCTCAAAATCATTTTGTGTAGAAGCAGGTTGTGCAACGTGGACTTATAATAAGTCACGTCACTCATATTCAGCTTATGATGATGTGTAACACTGACATCATAAAACAGGTCACACAGGAATGACTAATTTGTGCTTTTGTGCAGTTTGACCACAGTGAAGAGAGGGCTTCCTGAGCTTCCTCTGAGGTGGATCATCTAGTGAGACTTCCTGACCGGCTCTGATAATTTAGGTACAGGAAGCCAGTTAAATGTAAAACCCTGCTTCCTAATCACTGGTCATCGCACTGCACTAATCTTACTGCACTAAAGAGTCCTCTTGAGTCACCTTTCAAGTCACATTAAAAGTCGGCATCTTTTATTTTGCATTCTATTCATTTGTCGGATGTTCTGTACCAGTCCACACGCTCTGTGGCATTACTAGCATCACCTTGTTCTTCCAGTGAGGTCACTGGCCGTGTTAACTTGACTATAGTGGATTTGTACTCACCCCGTTCCACTCGACGCCCATACTCACTTCCTCGCCGGTCTCAGAGCCGCTCTCATACTTAACGCTGGTCAGGCTGTCCCTGCTCCTCCGCCTGTCGCCCTCTGTATCCTTCAGGATCTCGACCACACGTGTCTGGTGGATTGGGTCGATGCCCTGATGGGAATAACACACAGGTACAACACAAACAAACAAACGTATCATAATTAGAACTAGCTCGGAGGAAGATATTAGCTTGTTGATATGGGTGAGAGTGCAAAGTTAAATGGAGGTTATTAAACAGATTTTATGTTTTCTGTCTCTTTTAATGCATTCACTGTCACAGAGTCAAGGGAACATTTTAAATTATTGTGAGATGGGAGTGATGTTAGGGGAGAGAGGTGGAGGTTCTATGGGGGCTATCAGTTAGAGGCAAACCACTTACTGTGTTGCTCTGGATCCATAGCGATGTAGAGAAAGGGAAAGAAATATTATGAGATTTGCTGTCCTAACATGGGGAACATATTTAAGAATTTACAAAAACAGGAACTGACAAGTTATCTGCATGCAGAAACAATTTCAGTTCAGGAAATGCTGCTGACCTGCTTGCGAGACCTCACGGCGCACTCTTCCAGGGTCTCAGCAGCCTCTAGCTTGCCCTGTCGGCGGTACAGAGCCCCCAGGTTCCTCAGGGTGGTGTTCACTGTAGGGCTGGACACAGAGACAGGGACGCCAATATTTACCCAAAGGTCATTTGAGGAATAATTTGGTCTGAGCAAATTGATGTGTTATGTACTATACTGCAGGAAAATACTAAAAAGACTGGAGGATTAAGAAAACAATTTGTAAACTAAGATTTAGTCACATTCCCAAAAAATAAAGAAAATACAGAAAAATAAAGTTTTTCTACAATATATTGACTTCACGCATTCATAAAACAATACATGGCCTTTTTCTAGTGTCTTTATTTATGACCAAGTTGTAAAAACACCCTTATCATGCTCTGCCTCACCTGTTGACTTTGCAGGCCTTGTACCAGCCTCCGTACTCCCCATATGGAGTGTTGTCTCTGTGCTTGCCCTGGAAGTAAATAAAGGAGAAGAGGAAGAAAAGAGTGTGAAGGGGAGTGGTGGTTTGAACTGGATCAGCAGCATTTTTTCCTGTGTTTACATATAACTATCATATTCTCACTGGGGCTTATAGTGTGTGTAAAGCGCCCGGAAAAAAAGGATTATATTACACTTTCCAGGAAGCGAAATAAACAGACCTGTTTTTCCATGTCACAACCCTGCATTTGACACGTTTCACTCATTTAATGTGCAGTATTTTCAATATCTGCTCTGCTTTTGCTCAGAATGACTTGAGGTTGATTACACAAAGCCCTCACCTTGCTCATCTCCTCTCTTTCCTCTGCATGCATCCAGATGGGCTTGTTTTCAGCTGCAGACAGACAGACAGGAGAGGTGGTCTACACACAGTACAACAGGACTGGAAAACAAATTAACTGCTTGACCTCAGGATGTTTCATTGAATCCATCATGAACTATTCATGATGCAGGCTGAGCTTGCCACATTCCCCTACTGACTAAATAAAATGAAATCAGCCACTCATCTTTTTTTGGATTGTTTCTGTGTATTTGGCTAAAGAATTACAAGAAGTGGCTGGTGAATTCTGAGATCTGCCACAGACACATCTAGATGAGAAATGAACCATAGTCTGTTTTGACCTTTAAATATGAAAACACTGGCTAAATGTTTAAGAGAGTTGTTAATAATAGAAAGACTGCTTCAGATAAAATATGTATATGATGAATAACATACAGTAACATGTCTTTGTTTTGAATTTAATCTTTTCATGAACATTTCTGCAAATTCTTCCACAAATAAATTAAGGAAAAAAATAAGAAATTACATAGCCATGCTATAGATTCATTAAATGTGCTTTTGAAACCCACAAACAGAAAATATAACTTCAAACCTTCAAATTAAAAGATATTTAACACTATTTGCGTCTGCTTGTGATAAAATATAAACCATTGTTTTTTTTTTATTGCCAGGGTCACAAATTGTTGGTGCTTAATGCTTCACCTTAACCTTCAACTCTCCAACAGGTTTAAAAGAAATATGAGCACTATTGTCAAGTTAAGTGACACATGATAAATAAACCCTCCAGAAAAATGTGAGATGCTTTTGCTTTTGTTCAAAAAGCGTTAGAGCAGTGCATTGTGTCCACTCCCCTTCATTCCTTTTTCAAAGCAGTCAATCTAATCCCTGGAGGAAAGCCAACAAAAAGCTCAGCTTAAACTAAAAGAAAAGAAAATTGCATGAGTTCATCTTTCAGACAAGTAAACTCTTTATTTCTTCAAAACGTTTGTTTAGATTCTTTGAGTCCTCTGAATGGTGAAGGTTGGCACCCTGCTTAGAACATCGTCCACTTTTTAGATCTGTCCATCACTGACCATGCTCGCTGGTGTGAGACAAACAGTAGATGGAAGATAAGACAATGGAAGAGGAAAGTTGAGAAAAAAATAAAAAATAATAATCTGTATATTCTGAGGGGCAGTTTAATGTAACCCACCACCAGTTTTCTTGGGATAACTGTATTAATTAATTGTGTTTCTAGGTTGATTGAAAAAAATAATCTCCACCACAGCCATATAGAAATAATGTTGTGCATGTGCTGCCATATACTGCACTGTACTATATATAAATAAAAAATACCATGAGGCCTTACCATCAACGGATCCAAACTCTTTCTCATGAGCACGAGTCAGAATCTCTTTGTACAGAATCTCAGCCTCCTTGTATTTCCCCTGTTTGAGAAAGCAGGACGCCTAAGGAAGAAAGAGAAGTGAAAGCACATTTTAGTGTTGGATCAAATGGGCCTATTGACTCACAATGAGCTCTCTGAGAGAGCAGGAGCAGTCCACTGTGACTCATGAAAAATTATATACTACGACAGAGCCTCCCTCAATGTCTCCATACAGACTCTCCATCAGTGCGACAGGACAGAAGCAGCATGGGGAGCCTTTGGAGAGCTACAAGAAGCAAGGCAGCAGACAAAGGACTACCAGCTTGGTACTCTGTAAGCAATGCTAATTGAAACAAAGATGTTCTATAAACACCTCTGAAGATGACAACACTTGTGCCGAAAGAGTAAAATGACATTCTATTCAACGTTCATTTTTAAAAAGAAAAAAATGGAGTCCATTTTGTAAAGCCAGGCACAGTGTAAACCGAAAAACATCAGTTGAATACAAGA
Source organism: Siniperca chuatsi (assembly GCF_020085105.1). NCBI lineage: Eukaryota > Metazoa > Chordata > Actinopteri > Centrarchiformes > Sinipercidae > Siniperca > Siniperca chuatsi. The sequence goes on from NC_058052.1 coordinate 9,316,474, forward strand.
AAATTTTAAATGACATGTCAAGTGGAAGCTTTGCAGGCGGAAATCAGCTAGAAGTGTACATGCTGAACACCCCCGCAGAGACCAAGCTCAGGCTGACAGAACAATTGAGTGATTCTGCTCACAATAAAACTACACTCTGCCTGTGTTTACCTTGGTAGATTCACAGCTCAACAGAGACTGTAATTCTTCGAAATTCTTTCGAAATAAAAAGTATATTACAGTGAAAGGAAGAGGGGAAAAAGCACAATGAAAGCTGCTGTAGTAGTGGTAACTTATCTCTCACCAGGTTGTTCTTGGTTTTGGCCACATTGGCATCATCTGGGCCCAGCCTACACTCGTAGATCTCCAGGGCACGGCAGTAGTAGTACTCTACCTCCTCGTACTTGCCCTGGTTCTGACAAAGCAGGGCCAGGTTGTTCAGCTGTTTGGCCACATCTGGGTGGTCCTTCCCCAGGACCTGATGGAGCAAGAAGCAAGTGTTTTGAATTAACATTTTAGTTTATGTCTCTGCCTCAGTGCACTTTGGCTTTCTCCATGCACCCCTCCCTTCTGTACATCTTGCTGCTTTCACGTCTGCCTGCTGCAGGCACTCAGGAGATCTTTTTTTTTTTCTGAACTCGAACCTGGGCCGCTGCAGTAAGGACTCAGCATTGATACGTGGTACACACTCTACCAGATGAGCTACCGGGGCGCGCGGCACTCAGGAGATCTAATAAAATCGATCAGGAAATCTGGCTGATCAATAGAGAGGTACAGAATAGAGCTTTGAGGCAAAGGGAGACTCATTGCACCCTACTGAGCTCTCTAGCTTTGTCATGTCTCCTATCTATCTCCTGCCTCACTCCCTAACACCTGCTACCCATTTTCAGCTGTGCTCTCAATTAAACTCTAATTCCCCTCCGACACGGGAATGCCCCCCTGTGGAAACTTCACAGACAATTTAAGAAAATCATTTGCTCTTTTCCCTATTTATAGTTGCTGGTGTTACAGTATCTCCAACTGACATTTTGGAAATATTATCACTGTTAATTAGTTTATTACAATGAGCTAATTGTTCACTGGTTTAGCCTTGAGATGAGGCCTCGATAGCAGTGCTGCGGACGGCTCTACTGGTGCAATCCAGGGATATGGCCTACCTTTTCTCTGATCTCCAGGGCCCTCTTACACAGAGGCTCAGCCTCCTTGTACTTCCCCCTCTTTCCATACAGCACAGCCAAGTTGTTCAGTGTTGCAGCAACCTGGACATACAGAAACAGAAAACTTGAATAAGAATTTAATTTACTGTTGTCTAATGACCCATCACAGTCATAACAATGCACATTGTTCAATCAAGCAGTCTTTTCAAAGCCACCTGAATTACACAGGATGGTACTAACCTGCCTTTGTGTTTCATCATTCTGTGTTGAGGATCAGACTGAGTGACAAGAGTAACAATATGAGGCAATCTGCAAAGCCCACAGAGCTACAGGGACTAGCACTGTGCTTTAATAGCTTCCTTTAGGCTTTACGAGGTGTTTTGGTGCCAGTGTAAATCGATTCTTACAAATCTGTTCACAAAGGCAATGAAATACGTAGTATATTTTAATGTTTTCCCATTGGTTGTTGAATTCAGATTTTGTGATTTGGTTCATGCTGGATGTATGAGCAGACACTGAGCAGTTGTGATTGATTACTTTCGAGCCTGCAGGCACATGGTTAAAAATCCATACTTTAATAGTGGAAAAAAATCCATAGAAACTGACTGAGTAGAACAGTAAATACAGTAGACTGTGCGGTTATTGCCTCCATGTTGACAGAGTCTTCGGGCGATTATGAACCAACACCGGATGACTAATCTGATCTATCTAATCATGGATGTGTCCACATGAAGATATGGTTGCCATGACAATGTTGGAGTCTTACAGCGGGATGGTCTTTGCCCAGGGTTTTCTCCCGGATGGACAGAGCATCATTGAGCAGATGGGCGGCCTCTTTGTATTTATTCTGATCCCTGGACGAGTGAGAGGGAGAGACAGGACAACGTGATGAGACTGAATTTTTCTCACTCTTCTGACAAAATTTGTGTAGAAAGAAGGGCATCATGACACAAAATTACTAATGACTAAATTAGGAAAAATAACAGCTCCCACATGGAGACATTTCTGACCTATAGACCAAGGCCAGGATGTTGAGCATGGTGGCCACGTCAGGATGGTCGTGTCCAGAGGTCTTCTCCAGGTCCTCCAAAGCCTGTTTGCAGAGGGGGACAGCCACCTCGTATCTGCCCTGGGAGGCATACTGGATCACCAGGTTGTGCAGGGTTCTCAGACGGGCTGGGATCTCGTAGCCTCCCTGCTGGGCTGCAGCCACGGCTGCACTGTTGTGTTGGTGCTGCACTGTGGGGGTACAGAGGCCACGCACAGGGCGAAGGTCAGCTTGGATGTCAACGGGAGAAAACTCTGACCTGATTATATCGCCAGATTTTCTTAACCGGGTGTGCTTATTAAGCTCTTTTAACAAGAATTATGGATTTTATCAAAAACAAAATACTTTAAGTGTAAAAGTTTCATTATTTTGACCACAACAAAAATGTTATGTATCATGCTTTAAAAGTCTCAATTGTTTACTGATTGCTATTCTAATAATGTAATAATCATCATCGTTTTAATCACATACTATAAATAATTATAAACATGTATTATTAGTACTTTACGCTAAATGATGATTGTATCATTTTGGAAGCAAACTCCTCTATCATAGAACAGCTATGTTATCAGGTTTTACAGTTACGGGTGAGTAGAACAATGTCATGCTGAAATCGCTGAATTTTGTTGTTCTTACTTCCTTGGCCATGCTCCTCCTCATCATTGGGGAAGAGGTCGTCCAGGGAGTCCTTCGGTGTCTCTCGGTCCTTCTCCTCCTGCTGAGAGGATGAAACAAACCTGCCAGTCAGATCCTCTAACAGACAGCAGGAATCAAGGACGACAATTAGGAATCATCCATATCAGATATGTGAAATGAACAATGACAGGTAACAGAAACAACACAGAAATGAAGAATGTCAAGCACATCCATCTGATCACCAAAGCAAGCGTGCATGAGATAATATCTGATTGCAAGCTTGATATTTATATAAGTATATCAGAGTGGAGAAATGCTGAGCATCAGAGATTTAGTTTTAAATATTTAAGCCAAGGGGTATAACATACAGTAATTATCAAAGATGGACAAAAAAAGTGATATAACCTTATTGTGTAGTTACATATATGCAATTGGTAGTATTAGACCATTTAGACTAATACATTTAATTCAACACTCTACATTAAAATCATACTTTATATCATGAGCTCTTTATTTTACCTTGACAGGATAAACTGGACTCATCCATATTCATCAAAAGATTTTAGTCCAAATGAAATGAAATGCATTTTTTGTCTGCTACAGCATACATATCTGCTCTGTAAATCACTTGTCCTGTGTTCTCCTTTGAAAAAAAAAAAAAAAAAAGAAACCAAAAGGGAGAAATTTATATTTTACATCTTTTGGTTTTTATGATGGCGTCCCCTAGTTTTGCATTAAATGAATGGGATACCGGTAGGCATCGGTCTATGTAGATGGAGACCTTATTTCAATACAGCCAATCAAACCTTGCATAAAGCAGTTACTTCAGCGTTCTATCATAGGCAGAGCAGACAGTCACACTGAGACAGACAGCAGCCTGCTACACAACACAAGACAGACTCTGAACAACAACCCACATTAGCTTTCCTGCTCAAGTCTCCTTCTCATCGAACATGAACACAGTGTTTTGTCCTGCACCATAGCTTGTTGAATGAGCGACCAAACAAAAATTAACTGGGTAAAAGTGCACTGCTAACGTCAGTTTTCAGGCTAGATAGCTAATTAGCTGCTCAGTTGCAGCAAATTAAACAGCATGCAGATGTATGCAAATGTAACATAGGTCTGTTTAGATGCTGCTGTGGTCCTCACTCTTCAAAATCACTGCTAACAACACACTGTCTACCCAGGACCTGTACCGTTTACTTGTATGTCTCTTGTTCCCTACTGGCACTCTGGCAGCCTGTCAGCTGCTGTCAGTCAAAAAAGAATTCGACACACCCTTCCAGCAGGCTGCGACAAAACGGATCATTTCTGATATTTCCCTAAAGATATTTTTTAGATTACAAAACTATTAACAATACATTTAAAAGACATGTTGATATTATTTTAGAGTGAAAAAAAACATGACTACATAGGATTTCAGTTGGACTTTAATGCAGCAGCCTGTTAAAAGGTGGTAGATAGATCTGCTTCCAAAAATAAGGAACCTTCAGGCTATTGGCAGGATGGGTTCATGTGGAGTTAAGCAGTTGGTGTTTATATTAAAGCCTCTTTTTGTGACTAAGAATAAGGTCAGAATATTCAGTGATTCATCCCCACCACCAGATCAATGAGGACCCGACCAGAAAGGCTCATTCCTGGAAGACCATACAATTCCTTATTTCTGTCACAAATGACAGCTGTGTTTTTTTTTCCCTGTATCGGATATCATTAACAGTTTGCTACCCTTTAGTTAAATCAGTAATGTTAAGGCAGATTCAAAATAAAATTGTTGCAAGTCGGTTCACAGCACAGGATTTGTATTAGTATTTTCTGACTATTTATGTCCCCTTTTGCTTGTGCTAACTAACAAGTCATCCTCATTTCACTGCATAGGCTAAATAATAAATTAAATTTGAATCCAGTCAATTGAACTCGTTAAAAAGGAACAAAATATTTTAAAGAATCCTGTTATGATGAGAACAATCTAACTACAACGCATAAAAATTGGCGGAATGAAACACCTCAAAATGTATCAACCCAAATCTCACAAAAATATATTAGTGAACAAATAATAAGCAATCTGTAGATGCATTTGTAATTGTAAGTGAGGGGCTTCAGTCTTGATATCAAGCTTACTGTCAGTGTACAGTACTTACAGTGGGTGAAACATCTTCATCATATTTTTTGAGCTGGTTCATGAACTCCAGGTGTTTCTTCTCCTCCTCCAACTGGGCCACGCTCTGCTCGCTCTTCTGCAGCTTCTGCTGGGTGTTGGCCAGCTCGTCCCGCAGCCACTGGTTTTCCTGGCAAAGCCTCCTCACCTGCGCACGCAGCTTCTGCTTCTCCGACTCCACCGCGTTCAGGTGGTTGGACAGGGCCATCATCACCTGGGACGGAGACAGCATTGAAGAGCAATGACATTTAACAAGGACAAACTGTTGCAGTGGCGAGGCAGGAGAGTGCGAACCGGGGCTGATTCTGAATGAATCATGATCACCACACAAGCTCATTATAGAATGAGGAAGCAGAAACACACAAAGTAGAAGACAGTAACACATGGCTGTGTGGGTTAAATAACACAGAGCCGATCGATTTAACTTTTTTTTACAGAACATATAATGCCGAAATCACGTAGATTGTAAGTTGCTAACTAGTTTGTGAAATGCATACTGGAAAGTTATTAAACAATGGCATCATTTTCACTTTTCAATATAACTAATATAACGTTAACCCTATCCCTGACAACCTCTATGTCACTCATGCTTATCACATCTATTTGCTCTGTTAGCCAGCTATAGTTTGTCAGTAAGAAAGCAGGCTTCTAAGTACCTTTCCATAGTCATATCAGTGCACAATCCACAGAGAAAAGGTCTATTTTCATTCCAGCTCAAAAATTCACCATATTGGCCGCCATATCGGTCTCAAAAATCCCATATTGGTCGGGCTCTAACAACACATTTACAAAATGTACTACATTGTGAACCATTCTCTCCTTTTCTGCCAATTCTAATATTAAAAACTGTGACCCACTTTATTTTACAGAACATTTTCTTTTTTTGCTCATATCATCCTAGTGACCAAACTATATCTACTTATTAAATAGGAAAATACTGTTTTGCCCCCCTCATACCTATACCACCCCGTCTTACCTGTGCTTCTCCCAGGCCCAGTTCAATCATCTCCACTGACTTGCGGAGCAGGTTGGACTTCTCGTGCACCAGGTTTGCCTCTTCATCCTTCTTTAGGCACTTGATGGTCTCCAGGAGGCTGTGGAGGATGGAGTTGTGCTCGTTCTTCAGGGCCTCCAGACCCTGGATCACCAGCTTTGTGTTGGAGATGATCTCCTCCTGAGAGAGCTTCTCGAGCTTCTCTTCCCGTGGATACACCATGGTGGACATCTTCTATGTAGCTCAGGGAAACCTGTACAGATTGAAAAAAAAAAAAAAAAAGGGAACCGGCTGTTACAACAGGCTGACTCACTGGACACCGTGTGAAAATTTAAACAGCAGCAGCTGCCACATTAAAAGGACATTTTCATAACAGTCTTCCAAAGATGCAGCTGTGCTTGTTTAACACTGAAATTCACAAAGCAGAACCTGAGAGCTCGACTGAACTGCAACTGTCATAACGTGTATCTTGTTACTTTTCCTCCATTTAACATGAAAGCAATCTTCAACTTAAAATGATCTTTCTCACTCTAAACCACCTAAGGCATTCTCGGCTGGAGTGCCATGACAGAAGCCACTCTCCATTCTCTGTTTATAGATATCAATGTCTGACAGTGTAGAGCCCCGCCCTTGATGCCGACAGACACCACGTCATCATTCCGTGCTCTGCTAATGAGATCGTAGCATGATCCACCAGTAATGTGACAGTCATAAAAGGGGAAATTAACTTGTGTTTTATCACTACAGGGGAGATGAGGGACTCAAATGTAATGAGTGAGATAGGTCAGCATTTCTTTGAGCTGTTAAATTAGACAAATACAGAATGTATGCAGTTCAACATGATAAGAAAGGAAGGTACTTAATATAAACATGAATTAAAACGACTATGCTCCAACAGAGTCTGGGTAAATTTCTCAGCTGCAAGTGTTGAATGAATAGCGACATACAAATTAAAGTCATGCATAGAATGCCTGCTTTATGCATAGCCAAGGGCCACAGGAACATATTATTCTGGTGGACAGACTGTTGGCACCTATAATAAGCTCTGGTTGGGAGTAGGGCTGCAGTTTGCAGTGTAACAGAGGGCACACAGATGCTGCAGTGTGGGTGCCTTCTGGTGCCAGCACTTTATCCAAACAGAGGCCTAGCTGGCTGCACGACTGGCTGAAGAGTCAAGGAGAGGATGACATGACAAAAGTAGCCTCAGTAATACAGCTTAACAGCTGGTCAAGTCACAGAAAAAAACTCAGTGTCAATAATATTGTGTTCTGCAGAAATGTCCGCCCTTTGGTGAGCGAATGGAACACGTGCTATTTTCCCCAACACAGCCTGAAGATAACCTATGACTCACTGAGCCACGTCACCGTTGGCTACATCATGCAAATGTCATGCAAAAAGTGGCCCTGCCCTTGCGACTGGGGTCCGGGCAATGTCGAGCTAGTGTATTCTGTATTTTAGCAGCAGCGAGGATAAGATGTTAACAATGAGGGGGCTTGCAGTAATGAACACCAGCTGAGAGCCATCTGCCAAGAGAAAAATATACTACACCATTAGAGAGCCACTCCCTGCTTTGCTACTTGCATTTCAGCAACATCTATTGAAGCAGAGCGCTGAAAAAATATAAAGACCAACAAAAGCCCTAAACAACTGCAATAAATAGCTATTTGCTTCGTAATGTGACAACAGAAGCAATGAAGACAGCTATGTTAAGTCCTGTTGTAGACACCTGGAATCAACGTATCTGCAAAACCTTTGAAAAGATTTTTCTTCAATGTTCAGTGAGAGCGATTGATTGCTGGGTTAAGAATCAAACTACTTTAGACATCACAACATGATCATAAATGGCTGCTAGGACTGCAACTAACAATTATTTGCATTATTGATTAATCTGTTGATTATTTTGAATTAATCGATTAGTTGTTTGTCTATCAAATGTCAGAAAATGGTTTTAAAAATGCTAATCACAAATTCTCAGCGCCCAAGGTGACCTCTTCAAATGTCTTTGTCCGACCAACAGTCAAAAACCAAAAGATATTTCATTTAATATAATAGAAGATTAAGTAAGCCAGAAAATGTACACATTGTAGAGAAGTCTGGCATTCTTTCTTAAAAATGCGCCAATGTCCTAAGACCTCTTCTTTCAGAAAATCCGTTTTTCTTTTGTATTTTCAGGGGACCTTGGCTCAGCTTTACAGCCGACACTTGCACTGGCAGGAACACCGATGATACGTCCAACTGGGGTTTGTTGCTAATTTCCAGTAATTACGTCCCTCCTGTGATGTTATGCATGTCACATCATGTAATCACAGCTGGGCTCTGCCGGGGCAGTGTTATTTATGATGCTAATATGTTTCATGATGGACACTAGACAAGCACACAGGGGCAGCTATAGCAGTCAACTAATGGCCAACTTGATGTCAGCCTGTGGAAATGAGCTTTAATCAGGATGACACTGGAGCCTGTGTACCACCAGCTGGGGGCTCTGGACGGCCAGGAGAGCAGGAGTAATCGATAATAAAAAGTGTCAGGTAACCAAACACTACGGAGTATATGGGCGGATACAGAGAAGGCATATGCATCTCTGCTGTCAGTTGAAAACCTCTCAACTTGAAAATGATACCGTTTTTCCTTTTCTCCAATGAAAAGCTTTACCATCCTCGGGTTCATGAACCCGCTTACTTAAATCCATTGAAGAAAAAAAACGCATAATGTTCAAAGGAAAAGTATCAATTGATTTTTCCTCTTTTCCAACAAAAAAAAGTTTTGGAGACAGAAGCTTTTCTGTTGAATTCCTGAAGCCTCAGTGTGGTGAAGGCAAAAGTGAAAGGTGAAGTAAGCCTAATGCAAAGCAGATAGCATCTAGGCTGTTACAACGCTGAAGCAGTGCTGACTGACTATTATTGAGCATATTAGATATGGCACCAAGAGGTGACACTGAGCATTTCTCATCTGCAATTGAGTACTTTATTGCACTTCATATACGATCATCTCTTTACTTTCATTTTACAGGAAAAAACAGAAGAGCAGTAAAAAGCAAATTTGCAGAGACAGCCAACCTCTTCAGAGAAGAGCAGAGTGACAGGATCCATTAAGCATTTTTCACCAGACATCACAAGACCCCATTCTAATAGTAACATGCACTCTTTCTAAACCACTTCAAGAGTTTTCAGATCAAATATATACCTACGTGGAAGTCTAGAAAAAGTGTGACCTTATATTTGCTGCTACTTTACAAATCTTTCAACACTAAAAAAAACATAACTGAGAAGTATTAAGATCAAACAAGCATACTCAAGATATATAAAAAACAGATGTGGTAAGAATTCATTAGTACAAAGTTTCCTGGAGGTTGTGTAGTAGTCATGATATGCACATATTTAGTAAGCTGAAAACAAAATGACCAGAGGGCTTACAGTCAGCGGTGCATGCATGCAGAACATTAAAATGTGCTAATGGTAAAGTTAGTCAGCAGGCAAGAAGTAACACGTTTTTGGGAGAAATTACATGAAAAAAAAAAATAGACCATAGCACAGATAACTGAAAGCAATTCTGTCCTGACAAAAAACTGACTCACTACTTAACATAAAAGTCTATTCAAATGCCACAAGCAAATCGAGCTGAACTCTCATTTGCATGGTCTGACTGTTTCGTCTAACATTTTGAGTTGAGGAGCATGCTATATGAGCATTATGCTGCAAAAAGGGATGAGCCCTGAGTAAAGTCAAGGTTGGGATTATAAAACTTTAACTTCGCAAGACATATCAGACGGATGAGGAGAAGTTTGCTTCATCAGAGCCTTCAGTGCGTTTCTCCATGATAAGGTCTGGTGCAAAAGCTTTTACCTGCTCTGAACAAGATATGAAATGATCTCTTTGAAAGATCAAGCATATTCACAGATCAGACAGCTTATTACCCTGTACAGTTACTCTGTGTCTCAGCAGTTTAACGCCTATGTGGATGAAAGGCCTGACTAGCTGGGTATACACAGTAGCTAACAAAGTGAAGAACTGCTTTCATGTCAGTCAGGGGAGAAACAAGCAGTTTCGCTTTGATAAAATACAAACAGCTGTATCAAGAACTTCTGCTTTCTTCAGATGGCTTAAGTTAATATTTTCCAAGTCTTTAAAGAGGTGAGATAAAGTCCAACAGGCCTGTTGTTTTTCCTTTAAAAACACTCCCCTTGAATTAATCTTTAACATTTACTTTTTGTGTTTCATACAAGTCATGTGCACATAAAACAAATGATAGCATCAAAAGGTTAAAATACAACAGGCTGACTAAATGAAATGACAGACTAGGTACCAGCTCTAATTCATGAGGTCCAGAATATGACTTCTCATACTGCTGAAATGGATGATTTTGGGACAGAAAATGCACTCACCATGTACATGTTACACATTACACTATACAGCACTTGATTTGGGCTTTTATCCTAATGCCCTCATGATCAGGTACAGGAATGACCAGGATCAAGTATTACTCAAGGTTCCGTAGCAGCGAGTTAGGTAGCTTGTAATCTCTATAAACAGATATCTGCATATGAATGCAGAATCTGTAGGCAAGGGACAAAATTTTGGTATTGGAAGCATTCTGGTTTCTGTTTGCAGTCCGTTTGTAGTCTAGCAGTATTGACCAATCACGTTTGAGCAGGCTTTGGCTGCTGCATTCAAATCGTCATCAGACAATAGCCGATCTGTTACGAGATTGCTACTCGGACTGTGAGCAATGACCAGCGCACAGAAGAGGAAGTCGTGGCCCAGAAATCCGATATCCGGATATTCACTGACTACACTGGAAGCCCAGAAACATTGGCCATTGCCCCCATGGGCTAATTTGTCGTCAGACGATAGCTGATGGGTTCCAAGATTGGGTAGCTAGTAAGAAGAAATGTTCACTTCTTAAAAACAAGCAAAAAGTAAACACAGGCACACGAGGAAACCATTTTCAACAAATCCCTCAGCCCGGAGCTACTTGACCTACCATTTTAATACATACGCAACACAGATAAGACATGGTGCATTAACAGATGTTCCTGCATCTCATTAAGTACAGATGGAGTATTTTACGAAATGTAGTTTCAGGTTGCATCTAAAACAAGTAGAGTGGCTTGTTTATAAAATATATAGGACACTTATAGTGAAACAACTTAATCTAAGCAAAGTGGGCATGGCTCTTCATTTTATTCATAAGGGAAAATTATGGGAAACAACTAACAAAATATGAAAAGGGGGCAAAATACACTGTCAAAGAATCTTTATATCCATCACAAAACCCACTAAATGTCTGCATCTATCATTCATGCTGGCAATGTTTTCAGCTGCTACAGCTTGCTGGACCAGAAAACTAACCTCAGTTTCAGTGGCAGATCAGAGCCTCATAGTTTGGCACGGAGAAAAGCTGACGAGATAATGACTCCTCCTCCAGCAATAGCACTACACGCCAGCAAAGTGCATCATAAAACTGCTGTTCTAATCCAAAGTGATCCTCTTTCAAATGAAAACGGAAACCTTCAGTGTGAAACAGAGGCAAATGAAAATAAAACAGGTCAGGAATAAGAGTGATGAGTGCCGATGGCGGGGAGAGGACGACGGGAGCTGCTTGCAGGACGATGATGACCTTCCCACTGCTCCGTCAGAACAACCAACATCAGCTCAGGGCGCACATCAAGAGACAGCCCCGCCCACAGCGGGAGGAGAGCAGAGGAGCAGGTCGGATGGGGGAGGGAACCATCCTGATCTAGACTCTGCTCCTCTATACTCAGACACAAAGGAATAGGTCTAATGAGATACAATGGAATAGACTCAATGACACTATTTACAGGCTCAAAAGGAGTTTCACATGCCACCAAGGCTGAGGGCACACAACACACGGCAAGGTTAAAGCCTACTGTCTTGTGGTACTATAAAGAATATGTGAAAAGTAATGATCAGATACCTATGGGAACGTCCATTCATACAGAAAAACTATCTCTTCAGTGATGTTCACAGGCTGAATAATACAGCAATGATCTGAGAACTATCTAGTTTCTGATAACATGATTAAATTGGATTTTCCTAATACAAGCACAAGTCAAATGCCTGTCAATAGATCACCTGTGCTCCATGCGCCTTATAAGAAAAATGTTTTATTATGTTTCCACATTTCAACTCGCCACCAGAGCTCGAATGCAGAGGACCTACACTGTCTGAAGCAATGCTTTTTTTCTTTTACATTATATAGGATAGACAAATTGTGAACCAAAAATATACAAGAATCTCGGGCCTAGGTACTTTTTCTAGGTACTTACTATGTCTGCAGTCACCTATTAGCAGCTTTAGCTGTTGCAGAAAAATCTTCAAACCTTATGACCAAAATCCTGTTTACTGATAAAAACAAATCTTTACAAAAACACCTGAATAGACAAGTCTTAATTTGGCATTGTTTTGATGAGGTATATCAGGAACTGAATTTTATGGACAAGTTAGATGACTCAACCTTGCAGGGGTATCAAAGGTCATATAATATTGCAGCAATCGTAGCACATCTAGCCCAGAAGCCAATATAAATGCCAAGAGGAGAGAACAGTGTTATGAAAGACAGGTCTGTGTTTAAAGGAACAACTTGGTGGACTCTGTATTGACTGGTTTATTTCCTTCTGAGCAGTGGAAATGTGGGCCATGTCCCTGTCATGTTTGCCCATCCAGAGCTTCACTTTTCATTAGTCTCCATCACAAGAGAGGCCTCAGACCTCACATTATCACATCTCCCTTCAGCAAATACCACCAATGCATGGATTTGGTTTTAAGTAAACCTACAGACAAAAGGTTTCAATGTTTGTCTTAGAACCTTATCGAAAGAATGACCTTTACTAAAAATCCTTAATGAGCAAATACAAAACATGGCTATGGAAAACAAGCTATGGAAACAGACCGTTTGAGAGAGGGTGTGGTGCTTGTTGGTATTATAATAATAAAATAATAGAATAGGAAATGGAAAAAGGCAAGACTGCAGTCGGTGCATCAGCAAGCCAGTGGCCGATCTCCCCAGGGACGTATTTCCTGTCTACTTGATGAAGTTTGACACCAACAGATCACTTTATCTTCCTCTGTTTCCAGCACAAACAGCAATACAACAAACACAGTGTCCGCATCACCACAAGACACAAAGGAGAGTCAGCCATCAGGGAGGGTGTGGCAGGGCCTGGGACAACCAGGAGGGAAGTGCCACCGACACTGGCCACAGTCATTCATCACTCCACTGAGACCAGCTGCCACAGGGCTGTTTTCCCAGTAATAGTTGTCTGAAAAATGTCTGCCTGAATTTTGCTACTGATGCAGGAAGAGATACCAGGTAGAGCATCTGCCTAACCTAAGGAGTTTAATTTAGAAAATGTGACACCTGTGTTTATAAAAACTGTTCTCTACACAGTTCTACAATGATGCAACGTTAGCAGTGTTGAAAAACAATGCTGGACATTGGATTTGATACCGTGGGAGCTGCATGTTAGTGACTCTGCACAACCTTAACGTGCTTGGAACACAAAAGGGGAGTCTTCTGAACATTTGCAACTTACTTCAAAACATAAAACAACAGCTCAAGTGGTCTATCATTTGACATGAGCGCTGCTCATGAAATTGTGAGTCATTAGACTGACAATTTCATTTTGTTATGCATTTCGCAGTTTACAACGGGGTTAGGGTTTTCTCCCTTAATCTACCAGGTTCTTAATTAACAAGAAGGGCAGATTTTAGCCGTTCTTTACTTCACTAGATTTATTATGATATTTTCTGGACGAATACTCATTAGTTTAGCTAATCTCGAAGCTTGTTTTTTGATCTGTTTAGCGCTCCGGTCAGAGCCTAGCTAGCATTAGCTAACCGGCTAGCATCACCACTCCCTAGTTGTTTGCGAGTTCACACTGTTTAAACCGCCGAGCTGATCATTTATATACACGTTATATTATGCTGATACTATTTAAATACACGGCCATATACAGGGTTAACACACGTATAATATTGTTAGTGAAAAATACAGCTACCACTTACCGAGAGCTAGGACTGACGGCTAGCTCAGCCCCTTTAAATCCAAAATGTCTCCAGCACAGAAAGATTCTCCCAGCAGCCTCTGCGGCGGAGTTGATGTGTAGTGACGTCATGTTTTGTTTTCGCCACCTTTCTTTGAAGAAATCATCTGCCAGATTATCTATCTATCTATCTATCTATCTATCTATCTATCTATCTATCTATCTATCTATTTGTAGTGGTATCCACAATCACAGATGTTTAGTTTACTATTTTTCAAAGATTATATATTTAACTTGGAAAATAAATGTGGTGAAGGGTACTGCGCACGTGGCAGAAGATGATGACTTTAACTTTAAAGTTTAATTCTAACTTTCAAAGAGCAACGACTACGCTATAGTGGCCCACACATTCCGCCACAGAAAAAAATACCAAAGAGTATATAGTGACATCTGGTGGTTAATTTGTGAACAGATGATAGTAATTCCACCAGTTCAATATAATTTAAATTCTCCAAATGTTTCTACAAACAGTTCATCCGAAAACAGATTTTCCTCTCTACTTTACCCAGGTGAACGTATTTCCTCTTTAGTGTTGTCTGATAGTATGAACATGTTGCCAGTATTATATTCATATTATGAAAAAACAGGAAAAATAGATTTACTCTGAAAATAAACCAAGAATATACTAATTGTGATGATGAACTCAGATAATATTACAACATAGAAGCTGTGTTTAGGTACAAACTAGAAAGAGAGCCTACAGTTAATTCTTGTGACATGTTCATTGATAGTCATCTCACCATACTTCTCACAACACACACACACACACTTGTATATAATATTAACCCGTATTATATTTATCTAAACGTTCTGTGAGAAGTGACAAAACGACAGTAATGAGTTTTGAAAGCTTCAATCAACATTTTTATTGTTCCTCAACCTGTAAAACCTGCACCTCTAAGCAATGGCTGCCATTGCGAAAAGAACACGACATGGTAGGAACATTTCGGTGAGTGGGAGACAAACAGTAAGTTGAATTAATTGTACAGCAATGGGAGGACAGAGAGCACATCCACACAGCTCCATTACTGTAAGAAGGCATTCTGCCACCTAGAGGCGAAATTGAAACTAGCTGTCAGAGAAGGAAGAAACCGGTAGATTTCGCTAATGTTACTGTATTTGTGGACATACATACCATGTAAGCTGTTAACACGGGAAGATGGATATATCAAAAAAATAGTCAACTTTAACTTTACAGTCCATAATAAACAAAGGAGAAACAGGAGCTCTCGGAGTTGTAGGGTACGTCATCAGCGCGCGACGTAGTGTGCAGGACTCTGAAGGACGCCGACGTGAAGCTTGGGATGAAATAAGTCAAATATAAAGGTTGGTGTAATGTTACTGTTATACTGGGTTATATCGCAAATTGGACATGAGATAAATGGCCAATTCGGCTTAGTTTATTGGCAGAAAACAAAAGGCAGGTGCAGTTATTGAGCCGGATTAACCTCACTTGGTAGATTCAGGCTAAGATAGCGATAGCTCACGTTTACTTGCCGTTTGCTGAGGTTACTGCAAAGTTCGGGTGATGACAGTATATGCACAATTGAGCCAGAAATACAACAGTAGATTACTTAAAACGTAGTAGGTTGTGTCGTTTTGCTGACCACTAATGGTTTGATTCCTTTAGATTTAGTTACAGTGAGTAAGAAGACTGATTAAAAGCAGGAGAAATTTTGTATCATACAGTTAAGCGAATGTTGCACGCCAGGTAGTGGGAAAAGAGATTAATTGAAGCCACAAAACTAACAGCTGTCAAACTGCCTTTCCTCTGCTCTTCAGCTCTGTCAGGAGGACGCTGTTATGATGGCGGTGTCGTGTCTAACTCGAGCTCTGCGCTCCCTGACTCTCTCCCAGCCTGCTCTGCTCTCCT
The DNA here is from genome assembly GCF_020085105.1 of Siniperca chuatsi. Taxonomy (NCBI): domain Eukaryota; kingdom Metazoa; phylum Chordata; class Actinopteri; order Centrarchiformes; family Sinipercidae; genus Siniperca; species Siniperca chuatsi. The sequence continues at coordinate 9,332,378 of NC_058052.1, forward strand.
CGCAGGTAAACATCCACTGCCTGTCACTCATACTGGAGATCTGAATCATCACAGCATCACAACTACCAAACAAGCTATATTGCTTTTTGTGTTGACAGGCAGTGGCACAGACTAAGCTGGGAACTCAGGTGCCCAGTACAGTCGGACAGTGCAGAGGCTTCCTCACCACAGCCTCCCTGGAGCAGAACAGGACATTTTGGAAGCAGAGGGAGAAGTACACCATCAGGCCTATAGGAATGAAAAAGACAGGAGGGCGAGATCACTCAGGTGCAGAGTGTGGTCATTGTAGCAGAATAGGATAAGTGGTTGTGTGTGTTTTACGAGCGAGGCTGGAGGAGGATAAGGTTGGCTTTTAATGTGCAGGATTTGCCCTTTGTTCCATTTTCACCAATAGATTAAAAGCGTACAAATCTCAAACAGAACTCAAAACAGTCTTTTGGCCTTCAGTGTCAAGGCCTTACTGGCATATGTGCTGGAGGTTTTAAAATAGACCTGGCCTTATGTGATCTGAACAGAGAAAAACAGTGAAACTGCCCTTTTTCCTGTTTTTACTAATTTAAAATCTGGCTCATTAACAGTCTGTAGGCTGTCGGTGTTTCTCTAGTCTAGGTTTGATTAGACTCAGTAAAACAGCTTTTGAAATAAACCTTATATACAGTAGTCTGTACAGAGGGAAAAACTGTGAAATTGTCCTAATGAAAAAAGATTTCACAAATCTTAAACAGGGTTTGAAATGGAGCTAAAACGGTTATTAGATTAATTGATTAGTCGATTGACAGAAAATTATTTTGATAATTGATTCATTTGAATTGGTTGGACAAAACAAGCAATTTGAAGATTTTACAGACATTTTACAGAGCAATTGGTGAATCGATTGATCGAGAAAATAATCGGAGGAATAATCGATAATGAATTGTTATGAATAATCGTTAGTTGCAGGCCTAGTTTAAATATGAAGTGCCTGTTTGATCGTGTTATGAGAATCACCTAAGAATAATTTTCCCTGAGGTTTCCACCTAACTCAGAAGTCAAGTTCAGCATCAGGGCTTACAGCACTTTGTGATGTATTTGCTTTCATTACAGCTGCTATACGAGTGAAAAGAGCTGCTCATCTTTGTTTCTGCCACACAGGAAGGATACGGACACATGGCATCGGCGGCGGCCATAAACAAAAATACCGATGGATAGACTTTAAGCGACTGCGCTATGAACCGAACAAAGAGGCCCAGCCTTTTGAAGAGAAGGTTGTTGAAGTGCGATACGACCCGTGCAGGTGAGATCAGCTTTCACCACACAGGACTTTGATTAACATGTATACTAAAGGTTATGAACATTCAGTCGGTCGTCACAATCTGTGTTGTCTACACAGGTCTGCTGACATTGCCCTTGTAGCTGGAGGCAACCGGAAAAGATGGATTATTGCTACAGAGAACATGCAGGCTGGGGACGTCATTAAAACGTCTGGAGTTATTGGACGCATGGCAGGTATAAGATCCACTCTGGTTCGTCATCCTCCAAACCTTCCCTCGAGATGATGGAAGTAAAGATTCGGTAGATTTCGGACAATCTGTATTTAAAGCAAAACTATACCGTATCCTTTTGTTTCACTGTACAGTCTCAGCCAATGAGGGTGATGCCCACCCACTGGGAGCCCTTCCTGTGGGGACACTGGTGAACAACCTGGAGATACAACCAGGGAAGGGATCCGAGTACATTCGTGCTGCAGGTAATCTATTATTTGCATGTGTTTCTTCTTAATATTTCTTAAATGCATGTTTAGATATAAAATAAAATGGTATGGTAAATCATAATTTCACAGAGTCCAAGGTGACATCTTGTTTTTTTAGAAGATCAGTCCAAACATCATGTAGAAATTACATTTGTTGTATTATGTACTTGCATTAAGATCTCTCATGTCACTGTGTGTCCTTGTGACAGTTTCATGATAGAGACTGATTGTTTCATCTGTTATCTGAATGTGCATTTGGAACAATAGCTGCTGTTAAATGTGGTTGCTCACAACAAGTCCTAAACTGAATGTTGTGGTTCATTTGGTTTGCAGGTACAAGTGGCGTTTTGCTCCGTAAAGTAAATGGAACAGCAATCATTCAGCTTCCTTCGAAGCAGCAGGTTCAGGTGAGGCTATCTGGATTAAGCTTCCACCTGCCATGTTAAAAACCATATTCTGTTCTGAACTGAATGTTGTCATCTCGACACACACAGGTACTGGAGACCTGCATGGTAACGGTGGGACGCGTGTCCAACATTGACCACAATAAACGGATCATTGGCAAAGCTGGTCGCAATCGCTGGCTTGGCATTCGCCCTTCGAGTGGCTTGTGGCAGAGAAAAGGAGGGTGGGCAGGACGCAAGATTAAACCGCTGCCTCCGATGAAGAGTTACGTCAACCTGCCCTCAATCTCAGCTAAATAACACGAGTCTGGACATGTTTGTGACTGAAGATTGTCGTCTCTTGCTTATAATCATCTTGTATTATTATTTTGGTCCTTGCGATGAAATCAAATCGATTATTTGGAGAGAATATATGAATAAAGACGAGCTCTTTCTACAGAAGATTAAAAATTTTATTAAACACAACTGCTTGTGAGAGCATGGAAAGAAACAAAACAATATAAAAATCCAAAACATATTTACATCTATAGTAAAACATGCAGAGTAACCCATATTTTTAGTGGTAAATTTAAAAATACTGTCATGTCATTTAAAATAGGGTTTGTGCAAAGACACTGGGTGGCATTTCAAGTAACAGGAGCAATGAGATGGCACGTTGTCATTGTAGTTTGACCATTAATGAGAAACATTAACACTGATGTTAAGAGTTAATTAGTTTTTTGCAGTGCTAAATAATGGTGACAAAGTGAGCATGCCTGCTCATTGATCCAGTCTTGTAAAACACCCCCATGCTACCTCTAGATTTAGGGAAAAAAAATAAAAAAAAATAAACTTGAGGTCAAACACTGAAATAGACTTGTCATTATGCCCGTTTAGTATTTAAAAGGCTAACTCACATGACAAATTCCCTCAAACAACTCTGCCCTGGCTAACACTTCACAGCCCGAGTTTACAAATATGTAAGGGCCAGTTGGTCTCCCAACTAAGAGAAGATAGTGAACCCTTCAAAAAGCAGGAGACAAGAAAACATGACTGTATAGTCACAGGCAGACACGTATGGTGGTAGCTGCAAAATAAGCTTTTCAACATCAAGTGGCAAAACATTAAGTAACAGACAGCCATGACGGTTTTTCAGACCTCATAGGGCGCTTGAACCCATCAACATAAACACAACATCTCTATGAAAAAGGGTCATTTTGAAAAAAAACAATAAGAACGGCCTTCTCTTGACTATAGGTAGTGGTTTACATTTCAAATATAACACCTCACCTCAAAACCAAAGTGTGTCCCAATTTGAGCAAAAATGTGTATAAAACCACATGAAAAGTGCATTACAAAGTGAGGGAAATGTATGAGAAATGACATACCTAATAGTGTTTGCATTGTACAAGTCAACCTCATAGTTATAAGTTCTGGAAATATATTTGGCATTTATGTCAAGAAATAAAGGTAAGCTATTTGTGCTTTCAATTTAGTGGAAGGGGATTTGCGATTCACAATAATACATCTTGTATATATTTATATACAATACTAAAAAAGCCAGCCTATCAAAGCTTTTTCACTTTATAAAAAGCAACAACAAACTCATACAGAAGGCCCTTTGTCCAAAGGTTTCCTATTGCAAAAGTTTCACGTAACACTATTCAGGGAGTACCATCAAACATAGCACACCTACACAGACACACATAGGCAGTGACTTAGACATCTGGCAAGACTCCATACACTTTTCATCCTATTTTAAAAGCAATTCATTACTACTCTGTAATTTTGCAGGCCTACACAATACTAAACGACCAACCTATCAGTATATTTTAGGTTAGGTACTACCTGCATGTCCAGCCACGGTAAAGCTGTATTAAAGGACACAACGGTAATCGCTTGGTTATGATGTGCACACGTCTTGTAAATGCTTAATGGGTTTACGTTTGGCCAAACGTGGAGCACTAACTGGTAAATTTGTCACAATTAATAACTCAGTAATCTTAATACTGATCTCCACAGGGACCACAAATGCATTAAAATGTACAATTGTAGTTTTCAGTTTGACATACCATGAAGTTTGGCCGAAACGAGCTCTACTGTAAAACAAACTTGACTTTGGCACATCACTGCACATCTGGAGAAATCCAGTATTTGCTAAATTGCTGCAGGTCTGTGAGACGTCCTCTCAGCTAAGCCAGTACATCAAGCTGAACACGCGGTGGCCATGTTTACCAAATAAATGCTGTTAAAACCTAAAATTACTCCAAGAAGGCCTGATTACAACACAGGTGGAAATATGCAGCTGGGAAACTGTGGAAAAACAATTCAGGACCTTGAAACAATAAGACAGTTCATACAGTCACAACTTAATTTGGCATTCAGCTGTTGATAGTTGAAATATGTTGTTTTGTGTGTCATGTTACCCTGCTTCTAAGTGGATGTTACTGTACAGTCTGACTGCACACTAACACAAATACAAAATCTTCAGCACTTACAATAACGAACTGATCTGATGAACTGCTTACATGTTACAAATGCGTCATAGCTACATTCATTATAGCTACCTTCAAAAATACCTTGCTTGAGTTGTTTTTTTAAATTTGCTTTAGGTACACAGTGTGCTTTAAAGCAACGAGGCAAAAAGAACTTTATATTCCTTTCTAGAAAAATGTAACTTTTTGAGAAAGTAAAGGGACGAGTAAGAAAACTGAGCACTGAGTTAGAAGAGAAGAATTCCATCTAGATTCACAGCAATATTCCAACTGTCAACAACAAACACAAACACGGTCTCAAACAATCTCACACACGCCACTGCACATCACCATCACACTCCTCCATTGTCTATAGAGTAACAATAAATGTAGGATTTCACAGAAATAATAAAATGTTAACAAAAACAAAGTGCAAACACAGCTGCCATTATCGAAATGTGGCAAATTGTCAAAAACCTCAAAATACATCCGAGGCGGTAGCACAAATCTTACAAAATAGTACTCATTCTTTTTGTAGTGTGTAAAAAACAACAACACCCAACAACATCAAAAACATCAAATTGACAACGTGAAATTTGTGTATGGAACACTTGGTTGTGAGTCAGTAAGATTTCCACAGGAAAACTATTACTGCCGGGGGCCTGTTGGCTTTTCCTCTAATTCTCTGTAGCCTCTCTGTGAGACAAGTGCAGCGGAGAGTCTGGTGGTGGTTGAGTGGATGGTGGCCAGGGTCACACAGGCTTAGTGTAACCAAAGATTCCCACCGGGAGGTGCTTGACATGTGTTGGCCACTGGGCAGCAAGCTGGAAAAACTTCACATCATTCCACTCCACTCCATCAATAGTGACTAAGGGCGAAAAGGGATGATAGTTAATGCACGAATAAATGAATAACATGTTAAAAATGTCATAATGGATGCTTCAGAATTTGCACTGACAGTTGTTAAGAGCAGATAATTCTTTCTTTTGGTGACTATTACTATTTAATATTGAGGAAAGTCCTGACATCAACACCAGATGGCAGTATAGCTTCAGCCGTGGGGTTGTGTTTGCACATCGGCCTCACCTCTCAGCATTGTGTGCTGGTGCTTGGCTGTGCAGATCAACCTGCTGATACCATCAATCACTTGGCTCTTAGAGTCCAGCTCTTTCTCCTTGGGCTTCTTGCTGAGAAAAATCACTGGAAAGGGAAACAGAGTGAGCCGAGGTATAAAAAAAAACACACACATTTTCTTCACACATAATTTTTTTGTACATAAAGGGGAACTCCAGTGATTTTACACATGAAAATGCGTTTAAAGTTGTAAAAGTTGTGTAAAGCCTTAACCCTAACCCTTCTCCAGTAAATATATATATATATATATATATATATATATATATATATATATATATATATATATATATATGTATAAATACCTTCCCCAACTCATCTGTCTTATGCATGGACTATTTTAGAACCAGAAAGATGGGGCATTGAGACTAAGAGCAGAGTAAAAAATATAATCCAGCTAAATATCAAGAATATTCATGTTCTGCTTACACATCAACCTATTAATGTGTTGTGATGACTAGGTACAATGTTGTCATTTACTTTGATTTCTGTGTGTGTGTGTGTCAGTCATATTTTCCAAAGTGTACCTTTCTTGTTCTTCTCCTTTGTGACTACAGTCATGGCCATGCTGGGTGGAGGGGTGAGTTCCCCTCCACAAGGCAGGCGGCTGACTTGCAGCGAACGGAAGTTACTCTTCAGGGTGTTTTTCAGGCCCACATCTCTCTTCTCTCCCTCTTTCTTCCTCTCTGGACCTTGCCACGTCCAGTAGTCCACCTGGAGCCCCATCACTTCACTGCCCGAACACGGAGAACTACAAAGGAAAACAGGAACACTGCTCAGAAACACTACTGCTCTTCACTTCGCTACTAAAATGCAACTCACAGTAAGAAAGAAAATATAGGATGTGGTTTTGTTGCTGATAATTATGTGTGTGTCTTGTCGTACCCAGCTCCAGAAAGGGCGGTGGACACAGAGGGAGACTGGGGGGGGGTGCCCCCAATCTCCTTCCCATACGGACCGGCCGATGGGGGTGTTGGGGAGGACAGGATGCTTGTGTTGACCCCCATCGCATCATCTGAGTCCACTGCAAGTTGGGGTGGGGTGGTTTAGTCTCATACACAAAGCTTCAAAGTAAATCTAAACTCAAAAAATGTGTATTGCTTGGCAATACATAAATTCTAGCCATAATCAAGTAAATGAAGTAAATAAGTGAAACACTATAGGGGTTTCTGGTTTCCTGACCTGGATCTGTATCCAGTGAGTGACATCTGTGTTTTGTTAGATTTCTCTCTCCACACATAGAATTAACAGTAAAATAAGTAAAACACACTAACCTGACAAAATACTACCACACCTTTAAAAAAAAAAGTGCCCTTCCTTACCTGAAGTTGAGAGGCTTTGCTCCACAATTCCAACTTTCACAACCTGCAAGAGTAAAAAAGGCTTCGGTGTGAAACTAAATTATACACAGAATGTGAACCTTTGTATAGGGGAAAAAATTCTTACCCCAATAAATGGCACAAATTTCTGACAGGAGTCCTCATCAGGGCTGTAAACAGAGAGAGAGAGAGTAAAGAGGCTGCGAGTATGACCAGAGGTGGGTTGTAACACTTCAACACTCCAGAGGTGCACATGAACACTCAATGGTCCTGGAGGGAAGATGGCTGTGGCATGGCCTGCACCATGTCCATCACAGCAGAAATGGCACATGACTGGCTTGAGTGGAATGGGATCATCTTGGGTTACGTTACAATGAGATGAATGAGAGGACTGCTCCTTACAACCAAAATGATTAGCCAGTACTCGGATAAGAGAGCTATTTTATACATGGGGCTAAAAGAGATAGTTTGGGCCCAGCCCTTTACACTTTTACTACTGGTTCAACAATACATGCCTATGCAAAGATAGGGTAAAACAGGACGGCAGTTATTGTCATTTAAAGTTTAATACACACTCAGGCCACAACGACAGATTCAAAGATGCACCCAATGATCCGGCAGGGAAGAGCTGAGCCAGTGTTATCTTTCTGCAAATGCCCTCGAACATGCAGCAACCAATGGTGCAACTCCTGAACTAGCCGGTGATTCTCTCCCAGTTTTTCATGAGCCCTCAAAACAGATCACACCCACAGCAAACAACAGAAGGACGAGGGACGCTGCCCCAACAATCTTACCACCTTGGGCGTCAGTGCTGTATTATATCATTATAATTCAGTGATGCTACATATTGCAAGGAAAAGATTTTGCAAAGCAACACCACCCCTGAACAAAATCCACCGAATTGCACCAGCTGTTCATAAATCCATTACTAACTTTGTGTGTCAAGTCCTTCATGAAATTAAGAAATGTCTTAGCAAGTAAAGACTTTAGTAACGTATATATCGTTGATAGGAAACAATCAAAAGCAATCAACAGTGTAAACAGGAAGTTTACACATCACTTGTAGCATCACCAGCTGTAACACAACTTCCAAAAATAACAATTATATGGGGGCAAACAATGTATTAAACTTAACTTCCAATCACCTTGTTATGTTTATATATGCATACATGGAGAAATATGAGTTTCAGAGTTAGTAATATCCATGTAGTTTAGAATGAATGTGGGAAATATCAGATTAACATTACCAATGTTAATGTCAGTTATTTCTTTTGACTGATACAGAAATATTTCTTCTCACAACCTCATAATAAACCTCATAATTATGTAGCCACTCCTAAGGGCAAACCAATACACGTCCTGAGATATGGGCAGCTCACTTTCAAATCAACATCAAGTCTGAAACAAAAATGTAACTGGTTTGCTTGTGGGCCATTCTAAATGACTTCCATTCATCTAACATTGCTTATGACACTGTTATCGCTGGATGTATGAGCCAGAAAAACATTCCACTTTGTGAATATTTGGGGTTGTTTTAAAGGTTGTTAGGCAAATCTTCACAGCAACAACACAGAGAACAGAGTAAGAATCAAAGTCACACTGAACCAAAGACACAAGTCAGGACAGAGTGCAAAGTGAAGTTACAGTGATTATCGAAAGTGAAAAGGGAAATGTTAAGACACAGCAAGGAGCTCAAGCCATATGGAGGAGAGAAAATAAGGAAGTCAAAACAAAAGACAAAAGAGTTGAATTAGATACCTGATGTAAAAATCAAAATACAAACTCCTTTTCCTTGAATGCAAATCAAAGGGGAAAGGGGGAAGAAGGTATGCAACAGTGTTAAAACTGTGTGTTGTATTTAGTTGCTTCTGACCAATAGGAAGTCACTCTTACAAAGAAGGGAAGCGTTGGGTCAAACCTCAGAAAGAAAACAAACAAATGCAGACAGAAATGCACTAAGTGCGTCTGTGTTTGTGACACGTCTGGGTTGATGTTGGACTTTGTAGAAGCAGAGGCCTGCACTGATGTGAAAATGTATCAAATTTAATAATCAGCCATAAACCTTTTATCAAACAGTGAACTTGAAATGGACCAGAGCCCACAGCTTGTGGACTTGTTTATATCAGAATAAACAGATGTGACTCTACAGTGAACTGCTTATCATTATTATCACACATCACAGCTACTTGTATGTGTGTGTGTGTTTAATACATGTGCCTGCTTGCATGCATATGCATTTACACATTTTCCTCATGCAGTTTAACTGATGATCAGTTGTAGCCTTATTTGTTCTAGGAAAAAAGACATACTGAACATTAATAACAGTACTCAAAGTCAGAGATCATTCCAACAGACATGCTCAAAAAGAGCACACAAAAAAGCACAAAAACATACATGCATACACACACAAACATATGCAGCACATGAGTATGCTCAAACTTAAATAATGAAAGTTACTTTACCTCTTCTGTTTGTAGGTGAGCATGGCCTCTGAGATGGGGAACTGGTGGGACACGTTGGCACCAGCCAGATACTGAACAACTCGTCCTGCTACATCTATGTTATCTGCAGGGAGCAGAGAGACAGGTTGTTATCAATATGCCTCTCCTGTTTCACATCTGACTAACAAGCTGCAAGACAACTGACGCAAATGCTAATTTTCTGATACAGCAGATCGCTGGAAGACTGTGCATCAATCATTTTCTTTCCACTGAACTAAGAAGATTGGGGGGGGAGGTTATTAAAACGTGGGTGAAGTCAGCCATACAACACACAAGACGAATTGTGTGTCAAACAGAAGGCCTGTGGGCCACATGCAGCCTGGCATACATTTTTGGCACCTTGAAATGTGGAAACACGGGCTGATTTTGAATGGTAATTTATTGTGACCTGTTGTCTCTCTGCAGTTTAAACTATTCTCCTTGTGTCATTCCTATCCAAACAACCGTTGTGATGGCAGCTAATGTCAAGGATAAAAGAAGTAAGGAAAAAGATGGAGGACCCAGTACTTTTTTACATCTGATTTTTTACATCCCTTTTGAGATGATTCAACATGGTGTATAGGGCTGTAACTCTTGCGCCTATGGGGTGTAAATTAAGTGAAATAATAGGTGGGGATAGGTGAGGATTATCAGGCTTGTTTGGGCAGAGCAAGTGAGAATTGAGGAAGAGGATGGGAATAGAAGCTTAAGCATGGACGCGCGTGTGAGCAAACAATTGTAAGACTTACAAACGGCAAGTGGGCGTAAAAATGAATTCAAATCTAATAGAAAAAGAGCTTTAAATTGTACAAAATAGTCCTAAAATAAACAGATTAATAATGCAGATCTTTTTTTTTTTCTCCTGCCTCTTGGATTAATCTTACATCTGATTATTTTAATGGTATATACTATATTGGCTGCAAATACATAGAAAGTAAAGAAAAAAACACAACACGATGTATGATCTCATGATGATGTATGTTTTCAAACAAGAATTTACTTTTTCAATATTACAATAAATTTTGACAACCTTTGAAGTAAATATCTGAGTCAGACAGGCGAGTGGTCTTCTTAAGCAGCAGCAGCAGCAGCAGACAGTTTACAGGAAGGCAGAGTGGTGCCATGATATAGAGCCATTTGCTACACTGCAGCAGGCTGTAGCTGTCTTTTGCAATTGGAAGAAATCTCTTCTTGCCATCCATCAGCCCCTGACCCATCCTCTGACCCCATTTCTTTCCCTTTCAAGTTGGCTGAACATTAGACATGCAGACTTGCTTTGTATCCAAACACCAGAGCTGTGCATCCTACCTGAGGTGGGCCGTTCCGTCCTGCAGAACAGCTCCCTCCATGCAGTGTCCATAAAGATGCTGTTGAACCTGCTGTCAAAGGAGGCCACATACTTTGCCAGGGGATGAGAACCTATGCAGGAGTGTAGAGAAAAACTTTATGTATAAAACAATACTAAAAATGTTAGGCTGGTATTTGTACTAATCCTGGATGACATACCTATGGGGATCACCAGGAAGCGTATGTAACTGAGCCAGTCAGGTGTCTTGTTGGCCAGCTGCTCCACAAAGAACCTCAGGATGGTGCTGAGGTAACTCTGGTCGCCTGCCACCGCCACCTTCATTGTCGGTGGTGTCTGTGCGTTGCAGTTACAGCTACAAGGGTTAAGATCAGGTGAGAAGGAATGAGTAATTAAGATAAAGAGAGTTCCAAATCATGAAAGAGAGGGTGTGTGGGAGAATCTGAAAGGAAGATTTATATCTAAACAGGGTTTTTCCTGGTTTAAAACCGGTTTTACCTTTTTGAGAGCCAGATTATGTAATATGTTATAATTTGTAATACTGGGTACTTGCAAGTATCTGCAAGACTTTCTCAAGTTAAACCGAATATTGCAGCAGCTTTTAGATCCTAATCCTACAATAACAAACATAAGACCAATTTCATCTTTAAAATGAGTCTGAAAGCTGTACAAAGCTGTTTTTTAAATTCAAAATGGTACATCTTACAAGTAATTACGTACTGTAAGATATTTAAGTCATTTTAAGGACTTTGTAGCTAAATGCTTCAGGATTTGAGACATTAAAGGTTCATGAAGTAAGATTATACTGCCCAATAGCAGAACGGGTGGGTGGGTTGGTGGGTATGTGGGTTTTAAAATGTCTATTTACTCTCAGTGACAACATCGGAAGAAAAACCTGCAGCCAGCTAAAGCAGCGACAGCACTGAGCGAGCATGTTAACATCAGAGATGTGCATGGCTCTACATTACACGGCCCCAGCTGGAGTAAACAGTTTGACTGAGGAGCAGGTGTGTAAAGAGTGGAACAGTTGCAGTTGGATTAAAAAGAAAACAGGTTTAACAGAAGCAGCATAGCAGACTGAGACAGCCTCGTCTCCCACTGACATGACTTCCGGAGGAGATGGCAGCTGAGCAGATGCATCCAAGAAAGAGAGAAGAAGGCTGAACTTCAGCTTTTCATGAGAAAACAGGTGCATTCTAGTAGAATGGGTTCACAGACAGAGAGCACTTCAGCAGCAAGAGCGATAGTGTCCTGGAATTCTCCGGCAGCGAGCCACCACAAACATAGTTTACTGAAGACTACTCCAAGATAACAAGCACACATTCTGACTGCTCGTGTCATTCAACCAATGCGTGTGTATGTATGTATGTATGTATGTATGTATGCGACTCACAATCTCTGGATGCGAGTAACGATGGTGTTGAAGGCAGCCTGAACATCGGCAGCAGAGCAGGTGGACACAATGGGCTGGCCCTGTTCATGGAGCAACTCGGATACATACTGCACAGAAACACACATGAGAGGGACACGATGAGTTAATGGAAATACAAGAGGCAGGGTTGATCGGGTTGGAAAGAAAGCAGGAAAAACATGCTACTGGAGTATACAGAGTGTACACTCCCAACAATATTGTTTTTGTATGTCGGCCTTTTTGCAATAATGTCAGGAAATGCTTGTAGCATGGCTAGCAAGTAAACCCTATCCTGCATGAGCCAAGTGTTTCTACTGCATATATGAAGAGATGAAGGGAAGGGAGTTTATGACTGAAGTGTTATGTATAGAAAAAACACACACCTGTCCTTGCCACTCCATGGTGTTGATGAGGATGATGCTCTCAGGTAGGCGTTCGTCAGAGATGAGGATCTGGTTCAGCTGGTCATACACAGACTTCCTGGGAACCTTTGAGACAAATGAGAAGCAGAGAATCTGAGACCGACACTAGCCAGCACGTTTTCACTGGACTAAAAACATGTGATATAAACAACACATTTGTGAGTTGTTTACCTGTGCTATGAGTCGTGAGTCTGGGGAGCACTCGCTCTCCATGCTGCTGGTCCTATCGCTCTGGGCCTTGGAGTTCTGTCTGTCTTTCATGGAGATGCTGCGAGGATGCCTCTGCAGCCTGTTCTCCACTTTACTGAGGAAGAGATGAAACAGAAGGAGCTCAAAATACATGACAGACAGAGCAAGGGACCTAATCAACTGGACACAGAAGTTAAGTACACACGACATATATTGCATGTCAGTCCGTCCTGGGAGAGGGGTCAAGTCAAGTCAATTTTATTTCCATAGCCCTATATCACAAATTACAATTTGCCTCAAGGGGCTTTACAATCTGTACAGCATACAACACCCTCTGTCCTTAGACCCTCGATTTGAATGAGGAAAAGCTACCCCCCAAAAAACCCTTTTAACGGGGGAAAAAAATGGAAGAAACCTCAGAAAGAGCAACAGAGGAGTGATCCTTCACTTATGTTTTATAATCTACATTTTGTCATCATAATTGTATAGTCATATATGACTTTCTGTGAATCTATTCTGTACACACAACATCTATTGCATGTCTGTCTGTCCTGGGAGAGGGATCCTTCTTCTGTTGCTCTTCCTGAGGTTTCTTCCATTAAAGCCCCTTGAGGCAAATTGTTATTTGTGATATTGGGCTATATAAATAAAACTGACTTGACTTAACAAAACTTTTCATAAAAACTGTTAAGGAAACACCCATTCCAAATTACACATTAAAAAAGATAAAAATCTAAGTTAACTTGTGTACATACATGATGACATGACACTATTTTGTGTGCATGTTTCCAGATGTAGCGATCAGCAGTGTACCTGGGAGACATGTGGTTTTGGGACTCTGTCTTGCAGAGTTTGCCAACAGTGCTGGTCATCCGTTCAGTGTTGACATCCCAGCTGCTCACCTCCCCCGGCCCTGGCCCGCTGTCGTCAGTCTCTGGCTCCTGAACCAAAAGGGGGGGAGCAAAGATGAGCCAAGAGGGCTGTAAGAGGACAATACTGATGTTTATCATACAGCACAGGCACCAGCATGTCCCATCAAACCACATCAATTTCTCTCTCAGGCACATTCTGGATTCTTTCTGTGTTTTTGTGTGTGGTGCCAGCATTTTAAGGGCAAGAGCTGAAAGAGATGAGTCAGGGAGGGAGGTAGAGAGGTGCTGGCATGGTGAATAATTGAGCTTAGCTGTTAAGGTTGGAGATAATGATGCGACCCCACCATGACAGACGAGATAAAACGTCATGGTCTCTTAGCAGGTGGCTGAGGATACACTGTTCCTGCACCTTAGATATTCTGTTTGAATTGGGTTAGTGGAGCGGTGTGCTGAGCCGGCTGCCCAGCACTCAGAGGGGAGCCGGGGTTAGACGAACAAGGTTAGACTGACCCGACAGCACAACGACAACAACAAACATAAACACCCCTCATCAATCAGGATTTATCCAGCATGGAGCTGCCTTGTCTGCTCTACTGATCCATAATGGATGACTGTGCTGTTTGGTTTGCCTGCCCTTGCACACTCCCTCCCTCTTTGCTTTTTCTTGGAAAACAACTAAGACTCATGGGAGGAAAAGGCAGTCAAGTGGAGAGGATAGGGTTGGAAAAGAAAAATCTGAGAAAGAGATGCTCAAGGGAGATTTAGTTTAGAAAAAAAAAAAAAGTACAACTACTCCAAAAACATACCCCAACAGTTGTATCTGTGATGCTGTCATCTTGATACCGGGCCCCTTGCACTTTACATCTGTCCACGGTCAGAAAGTCTCCACTCTGCAGGGTAAACACACATGAAGACACACATTAGATCATTTTTAACCATGAAGGTCAGTGACTTAAATGACTGGTGAATGGTGAATATAAATGACAAAATTTCACAGCTCCAAATGGGAGTGCTATGCTCCATCTGCACAGGTCAAGAATGACCACTCTTTTGACTAATTTCACAGTGGTAGCTCCACAGACAGTGGCAGAGCTGGCACATATTAATATCTCTAAAAGCTTCTATACGTTTCACTACAGCTGCCTACTAATACACAAAGCCCAAAAGAATAACTGAGACACTTGTGTGCTCAAGTTTGCTTGACTAAAAGTGTTTAAGTGAATCTTGTAACATCTAGTGTTATTCATTTCAATATTAGATCAAAGACTTTCCATTTTGCCTGCAAGACCTGTTTATGAAGTTCGACTAGAGACATTTATTGAGCAAAATGGAGGGGTATAGCAGTCTGAAATGCTGTGAGCTGTTTTATTACAGGATAAAATGGATTCCCAGATATTTATAAACAGCACTCCCTCTCTCGCCATCAGACTCAACATGTCTCTCTTTCTCTGCCCTTGTTGTTTCCAATGGGCCATAAATCTCTGAGTAGGAGTTCAGGGATTGCTCCATCCAATTGTCTCTCTGAGCATGGGAGCAAATTTGTGTCTGTGTGTGTTGATGGTGGTGGAGAGGTCATTTGGTGTCAGTCCCTATAAATACTGGAGGGCTGTAGGGGTGAAAAGGGTTAGGACTGTAGGCCCCCATCCTATTCTGCAGGGGTGGGAGCTGGTGGGCTGCATTGCGCTCATGCTCAGAATAACTTGCCTGTAGTATCATGGTCCTTGGGAATCCCTGAACCCCAATAAGCATAGAGGACTGCCAGACATTTAAACAGTGCCCAGGGGCAATTTATTTATATAACACAGTTTACAAAAAGAACCTCCAGCAATTGAGAGGCAGAACTTCATCGGTAAACAGTGGGGCTGAAAGGCATCAGACGTTTGTTAACAGAGTGCCTGGTGATCAACTTACAGGACATGACAGCTCTCTCTGCTGGCTTTTCTGGCTGTGTATGCTTCCAATTTCTGTCTGGGAGCTGGAGTGAGACATCCCTTCAAAAAACGGCCTGAAAACAGAAACAAAGATTTGAATTAGAGAAAACTAAAAACTTGGAAAAATGCTTTTCTTCACCTTTTTTTCTGGGCAGTTCCATTTGAGGGGCCAGTTGCAATTTATGGGAGGATGTCAACTATAGATATTTTGTAAATACTTTTCTATTTGCCAACAAATCTTATTTTCAATTTCACACTAAAACCATATACAGGTTGTGAACAGAAATAATTCAATATGTAGAAATATTAGGAAATTTATGAAAAAAATGGGCTTTGAGGAATGAGGCAGGAATGAGTACGGGCATACTTGAGTTTGGGCTTAGGTGTGCTCAGGACGCTCTCGTTGTCCTCCATCTCTGGACCACTGTCACTCTGGTTGTACACCTCCAGACTGTCATAGAGTAAATCCAGATCCTCCTCCACCTCCTGGGTCTGGTCGACTGGGTCAGAGTCCAGGACCTGCCGCACAGATAGACACATCATCAACACATCAGTACACTGTAATCAGGGATTTGTAATTATGGTCATGGATTAAATAACTGTAGGGAATGACTGGTGCTGTGCATTAGCTAATCACTTTCACAGTGTAGCTAATGGAGCTCAAAGAATGAACGAGAACACTGAAGGCTGTAAAATGAGAAAATCTATGCCATAAATACATCTCTGCCTTGGTCCTAAGCAGGCCAATTAAAAGGTAAGTGAGTGGTAGAGGAGAGCTAAGGTGCTGAGCCTTGATCTGCCAGCTGCACAGTGGGGATATATATCATAGGAACTGCACACAGGCAGGCTTGTGGACTAATCAGGTGATTAATGCCACTCCATAAGTGCAGAAGCTGGCAGGGAGCAGATAAACACAGTCTGTCCCCTCGCCTCCTCCTGGCTATGTATTTATAGAGCTGTAGCCCTGCACACTGCCCAACCACAAGGAAGGAATTAGAGACAGGGAACTTGATAAAAAGATCATCGAGCCACCTGGAGCTTCCAGAACCATCCAGCAAAGTACAACTCAGATGGCCAAGAGGCTCTTGTACTCATCACTAGGTTAAATCACTCACACAAGTCTCTTGGTCCCAATTTTTCAGGTTACATAAACCTAAAGGGATGATTAAAAGGTAGAGCAAATCCTCATCCACTCTGAAAACTTACATATTTAAAACTTGAACCTTTTTTTTTTCTCTTTTTTTTTAACCAAATCTTTGTTGTTGCAATCTATGGACTGGTTTTGACATCAGAAAGAAGAAGAAAGAGGTGAAACTAGGATATCTCAATTACTCCTATGGATTCTGATTGGTTAATTATGGTCATTAATAATGACTGGCTCGCTGTACATTATCCCTTACATAATGGCCTAACACAGATTATGTACTAATGGACATCTAGGGGTTGTTGCACACAAATGGTCGCCGTCCTGCTGATGACCTGATAACAAGCTATTATGTAGAATCCCCAGAAACATTTATTCAAAAGGACTTGAGAGAAGAAAAACACAAACATAAACAGGGCAAGCACATGAGCCTACATTTATCATTAGATTAAGTGGTAGAGAACAACATAATTAATGGATTCTGCATACGAATCACTGCTAACGGTGATGTATGAATCATACATCCATGAGCAAAGAGGTAATGCAGCCTAGCGCCATAATGATGCTTGTACCTCTGTTGTGGCAGTGATTTCTGTACAGGCGATTCTCCTCCATTCAGGAGTAAATAAGCAGTGATATACAGCAATATACTGTTTAGACAGTCAGTACTGAGATTATTTTCTCCTGCCCCAAGGGCAATTTAATAACTGATCCATTTCACAGCTGACTTACTAAAGCTTCGTAAAAGAAGGATTGAGGAAATTTCAGGCATGTGCACTGAGAAGGATGCTGTACCCCTCTAACATTCACCGCATCGTTTGCTTTGACATCGACCATGTTCTCCTAGGTGTCAATCAAAACAAAGGCAATTATTTTCACACTCACCTCATCTGTTACCTTGAACCTCTTCAGCAAGGCCACAAACTTCTGCTTAAAGTTAGGTTGCTGTAACAGAAAAAAAAAGCAATTATGAGAAAAAGAATCTCCTGAAAAGGAAATAACTGTCACGATTAAATATGCATGACAGCTGGGCTCTGGCTTATCAGTTCTTCAGTTCTCTCAGTTAACTGTCCAGTGGATTACTCATTCACAGCCAGTCTATGTAAAGACCATTAGAATCAGCACAGTGAACCCACGGTGTTCATTTACATGCTCATCCACGTCGTTCTAATGGCTTGAACAAATGGAACATAGTGTGTGCTTTCCCTTAAAAGCATGTATATCAGCAAACACAGGTCTTGAGTTATTCTCATAGTCAATGATTGGCAAGCATAAAACTCCATGTGTGGGAAAAGAAGGTGACTAACCCTGGTCATGGAAGTGGTTCGGATCATCTTCCTCCGGGGTTTCTTGGGCTTCCTGACCTCATCGTCTTCATCATAAAGATCCTGAAATACAGAGACGATGGATGAAATATCTGGGAATCTCAATATCAAAGTGCCCCTACATTTCTACCTGCATACATTTAAGATAAATGTAGAAAATACATTATAATAACAAAATATTAGTATAGTATATTCAGTATGACAAGTAGACTCTTTAATTTTGTTTAGCTACAAGAGACTTTATTTACTTAATTTCTTATATGTATTTAATTTCACTGGGTACTGCAGATTTGTTGGCGCCTAAGCATTTTCTGGCACTGACCTGGCCATGAACTGCGTCATCACTGGCTTCCTGCTCTGACGAGTAGCTGTCATCGTCCTCCTCAGAATAGTTATCCATGTCTGGGGAGCGGTCTGAGGTATTCAAGCACATAAACACACACAGAAATACATCAAAATACAGGGATACATGTCTAGGATTGTATTAGGCAGCATTAAATCTGCACAGCTTCAAATGTGCAAATTTCCCACAGACACATCTTTTTAAAACTTGCACTGAGAGGTGGTGACCTAAATGAGGCGAGCAGAATGCCAAGGTCACTGCCTTATTAGTGCTTTGATGACATTTCTTTTAGAATAAAGAATTCCTATAGGAAACAATTTATTCGGAGTGAAATCAAGCCTCCTGAACTCAATATGAAATCTGCTACTTAAAAAACAAAACATAAATGTTGTTCTTACACTGCCATTGGAAGGCAAAAAGTGATAAATAATTTTATTATAATGAAAATTATGCTTTCAGTATATTGAGTACTTTTCACAAATATCAGGGTGAGCCCCAACAGAATTGTCCCACTTGTGCGGATAGACTTGTTTAATTTCCTGTTCTATTGTACACAGTTCATCAGTAATTAACTGTTTTGACTACTTGGCAAGAATAATGAACAAAATATATGGTAATGCAGAAACATTTTCTGTGCACATAATTAAATGCTAAATTTGCTTCCTCAAATGTTATGAATCTCTTATTATATGCAAATTATATTGCAGAGCTCTTTTGTGATCCATGTCTCACATTCTGATTAAGTTTTAATGACATTTCAGTGGTTGAAACACTTCTATTGTTATTTTGTTTAATGGCAGATTTTGTGGGTTTTAACAGCCGCATCCTTAAGAGGCAGATTTTACTGCGTGTTTGACAGCTGAGGACAGATCAGGTGATGGAAGATCTTTTTTTCTTAACAGCTAATTCAGACTTCCTTTTGCCTGTGAAACATCCTGTTCTATCTTCTTAGATGGGATGGATGTTATTAAGAATCACTGCAGAGAGGAGAAAGATAAACATTTTTCCTTTCCTCAGAGTGACACTAGTTTAATACTTGGTGCATGAGATCATGGGTTATGTCTGAGCGGCCTCCTTAATAACATCCAGAACAGCGAGGTATCAGCATAGCAGGATGAAGGAGTGGAGTCCGAGCAGAGCCCAACATTTCTCCCCATCCAGAATTAGAACAGTGTAAGGTAATCTGATCAACTCTCAAATCAAGATTACAACCATAGCTGAAGAGAACGACATATCCTCGGTCATAGGTTGACTTTGCATTAATAGAGTTTATTCTGTCCTCGGGTTGGGAAATAGGAGCCATCGAAGGAGGGAAGAGAGAGGCCTGGGCAGGGAGGGCTGGCTGCAGGGTGAAGGCTGAAATTACAGACAGGATTTGGCCAGGCAGCAATGGTACAGGCCTGTCTAACAGACCCACATAGGGGGACGGGAGACGGCTGTGCCCACCTGAGGTTTTAGTCTTGCGGCCAGCCTGGCCGCTACCGTCCTCGTGGTCGATGGGCTGGCTGGACAGAGAGTACACGCTGATCTCCGCCACACGCACTGGCGCCTCCTTCACGTTGCTATGGAGACCAAGAATCTGTCCTCCGTCTGTCGGGTGTTGCATCACCTGGACATAGGAAGATTAACATTGTGGCCAACCATTGATTTTAAGAATCTGTTCAAATACAAAATGGGCAATAAACCAATTATTTATTCAAGACGCTTTAGTTTTATTTGAACCCTCCCCTGCAATGTTCCTGATGTTATCTTTTCTTGAATAAATACAACAGAACTTGATATATGGATTTAATCTGTCTAAACATCAAGTCCTCTTTAGCTGAGACGCCTTCATGTCTTGTACAATTCCTGCGTCTATCAAATCACTCTGTAGAGCCGTGTCGAAGCAACATGGAACAAATAATATTTCTTCAACAGGCAGGCTGGATGGAAGAATTTCATCTCTCTTTACTGAGCCAATACTGATCCAACAGAGATTGAGATGGCTTCTGTTACACATAGCTTTATGCTCGCAGAGATTTACAGACTGATTACAAGCTGACAGCTATCCTATCTCTAAATAACACAATGCTGCTTTACCATTGTGAATGTCTAAATGAGCCGAGGCAATTTGCTCATATCATCCAGTCAAACAGTATAACACAGTTTGCATAAACTGTTTTGAATCAGATGAGAAGGGATGAGCTTTCAGCTTTCATTCTAAGCTATATCTGGGGGGTACTTTCAATATTTCACTTGATGAATCGCTGCACAGGGAGTAGGCTCATTTTGCTCAAAACACTGGCAGGGGTGCACTTGAATGCTGCATAGCAAGTCCAATAAGTGACTTACTCACACATAATGCCTCGATAGATTCGGAATGAGGGCATGAGAGAGTTTACTCTACAGTAGATGACAACATAATTACATAGAAAAACATAGGATCCAATAATGGCCAATCTAGCTTTATTCATAGAAGTCTGTGGGTTGTTTCACTGCAGCAAGCACCAAAACAGCACAGCAGTAGAGTGGTATTTTAAAATGTAATAATGCATTGTCGTGTAGATGTCAGCCAATTTCTGTCCTGGGGCTAATGCTGGAAAGTAACTTTGAGCATGCATCAGCTGCTGTAATTAGAATCGGAGAAATGTTACCTGTGTTTCTCCATTCCAAATCAGTGTGACGCTCAATATCTTTGTCCAAATCTCAGTCTAATTATTGACCAAAGCATTTTAATTCATCTGTATCTGCTTTATAAAGCCCAATTTCCAATCATGTGTTTACTGTAATCCATAGTATATATATCATATATCAGCTCCTAGTCTATTATTTTTGCTTTGCATGGCTGAATGCACTGTTTTCAGAAAAGTGTATATGAAGTCAACTCTAGATGGCCCATAATCTCACACAGCAGTATGTGTGATGAGCATGAATCATCTGAAAAGATGTGTAACACAGGAGGCCCTCTCTCTGACAACCAAGACATGGTACACAGACACTAATAGCCATGTCAATCACTGTCAGAGAAGAGCAGAATGTAATCACAAGCTCAGAGCCAAGTGATGTGTTTCGAAAGAGAAATTAAACGGCTGACAATGAAACATAAAAAGGAAAAAATTGAAAGCAATGCACCAGTTGAGGCACTACGCAGTACCTCAGCCATATTGATAACTCCCACAGCTAAAGTTTTGTAGCCCAGGATGGTTCGATTCTTGTAGCGTTTCCTCCTCTGCAGCATGATCTGCAGTCTGTTGGCATCCCTCTTCAGAAAATGAGGGTACTGAAAATAACAAAAATAAAGTCAGATAAACAATGCAGGCCACATTATATATTAATCAGCCTTTAGATGAAAACCCGCAAGCAGACTTATTTCAACAGATTGTTTTTGTTACTCCATAAGAAAACCAATTCTTCAATGGTGACCTGCCATGTGCAACAACAGAAAAAAAAGTGTTTGTATTTAGCTTCTATTTCTACAAATTTTTTTAACCATACAACTGAAATAATAAAACAAGATTACGTGTATTCACTATCTGTTTATTTTAATTTTCATTTAATTCCTTCATCACAGCAAAAGATGTGTGTGAACTGATGGAGAGATACCACACACACCTGGTTCAAGTTTATGTAAAAAATACAGCCACTTTCACTACACTCAGATGCCAGCAATGAACCAACATGGTGGGTGTTAAATTCTACATTCTGACTGCCTGAACTATTAATAAAACTTTCTGTAGTCTGCCTGCTGGACTGTGGCTGACCTGTTGGTGAACCTTCATCAAGACTTTGCAACTCACGTCAGAACTAAATTTCTCTCTGAGACACAGTATTTCATCCTCACATTTGTTCTTTTTCTCCTTCTTGTCTGTTTCCTCTGGAGTCATATTGTCTCTGACTGCCAGAAGTTGATCTTCATATTGACTGTTCTTGCCTTCTTGGTCTAAAATATTGACACAATAACAGCTTGTAAGATCAAGTTTCACAAGTTGGTTGAACATCACTGCTGCAATATCTATGTACAGTACTACCCCCAATGTCTGTTTTCCACAACTTGTTCTGGCTTATTTCCCCTCTATAGCCATCTAGCTATTCCAGTCCACAAATAGTTGGCATGGACGCAGTGTCTATTATTTCAAATCTCAAACATTGTCATAAAAAAGTTCTGCTTCAGTGACTTCGGTAATGATCCATTTCTGTATGGAGTCACGATTGCACTTGCAAAAATGCTGTATTGAACACAGAGACAACAGTACTTCCTGTCCCCCTACAACAAGAGTTAACACATCCTCTGACCACAAACTAACATGACAAATTGTGGTAGAGGCTGATATTAAACAAATGAGCCTGATTTCATCTTCAAAAAATACTGTAAATGTAGGTATAAATACACATGGATATTTTGAACTTAACATTTTTGCTAGGGGGTTAAGAAGGGGCACCAGTGCAGATAAAGGCTTCAACACAATCTTGCCTGTCAAGTAACTGCCATATCAGAGTGAGATTTCACAGTACAGAGTATGGAAGCGTATACTCGACTATATTCAAATGATAATGTAAAATTGAAAATGAAAATGTAATTCCACAATAGCATTATAATTTTCCACATATGTATGCGTTATTAAAGAAAAATGAAAATGCAATAATCCAATTTTCATTTTCACATACTTTTGTGGGCGTTCTATTAAAATGAAAATGGAAAAGCTGTTTGACATTTAATTTTTTAGTTGCAACCCGCTGTACAGTGGACAATATTCAAATATTAATTCAAATTTGAAAATGAAAATAAAATATAAACAATGTAACCTGATTTTCCATTTATGCAAGCAATATTTAAGTCAAAATGAATGAATAAATGAAAATGAAAACTGCATTTGACATTTCATTTTCAAACACTTAACCTGCTATAGAGTGGACAGTATTCAAATGCAATAAGAAAAACAGCGTCCCCAGTCTATTGCATTTACATGACACCATGTTCTTTTGAGGTCAAAATGAAAATGAAATGTTCTAACAATGTGAAAATGAAAACAGCATTTGACATTTCTTTTTCAAAGACTTAACCTGCTGTACTGTGGACAGTATTCAAATGCAATAAACAGTATTGCATTTGAAACAAAATGTCAAATGCTGTTTCCATTTTCAAATTGTTAGAAAATGTCATTTTGACCCCAAACAAGCATGGTGATATGTAAATGTAAATGCAATTGACTGGGGGCTTTAAATGTCAAACAGCTTTTCCATTTTCATTTTTTATATAGTTATAAAATGCCCAAATAAGTATGTGAAAATGAAAATGGGATTATTGCATTTTAATTTTTACTCAAATAACACACATATGTCAAAAATTATGATGTTATTGTGGAATTACACTTTCATTTTCAAGTTTACATTATCATTTGAATATAGTCCAGTATACGCTTCCATATCAGAGTGCTTGCCTGTAGTGAGAATGTGAGCTCCAGATCTGTCTCCATCAGTCCACTGGGTGGGAGGACGTACTCATTTGATCTCAGAAGACGCTTAGAACCCTGGAAGACAAAGTAAAGCAAAGTTTCATTGTAAGCACACTTAATAAATGTTACATATAAGCAATTATACATCAGACACTTCCAGGTTTGAATGGGCAGCTAGCTTGAAATTGGCATACATCTAATTCTGGTATGAAAATGACAAAATAGTTTGTTTTAAGGGTGCAAACTCATTTAAATTTAATATGCTCCCTTTGGAATGAAAGAAAACCCCCCAAAATCCCTCATTTTATGTTATTTCTTAAGACTATATCTATCCAGACAACAGTGACTGAGTGTGCAAGCCTTATTCTAGTACCAGCCTGCTTCACATTCACACATTTATGCAGTATCACACCTTGAGGCAGCCTAGTACAAACAGTCCTCCACTCCTTCACTGTTCTAGAGAGCAGCGTTACCAGAACAAATGAAATAGGGATCAGATACCCTGCTCAGGGACATTTCAAGAGCTGGTGTTGAGAGTTTTCCCTACATCGGTTTCAAACCAGCAACAACCTAATCACAAGCTTCAAACTCTAAGCTACTGATACCCTCAACATCTTAGAAACAACTGGCTAGCATTCTTAATCATGCAATGAGAGGGATGTTTGCTCCACATGGAACTATCACTGTAACCTGAAAAAAGTTTATATATTAGAGAAGTGTATAGCGGTTATTAGGTTACATGTTGCCAAGGATCTCTATTAGAAATTAACAGCTACTGTTTCAAGTTGCTAATCGAAACTAAATTTAGTTTCATTATCTAATGCTTGCTATTCTGGTTGAGGAAGACTCATCATTTAAGCTAATTCTGGCAGCTGGCACAAAGTTGTTGTGGCTAAACTGCATAGGGATTTAAATGCCATGGGTTGTGCAAGTCTCTTCCAAATGTAAGGACACCGATCCACAGTGTGTCCTCGGAGGACCTGTCTCAGTACTTAGCATGGATTAAAGTCTATCATGTTCCTCATCAAGTTACAGTTTAATTCTTCAACCAAGCTTCTTTTTCTACCTCTTATCATTTTGAAACAGGGAATCAAAGTGTGAACGTGAGAACAGAAACAGCTTGTCAAGTCTCGGGTTTCATGATTTAATGTCAAGCTGTGAGTGCTGAAGACAGGCATCTGTTGTGTAATATATTTGGCAACTCATCAACTGCTGTAAAAATTTCATAAGTCCTCAAAGCTTAGTTCAGGTATCTGCTAAGCCTAACAATAGGATTAAGTAAGACTTGGTGAGCAGCATGGAGCAGTAAGGATATCCTGTATCTGGCTTAATACCCTGGGGAGAAACTCTTTAATAGTATGATGCAGTGGGTACGACATTGGATCTTAATGTCATCAGAGCTACTAAATCATGTAACAGATACCAAATGAAATGGTTGGGTGTGTGCTGAGGAATCATCACAGGATATCAGAGGGTGTTAGCTTTATTCAAGAATGCAGTGACGTTTCTGTAGGTACAACACATGCATGAGTACTTTAAATAACTTGTATACATAGCATCAAAGGCCCTGTTTACACCTGGTATTAACATGCCTCCTGGGTGATCCGATCATGAGTGGACAGCTCTAAGTACAGGTGTGAATGCAGCCAAGATGCACTGAGGACACACTGAGATCTGATCGCTCAGCAGTGTGCACGTGAATGTGTCCTGGGCCACATTGAAGGACCGCCCACTCAACTGACGTCCTCTGCATAAGCGGAAGTATGTACTCATTTTCACACCAACAACGTCATATTAAAGTGCAAAACAACAACAACAGACAAAATGGATTCTCGTGGATGGAGTACACACGAAACATGCTGTCTGATGTCCTCAGCTGTTCTGCCTCAACTCTCTATGATTTACGGACTTTCCTGATGGACAGATAGTTTTACTTGTTGCTAAAGTAACTGCTAACTGCTGCTAACTGCAGCTGCCGTTAGCTAGTTAGCCGTGCAGTTAGTGGTCCTATTAATGCTAGCTGACTCTGCCTGGACCGGGAGCTCAGAGGAGAGAGAGTGAGTGAGAGAGCATTGGTATTTAAACTGCTAGCACAGAAGCTTTGGACCGCTGGGAGGAGGAGGTTTAATAAAGCTAATAAAGCTTTATTTAAACTTTAAAGCTAGCTGAACGTCTATCTGAGCAAACTAGCTAACAGTAGCTACTTGGAGCTCTCCACTTGTGATTGGATCACCCAAGACGCATGTTAATGCCAGGTATAAACAGGGCCTAAATGACAATGCATGTTACAGTATATACAGGCACAATAAAGCAGAGCTTTGTAATTTCAGTATTTTTACTCTACTCTTAACTGTTTTTCCAAACAGTCTTTTTCAGTCTAATCACACCTGCCAACTCAGAGTGGATAGATGATAGAGAGGGCAGGTCGAGGAAAATCCACAAAAACTCAGTCAGGAAAACAAGGCCAACAAACAGCCAAAGGCCTTGTGAGCCACAGAGGGCAAGAGGATTGCGAGGGTCTGTCACAGCCATTGACTGTATATAAAGATGGACGACATGTATCCACTTCCTCCCACTGTACAAAAATGAAGCCAAAATATCCCGGATATGGGAGCTGCCATCTTGCACTGGTGATGTCATTTGGAGCCAGAATCTGCCCAGCAGTGATCAGGGTTGGAGCTGCGGTATCGAGGTCCCGCCCATACACCCAGTAGGTTGGATGCCAGTAACTGTTTTTTCATGTTGCTTTTTGTGGAACTTTATACTGCAGCACTAGCTCAGCTGGCGTTAGCTTTGTTGTGATACGGAAGCCCGCTCTCCGTGATCCTCACTGGTGTGTGTGTGTTGCTGCTGTATGTAAATTTACTTGATAGACAAACTTGATAGCTATGTGTGATAAAGAAATAGTCAAACTGCAGGAATTAATTTCTTGGCAACGTTGTGTAACTTGATTAGCGCCCATATAAGCTACCAGGTGCACTGTGGCCGATTTAGTTAATCTAGGGATAATGTGTCAACCACGGTTTTCTTTGGTTACAGGGCCTAGTATTTTCTCATCCCTAAATGAGTATTATGTCAATATTAAACAGATGTTTGCCTGATGATTCAATATCTGTTTCTTAGATTTAAAAAGAATCCTTATGAAATTATTTAGATCTTTCATATTTCATACAGTTGCACATATTGCATGAAGTTGAAAACTTCCAAGTCTACAAACCTGTTAAAATACACGCATGCAATACTCAGAGAACACATAACACTGTGTTCTAGCCTACCTCACAAAGTAAAGGAACGTTTTAAAAAGAACATGTACTACGCAGGGGATTTTTTTCTGTGCAATACTGCAAGTGGCCACTGGGCAAAATTGGAAGCAAGGCTGAGCAGCAGCGCCGTATCCAGGTCTTGTTATACAACCATGGTGTTTGCAGGTTAGCTAACTAGCAAGCTCCTCCATGCCATCCAGACAGATGCTACGGTGGTCACCAGGGGACAAAGTTTGCAAAAATGAATAGCAAAGACCTAAAAGACTGTTAACAGGATAACAAAGGCTTTCAAATTCAACTCTTGTTGATGTCGCCAAAGACTAATGTACAGGCATTTTGTGCTTGGAGTGAATTTTAGACTATGCCTACAGCATTCAATAAATAAATATTTAATACCTTCTCAAACAGAATTTAAGAATATTTAATACTTTTTAAGGCATTTTATTAGTAAATGTGAATTTAAGACATTTTAAGGACCCGCAGCCACCCTGTAATAAGCAATCCAGCCTAATGGCTCAATGTGTTCCAGAGAAGAACATGCTGACAGTACCCTTGACAGCAGCCGCAGCCCTTGTTTTGTATATAAAGAAAAAAACAGGGTAAATCTCTGTCTGAGTCTGATCTTGTCACTAACTTGAGCTCCACAATGAGGCCCTGTATGCACCCTTTTCTCATGCTCAGTGGCTGGTACAATGAATCAGGGCACAAAAGCTGAGCACTCTCAAACTGCCTGACATGCATTTACAATACAGAGCCTTGGCAAGGAAAGCTTGTACTGAATGTCCTTTGCCCCCCCCCCTTCTCTCGCCCTCTCTCCTCTGCTACAAGCTTCTCCACTGTGTTTCTGGGGCCAGATGGGGGGATGTTACGGGCCCTCTACTCTACCAAGCTCCACAAGCCTGTGGGAAAACAAGTTCAACTTATTTTTTTAAATAAGAAATCGGCGCCCGTTTGCAACGACAGGAAGTGATTTAGGGTCAGGACAAGAGCTCAATGTGCAATTGTACTAGTGAGATTTTAAAGGCGTTTTGAGGCTTCTGCTTTCACCCAACACACACCTATACAGACACACACACACACACACACACACACACACATATAATTGGATCATATCTGAGTGTACTGCAAATGGAAGTGCTTTGGACAGCGGCTTGCGCTGAAATGAAGATTGCACGCCTTCCCTATCATAATCCAGCTGACATCAATGTCTGGCTACAACCTCAGGCAACTGCACACAGAAAAGACAGGACACAAAATGCAGAAACATGTAGTGCACTTGCAGTAGCGTACCACATTGCAACCTGATGTGCAGAAAATATAGCAGCATTTTTTCTGAAGAAGCTACCTGAAGTGACCTAGCGGTCTCCAGAGTGAGAGACAGACGACTATCTCCCAGGGAACACAGAGCCTTCTGGAGACTAAACTGCAATCTCATCATCCCTACTGCTGTGGATTTGGGAGACCATCCAAATGGTTAGCCATTACAAGGGTTGTGCGTGCATGCAGGCCACTCAACCTGATGAGATCCAGAGAGAGAAAAGAGACGATCACTGTATGCTGAAAAGAGAACTGATGACATGCGGTAATGAGGCTTTGTCATTCACTGTCTGAAAACAAAACCCTGTTATTCCTCTATCATCTTCTCCAACTGTCTCTTTATCCCCTCAGCGTCACTGTTCTCCTTAACCAAACCTGCTGGAAATTGCATTTAATGCTCCAGTTCCGGAGCTGTGGTGAACAGAGCTTTGCTCGGCTGTCCTAAGGGCGGCTCAACAGAAATGGAGAGATTTCACGCTCCAGAGACAACGTAGCTCATGGATAAAGCCACACTTGGTTGGTTGCTTTCTTCTTCAGGATGACAATAAAGGGGGGATGATTTGTTTCTGTTCAAATAGAATTGCCCAGTACTGCATAAAATTTCTATTACATTTTATAATGAGGGGGACAATATTGAGAGTGGGACAAAAAAATGGTCAATTACTGAGGCATGAAAGCAGAGAGCTGTGACTATAGAAACAGTGAAGTTGCTAAAAAAGGGTTTGAAGTTTGACGGCTCTTAGCCAAACTGTGTAACAGCTATATACGTTGTAAAACCTTAATTTCATGCCCTTTTATGCTGAGTACTAATCATTGTCACAGACTTTACATAAAAAGCATTCTATGTATGTTATATGTGATTTAAAGGCAGTCTAACCACATGAAATCACACTAAAGTCAAATGCTGCAGAGATGGCAGTTGCTGCTACTCTAGTTGGTTTTTAGCAGAACTAGTTTATCTGGTGTTACTTTTTTCTCCACTATGATTAGATTTAGCTACTACCTTATTTATGTGCAGTATAACACAATTACTAAGATGTTGGGGCATCAAAATTGATTTATTCAAATGATTTCAATACTAGGAAACAGGCAAAAGTGGGTAAATTAGCTGTAGCTAAGGCTATCTTGTAAATTTTCCGTGCTGTTTTTACCCCCGAAATTACACATTCTATGGTATAATAATTTCTATGGTAAGGTCAGATGCCAAAAACTCAAGTTTGACCAAATATGTAGTTACTGCATTTTGGCTTGGTGGAGCAGAATTATGATAATTGCTTTTGCCGGGGTTCTTGCTATTTCATGTTTTATTCTTTTAACAATTGCCCAACACTCATGCATATCATAATCTACTGCTGGGAATCCTCATATCCACGGTATAAACACTTCCTCTTCATGCTGGGCACACAGTGTCAGTCATGGTGCAGATGGCATATTCCTACTTAGAGGTAGGTAAAGAAAAGCCCAGGATTTGTGTAGCAGAAAAGGAATGGTGCAAAATACAGCACCGTGTAAAGGCTACATATTAGTTTTCCTCTGATGTGTGGGTAATATAAAAGCTTTTGCTCAGACTTCTGTTGAGGTAGAACCAAATCTTTCAGGTACAACTAATAGACAAAGTTGGCTTCCTCCTCTCTTCTCATTTGAGGTGAGTCTAATTCTCACATTCTCTTCTTTGTGGATTTTCTGGGCAACTGCAAGTTGTTTGAAAGTTTGAATGACTTTTTCCTCTGAAAATTATTTACACATGGCCACCTCAGGGCAGTGTGTTTGTATGTGTGTCTGTGTACACTTAAAGTGTACCTTAGTTCTCTCTCAGGATCAACTGTTTCAGAAGCAGTGGACCATCATCTTTACAACCGCTACTAGGCTTACTGCTGAGTGTGTGTTTTAAAACTGCGAGGCCTGTCTGCTGACTAAAGGCAGGGTTCCAACAGCCACTACTGATGAGTCAAGTCTATGATCTTGACAGTTGGGGTGCAGTATATACAGCTGCTGTTTTGCCCTATTAACAAAAAAACAACAACCAAAAAACACTTTTTTTTTGGTGCTTTATTTTTCGCAAATATTTTGTTTCCTTTTCCTTCTCCGTCTCCCATACAAGTACATACACACAAAAATACACAGGCACGAAGACACTGACGGGGGCAAGACAATCACAAGTTAAAACAACCTATCCGACTCAGTCAAACAAAACATTATTCTGCGAGGGAGATACGCTGTCCCGCCTTTCTAAAAAGCTAACTCTGGGCTCTAGGAATACTTTGAATACCATATAAAGGGTCAGTTGAATGGGAACGTGTAGCTCCAGTGACCTCAAGTTATCTCCGCAGTCATCATCCCGCTACTCTGCAGTGTAGGAGTAAGCTGTAACTCTATCGCAGCAAGCAAACAAAATGTAAGCTTGTTTAGTGAGCAGCAAAGCTACAGTCCCTGTAAGATGAACTGGGTTCACACACACGCGCCAGTGCAGATGCTCACACATTGAAACATACACCATCTCCCTTCCTTACTGTTAACTGCTTTTTTTGCTATTAATTATGTAGATTTTGAGGTATCTATATATTGCAATATTGGTAAGACTTAAAATGTCAGTGTTAAGATTTTCACAATGTGATAACTTAAGGAGTATATATATTACTTTTTTTAATTTTATGTTGCAGATGTTCTTTTGTTATGCGTTTTTAATTCTTTTGAATTTGGCATTTAAATCATACGCGATGTGACCACCATACAAAATGTATGAGATAAATCTTTAATAACAAGCCTGAGATTAAGCAAAACGTTAGGACTGCATACCCGTAGTCAGAAAATGCATTAGCAATCAATGTAAGATGCACAATCTGTCTTTCTGTGCTAATGCTCCTGCTTAGAGTGGTAATGCTAGTCTGCCATTTAAAGCACCTGAGTGACTTACCAGGGCTTCCTGTGCAGCTAAAGAGGTTTTTATCAATTGGCAGGATTAGTAGCATGTCTTATCATCGTCTAGGCTTTGTGATTATGTTAAAAAAAATACAGTCCCAGCAAAGAACAGAGAAACAGTGAGTCCAAAACGTGGCACACTGCAATCAAATGTTTTACAATTGAGCCTGTTACTCTCATCACACATGGGAGATTAACCCACCCACCTGTATTTTGACAGCTATAGACAGGGAGTTCAGCTCTTTATCCAGTTCTTTAAGGACGACCAGCTTTTTCAGTGTGAGGCTGCAGAGCCTGTGGAAAAGAGAAAGAACAAGAGAGGGGCAGAGAAAAAAGAAACAGATTAGTGACATGACTAACACAATGTGAGCATACCTTCATGACACGCTGTTGCGTCTGGAGATGAAAAGCATGGCTGACAAAGCAGCATTCACTGCTGCCACATTTTATTTCTACTTGTGTCTTTATTCTTTCTTTGGTCTGCAGGTATGATAATAACAACAGGCAACACCCAGAAATTATAATGACTCCCAAGAAAGTGAGTGACCAATCAAGAGAGCAACTGCATAATCAAACCCTACTGTATTCAGCTTGGTGTTCCTCGTCATCAAGGAAAAATCTACAACTTGTTGAGAATGGGCGATGCACCAAACTGCTCCTAAATCAGGATTCATATTGTCAGTTTTACGAGCTAATTCTTCGTGGAAGGTGACATGGCAGAGATGCTTTGACAAGCCATAGTGCAGTAAAATGTCTTCAGTCAGCCCTGTTTTAGCGTACTGCTACACAGTAAAATGTTGAACATGGAGGCTCACGTGACTCACTGCCATCTGTTCATTATTAAATAAAACAAGTAAGAAACGTATACCTACATATGCCTATAAGGAAGTTAAATACATTTTTGACTGGCACACTGGGCTTCTTAATACTAGAGAGCTGTCACACTGGAAGACAACAGGTACAGTAAAATATACTGCATTTAATCAGAAAAAACATAGGTCAGAGGGCCTATCTGAAACAGAGGCAGATAAAAAAAAACTGAGCAATATAAGAAGGCTAAGACCAGACACAAGCTCAATTCCATGCTTCTTTCACGGGTCTACAACTATTTGTGACCTTTAAAAATCCCCCTTCTTTTCATCCGCAGTCCGCCCACAAAACCTTGCCTCTACAGCAAGACACTCCACAAAAAGTCAACAACTCCCAAGCCAAGCTTGCTAAAACTTCCTCCTGGCCCACTTTTCCCACTAGACCTGCTGCATTAAATTGTGATCAGTCTGAGCCAGAGTCAAAGGAGAGGAAGAAAGACAAAGCAAGCAAATAGCTATCCAGTCACCCACTTTCCTTGAGAGCCTCTCTGCAACATTCACTGACTTAATTCAGGCACTCCCTGCTAGGCAAGTATGATTCACAAAGACTCATCACGTTCAAGCACAAAGGAAATTGAAGTGTTGGAGACAACAGTGTGGTGGTCTGTTTAGAAATGAATATTGTGGGGCATAAAGAAGGCAAAATGGTTTGTATACGTCGTATGGAACATTGTCTTTTTCCACTGTTGACTGTATTTAAGTTCTTTGCATTCTAAAATTTTTCAAGTCTTAAAAAAAAGTGTAAAAAATTTGACTTGAATAGGTGTGTGTAAGTGTGTAAATGTTTACAGTGTAATGTTTCCAATGTTACAAATCTCTGACTTTTTATTTTCTGAACACACCTTTCATTATGCTTGTTTCAGAGATTCAACACATTCTTTTCAGAAATTCAGATCTTTCAGCTTTCCATGCTGGGATTTCTGTCGCTGTTTTAACGGCAGAGAGGATCAGAAATTCTCACAACAATGCAAACGGGCAGGGCAGGAACAAACAAATAGTCAACCAGTCAACCACCATGTGTTCCAACCAAATACAGCCAATTAACTAACAACGTGTTTTAATTGGTCAGACTTTACTATGGCAGCAGTGTTACTTTCATCATCGGCAAAAAGGACACTGATTAATAAGTTTGTTTATAGTTTTCATTAACAAATGTACAACACAGGATAGAGGGAAAACGAAGGAAGCTAGCCAAAGGTCATTAGATCCCAAGAGAGCTTTATCCAAGCGGCCAACAGAATCAGGGCTCCAGCGACCAAAAATCTGTGCGATTAAATATTTTCATTGGTTGCACTAGTGCGCCTGAAATTTAGCAGGTCTGATAAAAATTTTAAAAACGACAAAACTAGTGGACAATCTCCCCTCGCTCTACCCCTCTCGTGTGGTCTACTGACAACCGCACATGCTCTGCAGAGAAACAGAGAGTCTCCTGATTCTGATATTCCCCCCCTGGAGCCCTGAAAATATATATTTAATGATGACAATATAAGATTTTCAGGAATAGTTCAGGAATGGGCCAGGAACTTGGTGTTCCTGTGTAGAATCTCCCTTTGGCCCAAACAGGTGAAGACATAATTCTATGACATTTTACTGCAATCATTTGGGTGTAAACTGCCAATCCACTTGGCTGCACAATTACCTAAGTTACTTCATATGTTTTAGAATAACAAATGAAAATCAATTTAAGGCTGGAGTAAACTTTGTAGGTAGCCCATGGATCCACCTTGCCTTATGGTGAGGATGAGTCACCAGTCAGCCACAGTGTTCTGTCAGACAGAAAGCAGGGCTCTCACTCTCTCTCTCATACACATACATATATATTTCAACATGTAATTAGAAAGGCTGCAGGCGCTGAAGGGGTCACCTAGGGAACCAAGGATTTATTATTAGACAGGTATTATCTCCACTACTGCCTGCCACTGTGTTGTGTTGCAAGTGAAACTCGTGGCCATCTGTTCTGGCCTGTTGCCAGTCTGTCCCTGTGCTCCTACCCAGTGCCAGTTCACTTTGCCACCCAATCAGTGACTACAGCGACAGACCAGGTGTCGCACAAAAGCACTAATCATTGTGCTAGAGGCATTCACTGGGCCATGGATAATTCAGCTAGTTTTAGAAAGGATTGTCAGTATGTATATACTGTGCGTTTATTTGGGGGAGGGGACTGTTATTTGTGGTATGGTCTCCCCTCCGCTTAACAGACACTGGCACACACTCGAGATCAAAATATAGGGCTTGCAGCAGCCACTCGCACAAGACGCACTAATCCTCAATTTTAGGCATGTCATTCCCACATTCCCAGAGAGAGCCTGGGGTGGGATCACAGCATGCCAAACAGGACCAAAACACAACAGTGTTATCAATCCATATAGAAGACCGGGTGGGTGGAGAATCTATTCGGCAGTCTCCAGTTCAATATTTCTGTGAACAGGCGGTGGAAAGTACAGATAAGTCATATTTTCTGTCTGTTTCCCAGATGATAAGAGCCCATGGGGGAAATCCCTCTTTCAGTTTCACTTGCTTGCGCTGGTTAAGTCAACACATCGCCTGCCAAGCTCTTCTGATTGGGTCATCATTGTTATAGACTGAGCTTATTGATCGTCACATGCGCGCTACAATCCTGGTTATGGAGTCTTTTGCTGGTTTTGATCATACTCAGGAGTCAGGACACATCGATGAGGGGAGAGTAACTACAGCCTGGAAAATAACTGTAAAGCTGAATCAACACCTCTTTGAATATTTTAACCCCCTTGAGGGTAGAATTCAGTCTGTATTCGTTTTAGCTAAAGTAGATACACCTAATAAACTGCCACTTGAGTTCAGAGTAAACTTCATATTACTGTATTCATGATTAGAACATTATCTAAGTTTGATTGTCTGCATCTGTCAAGCCTTTCTGATAAGATGTTTTCATACAAACACACATACACACACACACACACACACACACACACACAGGATAGTGTGCATGTAAACATACTGACTAGGGCTGCAACTAACAATTATTTATCATTAATCGACTAATCGATTAATCTACCAATCATTTCAGCTCTAATGACTGTTGCTTAGATTGTGAACCAAGTAAACTGTCCTCGCTTCACTCAACTCACTTTTAACACTTCAACACGGTGAGGGGAATAATAATGTTAAGTTTAAATTGTGTCACAGGTAAACCAGGCCAAACCAACTCTGAGGCAATGCAGGAATCAGAATCATGTCCTACCGCAGGCTAATCACAGTAAAAGTGCAAATCTTTTTCTAGATGACAGCTTCCATTACCGACATGGACACATAAAACAGCACACAGTAGTGTTATATCATGTCAAAGTGAACAGTTATTGATTGCTCTGATGAACGGTGCGCAGTAGGTGCCTCAGCTAATAGGTTTAGCCTATATGGCATCACTCACAGCAGCATGAGTAGTGCTGCTCCATCTAAGCCCATTAGTGCGCCCAAGTCACTCACTGTACCGTCACTAACTGTTGACCTTTTCAGCCTCTAAAGTAAAGCAAGGCCATTAGATTACAAGGCCATTTCTCTCTTTTAGATTATACAGACTGCTCCAGTTTCATACCAATTACTTCGGAAATCAAAAGTATAGAGGTGGCAAATGCTTCTTTTTGTGTTAAGTGTGGGGAAAAAAGGCTTAGACACGCAACCACATCTATAGATCAAAGACTATAAATCTGCATTTCAAAGCTCTATAGTTGAACTGACAAATAAAAAAATTAATTAATTAACAAACAGTGAAGCCCTAATGACGAAATCAAAATAAAAATCACCAGGACTTTTAATCCACTCCTTATTATGTGTGCAAAGGCATAAAAAGCTGTGCCACATCAGTTAAGTTATGCAGCAATAAATACTGGTTTAAACACATCATCATTATTAGATGTTATTAGATGGAAAAGGAGCTGAGAGCTACTGTTGAAATCACTTATGTTATGAAAGATGGTCCGTCTGTGGCTACGCTCGAATCCTTTCACGTTTATATGTCCTGGACAAACAAAACAACTTATCAGGCAGTACACTCAAACAGCCGTGGTCAAATATTTGGTTTTAGATAAGAGGCCTGTGATTGTGGGTTATATGGCATGGTGCATTATCTTATCTTGGCTGCTTCATCCATTTTCTCTACAGCAATAATAAGAAGGGAGGGAAAAGTAACAAACCCTTAAAGTAGAGTAAAAGTTTAACACTTCATCACTTGAGTATGAAGCTTTATAGCTCGACTAAATCACCATTGACAAAGAGAGTCTAAAAAGAATGAATGACACAAGTGTGCAAATGCTCCAAATCACCAACATATCTCACACACATGTTTTACATCTGGATCAGGAAACAGTCATGTTGTCATGTCTCGACCAAGCCTCTCTCTCCCTTCCAGTGCAGACTGAATACCTTGGCCCACCTGTATTGAAGTGATGCTGGAACATCAGAGGAAACTAAATCAATTGTGGGAGGTGGATTAAAGGTGGACAGCAGGGTGGAAGTCAGGGAGCAGAGGACACACACAATTGGCACAGCGAATAATCCTTTTTGTTAGCCCCTTTCTGACCTCACCCTCCCCTGAGTCAGGCTGGCTTTCTTTAACACACAGATGGGGCCTCACACAGGTTTCTCTGGAGTCAGGTCTCAAAGAGAACTTCTGGCCCGACACCAAGCTTCAGCCACTCGCTGCTTTGAGTTTGGCTCTTTGGTAAAATGATATGTCTGTCTGGAGACTGCTTATGTGACAGTAGACTTATTTTATATTACACCGACATCAAAAGGTATTTAAAAAATCTACACCCCAAATCTGAAATCAACTCCTCTTAGCCTCAGCATTAGATACGAGAAAATGTGACTGGAAGAATATGAGGGAATAATCACTTAAGTTGAAGGCGAGAACATTGAGACCACAGAGTTTTCCCTCTGTTGATTCTTTGTTTTTGAAAAGTCATGACAAAGCCAGAACAAAAAAGGGCAATTCAAACAGATCTTTCTTCGTATTATAAGAAGGAAATCTTCAAGAGCTATACATATTTTAATGTTTCCACAATGATAATTCTTTGTGGAACTCAAACAGCTATAATTCAGTCAACAGTACTTTGGGGAAGAATAGTTTCAAAAAGTCTGGCTTTCTATATTGAAAAAAAGCTTCATCCATTACATGGATATCACAACATCCCTCAAGAGTGTTTCTTGTCTGGACTGGTGTCAACAAACAACACAAATCCTGTCTACATCAACATCCTTCAAAGCCATTAGTCCAAGATGTACATGTGGCTACTATCGCTATGCTATTTCTGGACCACTTTAGTGACAGCAACATCTCAAACAACTTGTGATAGAAACACCCTTAAGTTTAAGAGCCTACAAAGAGACAGTAGATACAGTAGTAATCCCATGCAATAGTTCCAAGAATGAAAAAAGATATGGCTGCTTACACAAAGTGAGTGCACGGTTATTTCTGCTTTGAATTAAAAGCAGCATCAACATTTATAGGGCACATAACATTTATAACGTGGACATGGGTCCTCATAGACTACAAATGAATGTGCACAGCACTGAGAGAGAGAGGCCATCAAACCCTCTGAATTGAACGATATGCTGCCTAAACAAAAACACACTTTTGTAATTATTTTCCCCTGGTCAGCATTCTAGTTGATGTTTTGCCAGTTCCATGCCCTCGGATCACTGCACAGCAATTGTCAGAGGCACAAAGCAGGGGGAAGTGGAGGGTGGAGGGTGAGTGATGTAACAGAGGGTTGAATGAAAAAGAGACTGTCTATGTTTGGTATGTGCTGGGGGGCTTCCAAGCTAGGAAAAAAAAAGACTTCAAGTCATGCTTTTAGTGCTTTCAATGTACTATTTCTCATATTCTCTGCTTGAGATGTGAAAGTCATGCTTTTTATAAAGTCATGCTTGAACATAAGGAAGCAGTGTATGGTACTGGCTTGTATGTGTGGGTGACTGACAAAACAAACAAACAAAAAAAACCTCTCTCCAGTCAAGGCCCTGGCTGAGGAAAGCCATAGCACTTTGTTCTTTCATAACACTATTATTTGTTCATGTCTAGTTGTATAATTTAGTCCAAATAAAGGGTACGCTAGTCTAAAAACTACTACTTCTGAATATTTTATTCTCCTACAAGAAAAACAGGGGCAAATCTATTCACGGTGAGGGCTAGCCTACGGAACTAGCGAGATTTGCTCAGGCAGCAATACACGCAAGTTTCTTTTTTTATTATTGTTTATATTTTATTCATAGCCTTCGAACCAAATTGCACACAAAGAGAAAAGGCATAAAACAAAGTCCTACATTCTCAAATCCATACCCACACCACCCACGTAAATGTTCTTTAATAAATTAATAATTTTTACATTTTTTGGTTTCAAATTCAGTTTTTAGACAAAGATGGTAAAGCAATGGATATTGCAAAGCACTATAGCTAGAGAGGAAACAGAGATGTAGTAAGGAGAATCATGGTAGGTAATTTGGAGGCAGCTAAATTAATTTTTGAATGCATTCTAAATCATGAGGGATGAAGACTAATCCAGAAGACTGACTGATCGGTTTTAACAAGTTCACACAGTAGGATGTGCCATAAGAGCTTAGTCTGCACATAGGCTTGCATGCAAAAGTTATTTTAGCCCCCAAATATCTATTTGTGTGTGCCAGATGGCCATATGCTGGTTGGGATTTAATTCCCTGAATGAAATCTTCTCAAGGCCACAGTGAAAGAGGAGGAAGAGGCTGTGACCAGGGTACACAAAGAAAACAAGAGGAAGCTATTAATTTGGCAAAGCCTGATTCCTGTGACTGTTCAGTTTATGTGTGAGACACAACCTAAGGATCACAATCGCAACAGAACTCAAAAGGTTAAAAGCAGCAAAATAAGATTGAAATCAAACAGACCTTTGGATAAGAAAGTAACCTTCATAGAATGGTTTGTGGTGTGCCAAAGAAGTCATGGGCTTGAGCCGTGCGTCTGACTTGTCTTGACTTTTTGATGTCAACACATTGCTGTATGTCAGAGGTCAGCCTTGAGACAGAAATTACAAATATATCCTTTAATCTTCTATCATTGTAACGATGAACATTTCACATCAGATATTAATTCTTTAAATGCAAAAAAACAAAAACAAAATGATGGTATGCACTTATTAATCAAAACACAATACAAAATATTTTGTAATGAGATGGCAGCTGAAGCCTGGCCAGAAGTCATGTGATTAAGCCAAACAGAGCCCTTACAATGTTATGCAGATATAGGCTTGAATATTTTGTGCCTCAAACACTAAACCCCTGCAGGCTTGATAGGTGGCTGTGAAAAGTTTCATCCTGCATGCAGCATAGAGCTTTACTCATCCTGAATTAATGTTAGTTACTATGGATTCTGATGTTGCCCAGTTTTTTATGGTAGTAAAAAATGTCAAACATCTAATGATACATCTCAAACTTGTCCCGTAGGATAGGGTGGGAGGTATTTCTTATTGGAAGTTCTTACATGCACTAAAAAAGCCTCCGCTCTCCATCTGTTTGCTCACTGTGTTCCAACAGCCATATTTTAGCCAAGCAACTTCCTTGTCAAACGTCACGCACCAATTCTGCATATCTTTGGATTGTTGGAGGAAACTTGAGCATCCAGAGGAAACACACACAGACACAGGAAGCAAACTCTACACACAGATTCAAAACCATGATGGTCAATTTTCAGTACTTTTTACAATTTAAACATTATAAAGATCTGTTGTTTAATTGAAAAGCTAATCCAAAGATGAATCAATAATAAAAAATCTAATAAAATAATTGTTGCAGCCCTATCATGAACCCCTAACGGGCCAAAGGCACTAAACTGTATAAAAAAAAATAAAAAAAAATAAAATAAATAAATGTACAAAAGGTGAAAAGAAGACTTTTATTGTATATATGGTGAGAATGGTGGAGGGCTGGCTGAAATTATTCCATCCGGCTCTGGTAATTAAGATGTAACCAGACTACATCCCTTTAGCTATTTATTAAAATCCCTCATTCAACACGTACTTTGTGTTAAGTCATTGCTAGGATGGATTTTAGCTTTGTTGGACCAGCAGGTGCAGAGACATGAGCTGCAATGGAGCGATTTGGTACAACGGGAAGGCAGGACAGGTGTCATCACTCAGGTATGAAACCACCCGAGGGATATGTTATGAAAAGAAAAATAGATTGGCGAGCAGATAAACCGGTTATTTCAGAGAATGCGAGAAAAGAGGATGTAATAGCTGCACTCCTATCTGTCATAATACTCTGTAATATGGTCTTTGTGAACTCTGTGGTCATGAGGTTCCCAGAGCTGTGGTAGAATCTGACTGTTGTCTGGATTACCAGCAATTTTTATGTAATACTACACAGGGCTGGTGCATTAGAGCTCAGTGCCAGATTTTATTTCCGTTTATATCCGTGAAGTGTGAATCAGAGGTTTGACCAGTATGCTCTTGTTTGTGTGGGTGGTTTGGTAGAATCCTTCAAAGACTTTTCTCTGATAATGAAGGGTGTGCTAGCAAGTTGTATATGTTTCCTATTGACAAATAAGGGGCAGAAAAAAGCCTTGTTTGAGGCAAGGCAAAAAAATGCAAAGCCTGCTGTTCAATGACACCAGGAAACGCAAGAATGGGGTGAACCTGTCCTTAAATTTTATCATCAAGTACACACTGTGAAAAATAGCTTCCAGTCCTACTGGCACCAAGCCAAATCAACAGACAACGTAGTCTTAAACGTAAGACACACATGATAAAAACAACCTGGTGACAAGATTTGAGTCAGCAATCACAGAGCACTATATTCATAGTTCAACATGGTCTCTCTCCTTTAAACAAATGCTTCCAGATGCCCAAGCGCTCACTGAGCTTTATCAGACTACTTTTAGCTTCTTTCTCAACTCTTCAACCTCTTTGCTACCAATTAAATATACAACCCCATGCTGCATTCATACCTCAGTGACCTGACAATCATTTTCAGGAACTCAGTACATGGCTGTCATCCTTTGTTGCCATTTTTGCAGTGCTAAACAGCTCTTTTGTTCAGCCCTGAACACAAACTGATGAGGTCAGCAGGCCCATGTTTGCAGTGACCATGCAAGACAAGATCAGACCGGACATGGCATGTTTACAGGCAAAATCAGAACCAAAGTAAGACTCCTTTACCAGATCAGCTACAGTACACCATAACAGTGGTAACATGACAGACGATATCTCCCTAGCATGCATAATGGTGAGATTATCGGTTAACTACTGTAACCTGCAGTACATCCTCTTAATAAGGGTAGATTTCGAGTTTATGCCTGCTGCATCCAATGACTTCATAATGAGTCGAAAGGAACCAGTCCAACAGATACAGGTGAATCCTGCGAGGATCAAAGGCTCAAGAGCAAAGCCTTGTTTAAAACAATCTCTCTGTCTAGCCTACTGACCAGGAAAATTCAAATACCTTAAAAGAAGAAAGCAATTGTTGAAAGAAAGTACCCTAGTGTGTTTAAAAATGACACAACTATTTATTTATAGGGTTATAAAGTCTAGACACACTGTTAATGTGACGGCAGTTTAATTTAAAAATTGCAGAACAGTTACTTTGTTGTCAGAAATGGATGAATAATGATGATACATAATGATCATTTTGCTTATCATTTTAGCTATTATTGTGCAGCCCAACTTACTAAATATTTGGAATTGCAAAACAGCATGAATAAATTAAAATGTGCACAGTATGTCAGAGTCCAGTATTTATAGCTTGGAGAGCTTATGTAAGCCTTTTCAAAAATCACTTAAGATGTTTCATCTTAGGCCTGATGAATGCGCTGGATTGTGCAGGGATGAAAATGCATGACCCCTGGGGGTTTTTACACATTAGAATCACATCTTGGCTAAAATCTAGTTGAAAAGATTAAAACATACTTATTGTTAGAAATCTAAGAGCCAGCCTTTGAGTTACACATTGCTGACATTTTTATCGAAAGGATCTATTTACTTTTACCATACATATGTCATACCGCCATATGGTGCCTCTGATTAGCATCAGACAGGATTAAGTCTGCCCTTTAACTCTTGCAACCATCACGATCATGTCTGTTTTTCTGCTCTCATCATTGATCAGAGATTTTACAAGAAATAGACCTGATACCCGCATCTGCCGGTAAACAAAGACAAAGAACTGTCATGGTTCTACTGTATCCTGTATAAATCAAGATTAGAAAAGATTACTTTAGGAAGCAATATAGAGCAAGGTTGTGTATTGTCAGTGCTAATGATGCTAACTGCACTGCAGCTGATAAACAAGCCTTCCACAACTGTACTCTGACTCAAAACTATTTTCTGCAATG
This sequence comes from Siniperca chuatsi, assembly GCF_020085105.1. Taxonomy (NCBI): domain Eukaryota; kingdom Metazoa; phylum Chordata; class Actinopteri; order Centrarchiformes; family Sinipercidae; genus Siniperca; species Siniperca chuatsi. The sequence goes on from NC_058052.1 coordinate 9,374,973, forward strand.
TAGACAACACGTCCAGAAAGAAAGATTAAGGGCCACTATGAACTGGGAATTGTGCAATCAATAAATGTACAATGTTCAGCATCAGCAAATACGATTGCATTAAATTTTAAAATGAATTGAAAAAAATGCTCAAACTTCCTTCAAGAAGGGATACTTAATAAACAGGCAACGCATTGGCATGTGCATCTATTGTTGTAATATTTACCAATGCTGCTTATAAAACAACTGGTGCGTGTAATCATGCTGTTTTGGCACTATTACTTGAAATGAACAATGGCACCCAAAAGTGCTTTCTGACTACTCCTCCCAGTTCATTCCCCTGGCTTAACATGTCCAAGTGACTAATGTGCTGAATGTATCCAAGCTCCAGTTTCTCCAGAGTTTCTATATACAGACCTTGCTTTTCTCTGAATCCATGCAGTAGTAATTCTAACATCAGTGATGCTAAGGTGAGTCAAAATGGAAAGGTGAGGATCATTGGGCCAGAGAAATGACAAAACAGTATGCTGCCAAAAACAAACACACTTAAAAAATATGATGTGAAAAGAGTCTGACATCAACAGAGACATGATTCCTTAATCAGGACAGACAGAGAGGAAGATCATTTCTAAGTAAGTCTAAGAATAATTGATACAGACCTCGAGATGCAAAAGAGAGAATGTGCAATAGATCATTTCAAAAAGACAGCCTTTTCTCTTGCTTAATTTTAAAGACAGGCCCCACACTGAATGGGTAATGTCCATATAACAGCCAACCATTTTGGTTTGAGTCAAGCAATTCAATTAAATATTTCAATTCAATTTATTTATATAGCGCCAATTCATAACAGAAGTTATCGCATTGCACTTTTCCTATAGAGCAGGTCTAGACCATACTCTTTATAATATTAATTACAGAGACCCAACAAATCCCACCATGAGCAAGCATTTGGCGACAGTGGCAAGGAAAAACTTCCTTTAAGAGGCAGAAAGACTCAATGGCTGCAGTGTTAGGTTTTGAGAGAGAGAGAGAGAGGGAGAGAGAGAGAGAGAGAGAGAAAAGGGGGGGGGGGGTTGGGGTGTGAGGGTGGAGGGAGAGGGAGGCACAATGCAAAGACCACGTAGAATTTATTATTATTTTTTTTTAAATGGTAGAATAGTGATTGTAGTGTTAATATTAATAAATTAGTAATAGGAATGACAGCTATAGGAATAATAATGTCAGTATTAGTAACAGAGCCAACAACAACAACTGCACCAGCAGTTGTCGAGCAGGAACACGGGGGCAGCAGATGGCCCACAGCCACAGATCCAGTCTCTGCAGCTCCGGAGGTAGAAATACCTGCTGAAAGCGACAGATGATGAGCTGATGTTTCCTACTGAGAATCCCAGTATTTCTAATTATCCAAAGTTCTCTTGTACACCGCTTTGCAGCATGGCAGACTGAAACCCATTTAAAGCAGTAAAATTAACCCGAGTCCAGTCTTTCTCAAAATGTTTGCATACATTGGATACATTAAGGGGCCAGTATGCTCCGTCCGAAGTGCTTGTTGAATGGTCCAAAAGCTTCGGAAACCCCCCTCCCCACAAACAACCCTTTCCCACGTCAGATTAGGGGGTTCTACGTTCCACCATTTCAGTAAACTTTCCGAAACAGACGATCCTACATTCTCACCCACTTCACAACATGATTGGTCAGCTGTGCGGAGGTGAGAAAGGAGCCAGGCTTTGAACTCTCTAGCCTTGTTCTTTTTTCATTGTTGACACAACTATTTCTGTCACTGTACAGAAAGTACAACCAAGTGCAGGATGAGTTAGTATGAGTGTCTTCCAGAAGAGACCGTATGAAAATGTCTAAAGTAAGGTAAAGTAACTCCAGGTTACTGGTCCTTGACCAAATGTGTTTTTCCAATGGACATATCTATTGGATTTAATTTTAATCTAGAACTGGGTCTAATTTCTGTCCATCAAACTAGGGCTGCACGATATATGGTTTCAGCATCAACATTGCTATGTGCACATCTGCAATAATCACACGTTCTCATTTTCCATGACTAATCTACAAGAAAAGTCTGTCTGATATTACATTATTTAGTCCGATTTAAGGGTTCTTGGATAGACAGAGTTTGATCAGTTCCCAATGTGCTCAGATGAAGGGGTGCACTTCATCAATTTATCAAACAACCAACCAAAGCAGGCCCCACTCGTCGCCTACCACAACCTGAAAATGAGCAGTGCCTGTTTTGGTTGTTTGATAAACTGATCAAGTGCACCCCTTCACCAGAGCACATAGCAAACCGGTTGCTGTGCATGCAGAGTCTGAGTATCACTTGCCTGTAAACATGCACACGACGCAGCTACTGTCACAGATAATGTCGCCTAGGTGCTAGAGGCAGGCGTTCAATTATGCAAGGCGGCCTTTGAGTCCCACCACGCAGATTAAGCATACATTTGAACATTGTTAGAAATGGTAGCTTACATGTAAATAACACAACTGCTACACACAAGTCCATTTGTAAAGTTTATTAAGAAGCATGTGTTGTTTTCCCCAAATACCTCTGCACAGAAGACGAGAAGAGTGGCCCAATTTTAGTGCAGACTAATTGAGCAAAGGCCCACAGACCAAAAGAGGACTCCAGACAGTTCAGACTCTTTAATCTGTGATTAGACAAGTGGGCAGGGCATCCAGCTCAATGCTATTTGAGAGCTGACACTCTACGGACTGTTGTGTCCTCAACTAGACAGCAATGTCAAAAGTGTTGATTCTTTTCTTAGGATATTATTCAGCCAAGACAAGGGCAATATTTTCATTGGGTTGATGAGCACAGCAATGAGATTAAAGAAACGGTCTATGAGTAGGGTTGGCAGTAATTATGAGATTTTGTCACTAAAAAACATTTGACTCAGTGGGATAAATATAAGTATACATAGCTTTTTACCATTTAATTTTGAATAATTTAATAAATTTAAATTCCTGCAGAATAATTCCTGCAATCTTAACCCCTCCCTGTGTTTGTTTACAAAAGTAGACTGTGATAGAATATAGCACAGGATCTCTGACATTATGACAAAAGTTTCATGTTTTCAAATGGTCTGTCGTGTGCTCTCATTCATCCATGTCACAGTGTTTTGTCTGAAATAATGGTCTCTGTGTTGCTGCTGGCACATACAGCTCAGGAAATGCCTGCATGGGAGAGGTGGGAAATAAGTAGAGCAAGAACAAGAGAGAAATATGAGTTTAGAGACATGGTCCCCAATGTGCTTATTTTGACAAGATCCTCCCTGTGTCAGAAGGCAGTTTCCTTGCCTCACTTGTTGGATCAGGAAGTTGGATCTCTTCACTAGCAGAGACCCCAGTATCCACCCACACACGAATCTAGCCACTCTCATATTCTGAGGTCCAGGCAGGGGGAAACAAACCTTTCTTCCCTTTGTAAGGAATTCAACATGAGCATTCAGCACATTCACCGGTCGCTGTGAAGCTCTGTGCCGGTTCAGCAAAACATTTCAACAGTGTGGGCAATCCACAGCTCCAATCCTGCCCCCCTTCCCAGAGAGCAGGTTGTTGGTCAACAACAGAATACAAAAGGGGGCTGAGGGCAGAGCAAAGCAGCCTGGCCTCGGCTGCACCAGCAGCTTTCTAGTTGCCAGGAATGTAAAATGTTTCCCAAGGAAATTCCTCCTCCTCCAGGAAGACAGGGAAGGAAACCAAGAAAGTTTTGACACATTTCAGGCAGTGGGAGTGAGCATGAAAAAGAGGGGAGTGAAGGTGCTGATTGGTCTACTGTTAGCAAAGTGTGTGAACAGCATGGTGGAACATGTAGCCGAGTTGAGACTGATTTTTATCAAGGATACCATAAAACAAAGGGAACTACAACAGTTATTAGTTAATTTTTCCAAAACCTATTAATGTATTTTTAAAAAGTACCTACAAACATGTAAACATGTTTAGTTCATGAGCAACATTTACAACAGCTGGTCATTTTTCAATCAGCGTGTTCCAACTAAGGAACAGTAACTGGATTATTCTTGTACATATGCAATTCAGTGTTAAAAACTCATGTAAGACCAGAAAGGAACAGTATAGTCAGAATGTGACACGGTCATGGAGACTGGGCAGCTGTACAGTACAGTAACAGGGCCATTTCTGTGTCTACACATTCTGCATCAGATGTCAATATTGTTGGTGTACAAAGATTGTAAAAATGATGCAATTTGACAGAGTGCTGTGTCACAATCCTGAAGGGCACTGGAGATAGCTGATGGGCCTGGCTTATGATTGCAAAAGGAAGCAGAGGATTAAGCAGACAGTGTCTGTGTGCAGCATCAGATTACTAGCTCTTCTTTTCCTGTTATGAAATCAGATTACTGCAGCTCCCCTGCTAGGAGAAACAATATCCAAGCGTTGAGATGGAGGGGTTATTGAGGAGGTGAACGGAGAATGTAAGCTCATATTATCTGACAGACAGGCCTCCTTTATTTGTATCCTGATTTAATGGTTTCATCTTCGGTTTAAAAATTAACACACAGAGAATTAGACATTAAATCAAAGAGATTAAGGCCAGGGATGATATTGGAGATTGCACGCTAACAATTAAAACTTCAGAATATAACAAATTCTTATGGGCATCACAGCATAAGGGATATGCAAAGACTTAAGGCTGATGACTTCATCTCCACTGACCTAGAAGAAAGAAGACACAATAATGTTGCTCCTGTCCAGGCCTGAGTTTGTTTTTGCTTATCTTCTTTATTTGTCGACATACACAACACACATCAATTTGATACAATACACAGAATCGGGGCAGAAGAAACCAACATCTGACCAGAGCCTGCAAAGTACACTCAATTACTATCGAGATAAGACTCTGCCACTCACGGGAGAATAAGGTCATCTTGGGACTCACATAAATCAAACAGCCAGAAAGAAGGATGCTCTGCTCACCCGAGATAAACGTCAGAGGAAAAGAGGAAAGATGTTGTTTTGTAGCTTGTGGGGAAAAAAAAAAAACCCTTTAAGATATCTTCACATTTCTGAACCCATATAGTGAAACTTAAAAGACGGATACATATTTGGAGCAAAAACACCATGGAGTGAAAATGTCATGCAAAAATATTTCCAGATCTTGAAAACATTTTTCGTTCAGTGCCCCAAATAAGTAACATTAATAAATTGGTAACAGATGTCTACCATATAAACTTCCCTACCATTTTGGAAACAATTAAGCCTGGTGAGCTTGTATGGTAAACATGAACAAAATTGCTTGGTTGCTCTCATCATGTTAGTGATGTGGGTAAAGGTCACAACATTTGACCCCAAGTTGTAAAAGATAAACTTGGTAAGAAGCCAACCCTCTCTTGCTGCTACACATTCTTTATTGTTAGCAGATAAACATGGCACCATCTTGACCTCTGCATCAGTGTCATTCCTGCAAATACCACATCGTTCCCTCAACAAATGCCTGCCTTGCCATAGATATAGGCAGCCCATTTGGAATCCTGAGCAGGCCGCTAAACTCCTAGTATATACTGCAAAGTCATTAACTTTCACCATTTTTAATCTGTTGACAAAAGAGAGTTGACATGAGAGTTTTAGCTAAGTTTCTTTTTCTATGTAATCATGTGTTTAAGCGTTTTATTCCCACATCTGTCATGAGAGGGAACCAATACCTGTGAGAATAAAGCCATTCTAACTAAATGTGCACTGAAGCTAAGAGGTTTCAGAAATCAAGCTACCTTTGTATTTCACAGTATTATGTTTCAAAGTCAAATCAAGTCTACAGAAGTTACAATTGCCACCAAAGCAGTGAAACAATCTAGATCATCAACATGGCATTAAGCATGGATAAAACTTAATGGCATTTTCTTCTCAACTACCTCGAATATAAGAGTGCCTTTGTTTCACATTTAAGGGAACCCCATCAATCCTTGAATTAATCCTGTAATCAATATAGAATAGCATTTCAGGAGTCCCTTTGTACATTTTATCCTTTTACTGCTGAACAACAATACCAAAGCATTGGTCAGCTATTTGTTGAGTGTAAAATAGGGGAAAGGAGGGGTAAACCCTCTCTAAACCCAGAACACCCTCCAGACGTTTTGTGTTACTTTAGAAGACGGTTAACACACCAATACCGCATGGTATTAGAAACACTGGAGGGTGGCAGACTGGCAGAGCTGGAATAAAAACAAAGCTTGTCCAACTGTTCCAAAAGGCCTGTTAAGGATGGAGCTGCCACAACACTCTTCGGTCAGGTAAAAAACAGGCAAATACTGTATCACGCACAGCAATAAAATTGTATGTGCCACCTTATGGTTGCATTTCGATATAACAAGCAATTGATAATAGCAAATGCAAGAGGATCATTGTCCAAATAATAGATATAACAAATGTTTCTATTAGTCTAGCTTATGTAATAGTCAAGAAGTACATTAAAAAAAGGCAAAGAAAAGAAAAAAAGTTTGAAAATAGCTTCTTTAAGAAGTCTTTGAGTGGCCCAGTGCCATAGATGTGTCAGCAGCAAAACTGTAAGGAACCACAATCCCATGCTGAGAGGACCTACGAGAGCTGACAACATATTTTCCATTGTGAATAAAATATGTTCCCGTAAGCACGGCTTTCAGTAGGGCTGCAGGGCTTAGGAAGATTTTTAAAATATGGCGTCTTATTAACCAACAACAGCTGTGTATGATGTTTTAGAGTACCACAATAAAAAACAGTCAATTGCTAACAGTCCTATGCCCTCGTGTGAAACTGTGCCACTTAACTGGACACCCACATTTGCTAAAGGCTAGTGGAGGAGCAAACAGCTGCACACAAAATGGCCCAGCGCCTGAAAGAATGCAATGGCAGAATCCCCAAAACAGGCCTTGGGTTGGGCTCCATACAAGACCTTTCACACCAGTCTAGGATAAGCGGTCTAAAAACACATAAGGCAGAAATAGGATTGGCAAATTACTTTGCAAAATGATGTGATCGCTGAAACTCCAAGCCACCATGCCAAACAAAAATTACAACAAGACTTTTAGCCTAAATAAACAATTGTGTCATACATCATTATCTACCACAACTTAACTACTCCATTACATATCAGATCTAACAAATTATCCCAGACATCAACAAAGTCTTGTGTCAGGCAGCTACTGCAGTCTTATGCTGAACAATGACTGGTAAACCTTTACTCTATTCCTCATTAATAATTCATTAAAATCCTCATCCTTATCCATCTTTAATACAGCACCATGTATGTCACCCACTACAGAGAGAAAGCACATAGTGTAGAGGCAGAGACATGGGAAATCAATGCGCTGCTCTATAAATGCACTGACATGTTTCCTGCTTTTTCTGCTAGCCAGTAGTCTTAAAACTTAATGGATACAGTTATCAGAAGCATGCTCACTCAAGTCTTATGCCAGATAACAATACTTGTAGTTGCTTGCACAGTACATCAGTTTTATCCAAGAAACGAGCTCTAAACCCATAGGTATTTCATCGCAGACAAACGTCAATGATCTTAGGTTTTTGTCCTGGAAGATGTGAGATTAAGGTCATGAAATCTAATTGTCCTTTTAAGAACTTCAATAAAAAAATGGAATATTTTCAGAAATAGTACTACAATAAAAAAGGGTAGTGAGCTGTCGAATTAGAGGGCAATTCTGTCACTTCAAAGACTCTATTTATTGTCATTCTAGTTGGCTTCAAATCAGCTGAGTTTCCACAGACAATAGAGGAATAATATTCAAACAGAGATCTGAACGATCACCATCAATGTAAATGATCCATTTGTTCCACATGCTATGATTCCATTGACACTTGCATACTCATGCAGGCACTAAAGAGGCAGCAGGCAAACAAACACACACACACACACACACACACACACACACACACACACACACACACACACACGCATATCGACTGTGGAGGAAACCCTCCCCTTGCAAGCCCACTTCTCCCCCAATGAGTGGAGCAGATCTAGGTCAAAGCTGATTAATGTGCCTATAGCTCCCAAGAGGTTTTTGGTCAGGTGGCAGCAATGCCTGCTCAATGAATATTGCTGCAATACTGTAAATTAAATGGTGTCATCAGAATAACATCAAGACAATGCGAGCAGATTTGCATACACAAAAGTGACAATCAAAACAGTTTACTCTTTCCTTGTGCCAACTGCTGTGTCAACACTGTGAGTGGTTGTGTTTGTGATGGTCTTATGACTGTGTGCGGCCAGTTAGCCGACGCTGAGCTACACAAGGGTATCACATAAACATAAAACAGCCCACAACACATGAACGCGAAAAATATGTGGATTTCAAATGGCCAGCCAGCTGTTGAACTGCCCATTTGCTCAGACAGTTCATGACACAAAGTGCTGCTAAAGGATGAAAACGATGTCTCCTACTTATGAGACGAACGGCATCCATGTCACTGTATTTATAGATAGTTATGTTGCTATTTGGTGGCATGCATTCCGTAAATCAGTTCAAGCACAGGCCTACATGGACAAAGGAAAATGTAATATATGCAACGCTTTAACAACGTAGTCACAAAGCAGGGGGATAAGCAGCAGCAACCCTTCTGACCGATAAACTAGTTAGCTGAACTTTTGTTGTTAACGCTAGCTAGTTATCATAACGGTCGGAATAAAATTTAATGCACCAACTGTTAACAAAACAATTAAAACACTTGCACACCACGTCTAAGATATGTATGTAAATTAGACAATTTAGCACTGGCCATTTTAGCTGACTGCATCTTTATTTAGAAAAATAGGATTTTGAGTAAATGCTTTTAGCACGAAACATGACTCGAACACCAGTGCTATTTGCTAGGTAACATTAGCATTAGCCACATTGCTAGTTAGCTTGCTAGTAAGCAACCCAACACTGTTTTGGAAATGTGTGGCAGCTCGTCTCTCTCGCCAAACGTTACAGTCAACGAGGGCGTTGTTTGTCCGACGTTAGCCTAATATTTATCAAACGATATGGTGATTTGTAAACATTGTGGTTTGTGGAATTTTACGCTAACACAACTATGTTAACGTTACCTCGGAACGCAGCTTGGGGATGATCGGTCTATCTCCCAGGTCGCAAAGAGGTTCATGGGTACAGGCATGCTGCCGGAGCCCAGGACCACAGCCCCGGCTAACGCTCCGGTCGGGAGGGTTGTCGGTGCTGGTCCACCACCGCCACCGCTGCTCTGGTTCAGGAAAGCGGCCCGGACGCCTCCTCTCTCTACAGCCGCCGCCATCATCACCTCCACTGCCCGGGGAGCAGCTCTAGCTAAGTGTCGGACGAAAGCGGGAGCCGCTGAATTCTGCGCTGCCTGCTCCTGCTCCTCCAGACTCCCTGCTTCTCTACACTGACTGGAGATGCTGATAGGCGTGGCGGGGCATGCCACTACTGATAGGGGGCAGCACGTCCCTGCTTGTAGGGTGGGACATCTTTACTATAAACCAGGCAGGCCTCTAAGCATATTCATTTACCATGTTTACCTGGATGCACATATGACAGGAAAACTCTTTAGGAGTAGCTTTTATAGACAGTGATGTTACAGGAAAGAACCAGCTAGGTAATTAGCATTTACATCCGTGTTCATCTCCACTCTTCCATCATTCAGTTTGTTGGTTCTGTGAATTGTTTAATAAAGCAGAATGGGAATATAAATAATCAAATCAGATTTGCTTACACAGAAATGCTAGGGATCTGTGCTCTGTAGACCTGTAAGAACACACTTGTCTTCTAAAATTGAGAATCATTTTTTATATAGCTTAAAAAATTAACTCAAACATTTTTCAGACAAAAAGTTCTCACACAAATGAAGGTGTATCTATTAAAAATGAAAAGGATTTAAAATGCTGAGCATTTGTGCTATATAGCTGCTCCTGTTCCTTATTGCTCATAAATTTGCCATTTAGTTTTAAATGTGTCTGTAAATGCTAACTGCTGGCCAGTGTAACTGTAGTGGAAATGTACTGTACATGCTCTTCAGTGACTACTTTGACCCTGTTGTGTTTCAGTCAAAAAGGGAAGACCCCAAACAACTGTATTCCTAAAGGCTTTTTTCCCCTAAAAAATAAAAATATAGAGGTTGGTTCAATATCTCTACGCAAGAAAACCTTGGATATTTTTTGTGTGTGGTTGTGTTACTACTTACCATTAAATTGCAACTCCTAAAAAAAAAATCATATGTACATATCTGTTAATGTAAAAACCTTTCCACAGTAAACTTTCAAGTGGGCAGGACCTGCTCGGATAATAACTCCACGTTATTCACGATTTGTCATCAGTCTGTGATCACATAATGAAAACTAGTACTTGATACTAGATTCAGTCATTGTTCTCATAATGCAGGTGTTGTGAAACCCATTGACTGTAACTGTGACTAAGGACTAAAATAAAGCTGACTTGACTTGACATGCTCAGGAGGGTTGGGTAGCTTGTGTGACAGCCTGTTTAAACTGGAAAGAAACCCTTCCTGATTTTGTCAAACGTTTTGCACAACCAGTAGTCGGACCTAATGGCAATACATCATTTTAGCAAAACATTCTCTTCTTTCAAGTCATCATTGTTGGCAGCTTCGCCTTTGCGTCATAGACTTTTTCAACGGTTTGTTTAGACTTTCAATAGAGCAGTAAACCATTCATGCACCACAGCTCACATAGACACACAAAGGTGAAATACGCTATTTTTTGAAAATAAGATCAGCACTTTGTCTGACAATCTAATGGGATATATTATTGCCACTGCAAAACATGCGGTGAGTTTAAGAAATCTAATCTTTAATCATTGCTAGTTAACTCTGTGCACCTGACAGCACAACGTGAGGCAATGCGATTTTTATATATACAGCACTTTTTATATAAAGAGGAAAACAAATATGCTTTATATCAAATTGAAAAGATAGAAAGAAAGCAGGATGTTAGATAATCTGTTTTGTATGAATGAAAGTATTCGGGGGGGGGGGGGAGTGCCTGGATATGAAGACCAGAGTTTTTTTCAACATAAATCTGCAATGCATCTTGGCTTCCTTGTGATATTTATTATTTTATCACCATGTTCTGCCTTCTGAGTAATTTTGAGATGCTACCATCTCAAAAACAACCATAATGGATAAAAATGATTAGTGAATGAAGTTGTGGAGTGCATCGTCACCTAGTGTTTCAAAACAGCACTACAACAAAATGTCGACCATTAAACACTAACTTGCACGTTGTGATACATCCAATAGATGGCAGACTGTCTGCATTTATGGTAAGATATCATCAGATCAAGCTCTTGTCCTCCCTGCCTCTCTTTTCTTCTCTCTCTCTCTCTTGCTCTCTCTACCTTCCTGATTGAACCTCCTCCTATAAGTGTGAGTGGGTGGGTGCATATATTGTGACACTGTGACACCATTGATGTTTCCACAACACAACAGTCTGACATTTTATGAGCCAGCCTTTCGCCTTTATTGAATTCTGGAGAAGAGAATAAAATACCCAAGCATCAGTTCACTAACACCTGCTCTGTGGCAGCCATCCTAACACAAAATCAAAGAAATTGCTCGCATCCTAATCTCAGGTGGAGAAAGGTCTGGAGGCTGCTAGTGCTGATGTTTTTGGAAAGTTTCCAGGGCATTACCTGTTATTAAAGCCAGCTGACAGTCTTTGACAGAGACAGGAGAGAGAACATTGCAATGCATCTCTCTGACGTAAGCATATAGGCAACAAACAACACCATTTGCCCACATCATCCTTTAGGTAACAGCAGCTTATTCTTTCTCAGATATTTGACTGAAAACCACAGATCTTTCATAATGCCGGAGTGATGAAAAGCAAATGTGGTTTCCAAGAAGATCTTTATTGTTATGTGCGAGCTTTTGTTTTAGGCTTGTGACATTGTTTTGCGTGCCACCTCCACACCATCAAAGTCAGATATTTTTAATGAGCCTTTGATTACGAGCTAAAAACAGCACTTTTCTGAATCACTGCAGAGGGCTTTAAGCTTGCAGTCACGCATGTTTTTGTGTAAATTTAGAACTTCAAGGGCATCTGGTTTTTATAACGTTTGTGAAAACTTGGCAAAGTGAGTGTGATGATACCAGTGATACCAGGAAAGGGTCTGCTTTGCAAGAATTGACAGTGCCACCAGATATTTCTATTTCCACCACCGAATGGAGGAATAATAGGTAAATAGGAAATAAGTCTCCAATTCCTCCAATTTGGCAATGCAGTGCTAATGAATCAAATCTGATCATGTGGTCATTATTCTAGCAGAGAGAACATATTAGTATTGTCAATCTGTTCAGAGTTAAAATGCAGTTGGCCCCTATATGGACCATATTGACACATTAATAAGAAGTGTTTAGGGCCAGTTCAGAGGCACAGAAGAAATTACGTTAGCCATATGCTGACCCCTGAGGAGCTTAGTGGCATTGTGCTGCAGATGAGGGTGAATACTCTGCGTGGGCGTCGTATGATACTAGCGGCACAGAGACGGTTGATCTGAGTTGGTGCCTCCGGAGGCAGAATCAACATCTGCCTTCCTACTCACTTCATACTTTGAAGACATTTTCATTTTTTGACTTGAATTGCATCCATGCATATTTCAACTGTGTTTTGTTCAGTTTTGACTTTAAACCAATACATATTAACGTGCACATTCTCCTGTTAGTTTCATTGAGGTTGCTGCCTCTGTCAGCTCTCACTGAAGTGGTTAGTGTTCGTGAAGAGAAGCTGCAGTGAGAGAAAGGGGTTAACTTTCTGGTCTATCAAAGCCAGCCCATTTAACATGAGTTTAAAGGGGGTCTCATTCATCAGGGAAACTGTGCACAGTGTTACTGTTATGTTTCTCATTTCACACACACACACACACACACACATATTCCAGCCAGCTCCAGCCTCAGCTCAGAGTGATTGGTCTCTGGTGAGCAGTCAGACACAATTTAAAGGTCCTGTCTATTTGTAATATGCTGGAAAGATTGCCACATGCTCTGATACAGTAGAACAGATCAATCCAAGGCACATCTCTTTCTCCTTCAGAAGCTCTCTGTACCCTTCTCACTACACACTTCAAAACACTAAGGGCTGCAGATAAGCTGCTGATCTAATTAAGGTTTTGCAAGCCTAGCAAATTAAGGATATTATGTCTCATGGATTATAACCTTCGTTACGGCACAATCGATGTACAGTTTCCTGCATTTTGATTCATCTCAGGTATTATTATTATTTCTTTGTGTGCTTTGGGTTGTATCACTGATTAAATACTAATAGTATAAATGAGAGCAGCATACTGTAAGGGAGGTGAAATTGAAGCCCACTGAACATGTCTGTTCTGTAAACATCAAGAACAAAGTTTTACCTTCCAGCTGAAGTCCAACCCAAGTTACAAAGCTCATTCCACTCAACAACACCATAAAATCTCATTTGAATGTATTGTTAATGATGCCTTTAGTGAAATGGGGAAAAACTGGAAAGAACCACAGGACCACATCATTCCTCATCTAAATGACCAATGGGTTCAGTTGCTTCTAAGGTTTAAATCCTTATGGCCTTTCTTTGCTCCCATACAACAGTTATTACTTTATACAACAACAGTTAAAATTGTGTTGCTTGACTCAATGCAAAGACGTTCTTTATCTACGTAAATGGATACCCAGCGGCACAACTACTGGTGTATGGACGGTGTGGGTGTCTTCATGAGACAAATACATAAAATGTAAGATTCTTTGTTTGGGTACACATTTGTCTTCCCTCAGAAGAGGACATATGCCATCCAATCCAGAGCAGATCTTTATGATGTCACAAAAATCAAATATGCATTAATGCATAATTTCAGTTGTGGCTAAGCTGAGACACAGAGGAAAAGGGATGGATTCAAAACTCAGTTTCATTTCACCACTGAAATAATGTGAAAATCCCATTTGGAGGTTAGGACTGAAGAGATTCTTCAACACAATCATGTTACAAAGAAAGCATGGAAAGAATGCATCTGTGAATAGAGGTTTCTAAGAACTTAGTACATTTAATGTGTATTTGCACATGAATGACACTGACATTCCCATTCAACCTAGCCAACATGGTTTTTTGCTGCTTGTTTATGGAAACTCTTCTTACGCAGAGCGCATTAACATTATGAATTGAATATAATCACCCCTCTATTTTCTTTTTTCAGACATCTACAGATTTTCGCTAAAAGCAGTATACTCAAGAAACACAGATAGTGGAGAATGGTAGGAGAGGATAAAAGAAGAGAGACAGCCAAGGGAAATGAAAAAGTGATGGAATTTGTATTTGAACATACAGTATGCAAATCAGGAGAGTGATGATGTGCCGGCCTCGAATCTCATCTTGATCTCAGAGTACATGACCTCTGCATAAAGCACATTCATAATTCAAATCCATTCAGTGGTACCAGAGCAGCTCCGCTGATCTCTGAAGAATGTTCGAGCAGATTCCCCTGACACTCATTGTGTGGACTCTCTGGACAATGCAGACTAGAAAGACAAGAGAGAGCTATGAAATCCATTTGCATGAATGTCAGCCACAGAGAACAGAGACAAGCAGCCAAGACAAAAGCCCTGCAGGAGTCCCAAAGACCTACAGCATCTCCTGTGATGGCTGACCAGGTCTCACTGCACAACCAGGTAGCCTTACAAAAGGCAGCTCTGGACAAGAGCCAACATTAGGGGAAATGTTTTGCTGCCATTAAAAAGTGGAAGCAGGAAAAATGCACCTGGCAGCTTGCTCTCTTTCCTCCCCTGTCCTTAATGTGTTCAGATGGGAACCTTTGTTGAAAGGAATCATTTTGCATTTAGATTTCCCAGAGTAAAAAGAGGCGCAGGGGGGAAACTCCCTACTTGGCGACATGTTTCTCACAGAGAAAGCCTTTTAAGCTTTGCTGATTTTTGCTTTGGACTTGTAGCTGGTTTGCTAGTACATGTTTTCTCCACTATTAACCCAGATATCCAAAATGGCAGCCCCGAGGTATGTTTGATTGCTCTTCCCCAATCCTTTGAACTCCACTGCAATCAGACAACCCAAACTCCAGCTAGTTTTCGCCATGAAATTGAAAGGGTATCTGTCTATCACAGCATTCCCTGAAGTCACCTAACAAAAACCAAGTCTTTGTCCTGAAATGTCATCTTAGAACTGTGATGCCATTGGAGGCTATGCCTGCAACAGTATCTGCAGCTCCCTCTGTCAGACATGCAAATAATGTAGCCGTGTTTTTGCAGAGTGGAGTCTGTGTGTGCCCTTTTTCACTGCAAATTGTTTATCATGGCCATCCAAGCATAGGCTACAATACAAAACATGAGCTGTCAAGGCTAATCCAAGATCCGTTTCAGTCTTCTGTCCTGTTGAAATATTTCCTGTGATGACAGACAGATTTTCATCATTATACTGGGCTAACCATTTACTCAGAAAAATAGAACATTTGTTTTTCTTGCAGGTTTTTCATTTTTGTTTCCACTGACAGCATCTCAACCGTAATTATTTAAAATATCCATTACAAATGGTTTCAATGCCATATCTGATACTTCTGAAAAGAGCAATCTCCTTTAAACCTGTCAAAACCTTTTTTTTAAACAATAAAAGTACAGAGAGGTGAAAAGGCTAAAAAAGTAAAAACTTATCAGCTTATTTCAAAATGCATTGTAGTGGTAGGTTACAACTAGCCTTGTGAAGAGAATCTTCTTTATAGGCAGCACCACAACTTGACATTTCCATCTGGGCTGAAATCATTTGACATTTTCTGGCTTTGGAGAAATGTGCAGTCGGTTGCTAGATGGTTTACTTAACTTTAAATTTTTCATGTGTGTGCGAAAAGGTCTTAGCCTTTTGTCAGAAGATACCACAGGGGTGACACATGGGTGGGACCAAAATTCTTATCCAACACTAAAACCGTGAAAATCCCCGGTAGTGATACCTCTGCCTTGGTTTCAAAGTGTTTGTTGGTGGGAAGCCAGTGAGGGATCACATCTGCGTCACTCCAAGATTGTAGCATTAGTAATGACGATGACAAGGATGGTGATGCTGCTTTAACTACTACAACACTTATACTGATAATAATACTGCAATAATTCAAACACTGTAAAAAAACAAACAGACAACCTGCATGACTGGACCATGAAATTCCAAACAAATTTGCTTTGACGTGTGAATGGGTGTACTTGCTTCAGGCCCTCCAGCTCATCTGTCCATACTTATTGAACTGTGGTAAAAGGATGGATGGGCACTTCAAGGAAATAGCATAGCTGTGATGATGTCTGACAGGATGTTGCTGTTTTTCTAATACCAACCACCCACACTGTCCTGTAGATATGATACATTTATCCAGCCTGTCAGTTATGAAGTGAAAGTGCCACTGTTTCCCGAGAGCCAACGCAAGATGCTGGAACTTGTTGCCAGATAAAGTGGTCATTATATTGCTGGTCCTTGCTTTAAGTTGCCCTTCAGCAGGCACTGAGCTGTGACAGGAAGCATGCAGCACATCCTGAATGTCAGCAGGCCATGCTTTGACCTCACCTTTGTTCATAACTTGTCACAGATGTCCCTCACTGCTCTGCTTATGGACAGCACGGGAAACTGACATATCTGATTTTACCGACAGAGCAGAACAGGAAACAGGGAAAGGATCACTTTGCAAACTCTGCCCTCAGGGCCAAAACAGAAAAAACAGCACTGACTTTATGGTGTGCTTTAAATGGCAGAAGCTTTTTTCCTGACCCCTGTCAAAACTAAACGCTGTCAAAGTGAGGCTGTGTTTTGGTGTGTGACCTGTATACCCCTGACATTAGAATGTGAGAAAATAAAAGCAGCACATGTTTAACTAAGACTTATGTTATGGGGCATATGGCATATAAAGCTTGACATAAACTGCAAATATTTATTGTAACTGTCAAAGTAGATACAGTAAAACTGACAAGACAACCAGGCCATTGCTTTTACTTGACAAAGCATAATATGTGCCTCCAGAACGTGTTGCTGTGTCCTGATTGATTGATTACTTCAAGGCAAGGCAAGTTTATTCAGGAAAGATTTGACTCACACCGTGGGCCTAGACGCCTTCAATTACATTTGTCAAGATTTTTTTTATTTGAGAAAACTAACTACTTGCAGCGTACAGGATCCACACGTCTCTTGGCTCATTAAAATCACCATAGGCTTAAAATCCTTGGGCCAATTAATGAACTAAATCAGTTCATTTGTGTGATATTAGAAGGTGTGAGGAGTGAGCAGGAGATGACAGGAAGCTGATGGCATGTTATGTTATCACACAAGTCAGCATGTCCTATATCTGTGCAGTAATTATCAAAAGTTTCTGATAATTTAAGCAATATTGCTTCAGTGATGTACTGAGAGGGAACTATTCAAGAGGAACTTTTCATGAAGGCTGGATTACCAACAATTTATATATGCCATACTCAAGCACAAGAGAATTTGATTTTGGGCTTTAATAACATTTTGGGAAATGCACTTGTTTGCATTGTTGCAGAGAGTTAGATGAGAAGATTGATATCACTCTCATGTCTGTGCGTTAAATATCAGCACTTTGGTCAACTGTTGTTTTTTTAAAATGTGCTTTATAAATAAAGTTGGATTGGAAATATGAGGCTAGAGCCAGCAGCTGGTTAGCTTATCTTAGCATAAAGACTGGAAGCAGGGGGAAACGGCCAGCCTGGCCTAATGCAGCCGAAGATAAGTTTTCTATTAACATAATGAGGAAATGTTGTTAATGAACATTGCCTAAATCCATCCACAGACAGGAGACAGGATGTGAACCTCGGTCTCTGGAGTCAAAGTCTTGCGCTTTGTATGCCTACCCTCCAACCTGACAACCTCCCTGCGATTCCTGCGCGGTAGATAAATGCAGCGCTGCATTTACTCAAAGAAATGTTTGCTATGAACATAATCCAGGCAGCGATCACATTTGTCAGTAAAGTCTTGATCAGATACAGTATGGTTGCTTGTGTATAGCATAGGTTTTCAGTATGTTTTGTGTAATCCTGGTGTAAACTGGCCAAAAATCATATGCAGCAACTCACCACATTGTGACACATAGTTGACTATCACAGAAAACTGAAAGGTAAGGAACAGAGTAGACAAATCAAAGCACTCTTTCATCTGGAAAACACAATTTAGGTAGCTTCTCAGTGGGATGTTTGACCCAGATATGTGAACAGAATATCTGAAGCTGCAGGCTATGTAAAACATGGATCCAAAGTATACACATATTAAATCATATTCTGTTAATTCTACATACAGTAGCTGAACTAAAGTAACTCTGGATTTAAACATCAAGACACCCAGACAATCCATAAAAGGGTACAATGAAGCTTCAAGGTTGTAGCCTCTCCAGTTGGAGGCTGGATTCTGTTCCCATCAAGGGTAACAATCATTTTCTTGATTTATTTTGTGCAGATTTGGGTAGCTCTGACAGACAAAAGCTATGGAACAAAACTTTTTTTTGCTCACCGTCATGAATGTTTTTCTTTTTCGGTTGTATTTTTTCGTTGCCAGTATTTTTCTGTGTTTACCTACAATGCTGCTTAAAATGTTTTTTCAGCTGCAGGCAATAAATAAAGCAGACAGGCTCATGAAGAGCTGTGATCTATGAAAGAAGGAAAGTATTTTGGGGGTATTTTAGTGTGACAAAATACTGAATTGACTTTTCAAATTATTTTCTTATTTCTTGGAACTGTCATTGTTTGATTTTGGACCGAGAGAGAAATGACAGAGAATAGATTTATTTCAAAACAGACAGGTGAAACAGTTTCTTTCGTCCTATCAAACAACTATAAGGGAACAGCTACAATGTTAAGGTGGAATTTCAATATCAAGATTAGTTGCAAGATGGTTGCAGTAGGTACATATGACATTAGGTCATTATGTCTAATGGCTTGCATTATATGGAAAAATACAAATGTGAATACTGAAAGCCAGTTTGGCTCATCGGTAAATTCAGGTCATTTCAAGCCTGTATGGGAAACAGCTGTGCATGCTTACACAAAATGAGCCTTGTTAATTTTCTGGAGTTTGGGGTTTGAGAAGATTAAGAGTTTGTTTATATGTGGCTGTGCGGATGATTACTAGGATGGCTCTCACTGCCTGGGCCAAGGGATTAGAAACGCATAAGAAACTGAAATGTAAAATGGTCTGTTATCTCATGCCAGGGAGGAGTGTGGGGACCAGATGTTATCTTTATGTGGGTAATGGGTTATCACATCTTGGGGCACAGATTACAGATTTATTGTCCTTCTCTCCCTCTCTTAGATATTATTGAAGTTTTCATTATCTTGTCCACATACTGTCACCTCAATGACTCAGCTCCTTCTCCTCAGCCCGATGCATAGTCACAAAGCAGCTTAGTTCCCGTCACCTCATTTACCCTCTCACACCAATCTTAATAGCTCCTTATCACCATAAACATATCACTGAATTCCAGCTATGACTTTCTGGTTATTAACTTTCATACTGCAATGCTAAAGCTGATGGGAAGATGGGGAATTTATTTGGCCACAGTTTGAAGATTAGAAATGGTTAATGGTTATTTGGCTTTAGCTACTTTGAAGGAGATTCTAAATGGCTTGACAGATGCACTTCATCAAACAATGTGATGGATACCGAGTCAGATGTCAAAATATAACAAAGAATCTGCAAAGACAATCAACCAAGAAGCAGAATAAGGTCTAGTTCATTTAGCTAGTATCTACCCAAATGAGCATTTAACCACACTGACAAATACAAAAGAGGTTGAACATTATATTGACAAATGTGTACATTTTCATGCCTATTCACAACCATTAATACCTTAAATGATCGACTTATTTAATCAATATGAACTTCATCACAG
The DNA here is from genome assembly GCF_020085105.1 of Siniperca chuatsi. Lineage (NCBI taxonomy): Eukaryota > Metazoa > Chordata > Actinopteri > Centrarchiformes > Sinipercidae > Siniperca > Siniperca chuatsi. Next base: position 9,394,784 of record NC_058052.1, read on the forward strand.
CCTTTATTACTAAGCTGACTTTAAGTTGGTGTCGACTTTGTTTGCCTGTCCTTCCTCTAGCCACCAAGGAGGCACCAGGGAAATAAACTGCTTTTAAAATATATTCTGTGGGCCCATGTGAGCTGTCACATTATCATGCACATATGTAAGTGGGATCATGTCAAAGGAGTAGAGAGTCTGATATTTCTAGTTATGTAATCATCCCACAGCAAAGTCCAAAAGCATGCAGCTTTCTGAAAAAGTCAGTCCTATATATGTCGGACATTAAGTCCTGGATATCCCTAAAATTGGAGATAACATGTACAGTATATTGCTAGCAGCTCTGTGAGGATTTACTTGGACACAGTTGTACTTTGAGCTAAATGCTAATGCCAGCCTGCTAACATTCTCACAGTGCTTATGTTAACATGCTGCTGTTTACCATGTTCAGCATCTTAGTTTAGTTAGCATTCTGACATTTGCTATTCAGCACTAAACACAAAGTACAACTGAGGCTAATGGGAATGTCACTAGTTTTGAAGGTATTTGGTCATAAACCGAAGTATCACAAAAGTCAAGATATTTTACTTAAAAATACACCCCTCATGGTGGTGCTAGAGGAAAAGTCAGAGGATCACCAAAGTCAGTAGGATTCATCCTCTGGGGACTATGAATGTCTGTAGAAAATGTCATGTCAATTTTAGATATTTCAATGCAGGATACCAATGAGTGGATGGAAAAAATAAATCCATTAAAGCTGTCGTGCATGCTGAGTTGTATTCAGAGCTATATCTGCTGTTCAGAATGTTACCAAGCAGTTACATATACAATTGAAGAATTTTGCCAAGTAAAAATGTATTGGGAAAATGTGAGTATATCTAACTTTTTCTGAAGAAAACAAAATCAAAAACAATACAACAAAGAAGTAGTGTTCTAGTGGAGACCCCTGTAGAGGTGTGTGGATGAGATCTAATACACAGCATGTCCTGTCCATAAGATCTGACAAATGCACCATCACCTATTGATCCTCATACCGCACACACCCATCTGTCTAGCGATCCGTCCAGCAGAGCCTTGCTGTCATCTATTATTGAGGAGAAAGCCACAAGCTTAACACTTGAAGAACAGCCGATTTAACTCCGTTGTGTGAACTTGAGGCCAAATGCCTGACACTGAGTCAACATTTGCATTTATTTGATCTGAAACTTTTGTCATTAGAGTAGTTTCTTAAAGGGTTGAAAAGTTTTGTGACAGCGAACTAAACTGCGCTTCTAGTTCAAAGCTCACAGTGAGAAATACTTTGCCGTAAGACTTTTCAAGAGGCCTGTTATAAAGGTGCATTTATTTTACCAGAGCTTCACCAGATGCCCATGTTTTATACACCTGTTAAGAGTTTGTATAGGTGAATCAGAGGTAGAAATCATGATTAAAATATGGTGATTAGAAAATAGACTCTATGGTCAAGGCTTGAGTACCAACCAGTCTTTTATTATTTCAATTTATATTGTGTTCACTTGCATTCAAATGCATATTATATTATGCATATAAATAAATTTGTGCTTAATGGCCATCGATTTTACTCTTGAAGACTGGTTTATGCGTTAAGAGGAGTACAATTTGGCCTGTGAAAACAGTTGTATAATATCTTTTGTGGCTCTAGAGGGAGCTTTCTAAAGTCTGAAAAAATAACCCTGGTGATGTCATCAATGTAGGATCCAGCATTTTTGCAAAAAGTCTAGATATCTCGGCCTCTGTTGCACAGATTTTGACCATTGTTTCTTGTGAGTGGCCCAACTTAATGGAAGTGCAATACTAAATGCTGGAGTACCCCTTTAATCAAGTTACCACAAACTAATTAATAATAAATAACTATTACATACACAATGCACAGAAAGTGAGGGAAAGCGGCACCTGTCTGTCATTTTCGCTATTAAAATGTCCTACCCCTGACACAAACAAGCATAAAGACAGCACAGGTCATTCAAACATGCCTGGGCAAAACTGACTACTAGTTATAATGATGACAGTATTTTCAATTGCACGTGTTACAAAAAAAAGGCTGGGTGGCAGTGGGGTTGCTAAAAATTCAAAACATTTAAGCCAAGCAAAACATCATGGTAATAGATAAGCAGACCATGCAGTATATTGCATTGGCTTGCTGAACACACAGCCGTTTAACATGTCTTTGTACTAGGGACACACACACACACACACACACAGACATGGTAACAGGCTTACCAAAGCAATCTCATCCTTGTCCCTCTTTGCAGAGCTCTGAGTCTCGTGCTCATCTGTTCCTCTTACAGGGCCTGTACAACAGAGTGTGTAATTTGCCACGCGCTATGTAGCCCCTTTTTCTCTGTGGGATGTTTGTTATCCACATGAAGTCAGATATGTACAAATTTCAAAAGCAGTGGCAAAAACTCCATATACAGCAGGATCGATACAAACGGACTGTTATTAGATGTGATTTGTGGAGGTTGTTTGGGCACTTTTCATCAATCGGATAACTCCCTCTGCACAACACAGTAATGGATCTGAAATCACCAGCCTTTTCTCATTCCAGTCCATGATGCCATATTGGACTGCTGTGACCAACCCCTGTAGATATAAACTTCCCGCTCAGAGACAAACAAAATCTGCTTTGGTTCCACAGCTTCAGCAGACTGAATGTGCACATGTGATCCTTACAGTAATACAGACTGTATTTATTTGGCATCCAGCTGTGTGGTGCAGTGTGATGTTATCTTGGATTTGTACTGTGTATTATACAATATTTGCTTGTCCCAGTGAGGCCGGTGCTTTGGTTTTCCATTTGTTTTCTCAACCTCAAGAATTCAATTTATTGGAGCTGCATATTAAGGAGTGCAATCGTAGGCTCTGCACACACTCATAGCCTGACTGTCATGAGGACAGATGCTGGCTCAGACTATAAAGGTTCACACTACAATGGACACTATGGGTATTACATGTCATAGCACCTGTTCTGCTTTGGAAAGGAAAGGGAAGTGGAATGGGGAATGCTCTCATCCTGCCACCAGACTGTCACCAGGTATTTAGCCTGTGGAAACGTAAAACATTCTGTGTAATAACCTTTTCAATTACGACATCATTTTTCATGCTCAGTTTATTTCAAAGAAAGACAATATTAACACCGACACTTTTTTTCTAGTGTTCCACGACCGGGACGAAAACCACTCTGCTCCTCCTGAATCCGAGGTTCGACTATCGGACGAATTCTCCTCTCCAGTACCCTGGAATAGACCTTACCGGGGAGGCTGAGAAGTGTGATCCCTCTGTGATTGGAACACACCCTCCGGTCCCCCTTCTTATACAGAGGGACCACCACCCCGGTCTGCCAGTCCAGAGGCACTGTCCCAGACCGCCACGCGATGTTGCAGAGACGTGTCAGCCAAGACAGTCCCACAACATCCAGAGACTTAAGATACTCAGGACGGATCTCATCCACCCCCGAAGCCTTGCCACCAAGGAGCTTGCCAACAACCTCAGTGACTTCGCCAGGGTGATGTATGAGTCCGCCTCCGGTCCCCAGCCTCCGCTTCCTCTTCGGAAGACGTGACAGCGGGATTGAGGAGATCCTCAAAGTATTCCTTCCACCGTCCGACAACATCCCCAGTCGAGGTCAACAGCTCTCCACCCGCACCGTACAAGGTGTTGGTGAAGCACTGCTTCCCCCTCCTGAGCCGTCGGACGGTTTGCCAGAATTTCTTTGAGGCCGACCGATAGTCCTCCTCCATGGCCTCTCGAACCTCTCCCAGTCCTGAGTTTTTGCCTCTGTGACCGCACGGGCTGCAGCACGCTTAGCCTGCCGGTACCTGTCAGCTGCCTCGGGAGTCCCACGAGCCAACAAGGCCCGATAGGACTCCTTCTTCAGCCTGACGGCATCCCTTACTTCCGGCGCCCACCACCGTGTTCGGGATTGCCGCCGCGACAGGCACCAGAAACCTTGCGACCACAGCTACGAGCCGCCGCATCGACAATGGAGGTGGAAAACATGGTCCACTCGGACTCAATGTCCCCAACCTCCCGGGATCTGGGAGAAGCTCTCCCGGAGGTGTGAGTTGTAGACCCTGCTGACAGAGGGCTCCGCCAGACGCTCCCAGCAGACCCTCACGATACGCTTGGGCCTGCCAAGTCTGTCCGGCTTCCTCCCCGCCAGCGGATCCAACTCACCACCAGGTGGTGATCGGTTGACAGCTCCGCCCCTCTCTTTCACCCGAGTGTCCAAGACACGCGGCGGGAGGTCAGATGATACGACAACAAAGTCGATCATCGACCTCCGCCTAGGTGTCCTGGTGCCACTTGCACTGATGGACACCCTTGTGCTTGAACATGGTGTTAGTTATGGACAAACTGTAACTAGCACAGAAGTCCAACAACTGAACACCGCTCGGGTTCAGATCAGGGGCCGTTCCTTCCGATTACCCCTCTCCAGGTGTCACTGTCGTTGCCCACGTGGGCGTTGAAGTCCCCAGTAGAACAACGGAGTCCCCGGGTGGTGCACTGTCTAGTACCCCTCCCAGGGACTCCAAGAAGGCCTGGTACTCTGCACTGCTGTTCGGCCCGTAGGCCGCCACAACAGTGAGAGACCTGTCCCCACCCGGAGGCGGAGGGACGCGACCCTCTCGCTCACTGGGGTAAACTCCAACATGTGACGGCTGAGCTGTGGGGCTATGAGCAGGCCCACACCAGCCCGCCGCCTCTCCCCGCCGGCAACGCCAGAGAAATGGAGCGTCCAGCCCTCTCGAGAGACGGGGTTCCAGAGCCCAGGCTGTGCGTGGAGGCGAGGCCGACTATATCTAGCCGGTAACGCTCAACCTCCCGCACAAGCTCAGGCTCCTTCCCCAGCGAAGTGACATTCCATGTCCCTAGAGCCAGTTTCTGTGTCCGGAGATCTGGTCGCCGGCCCCTGCCTTCGACTGCCGCCCAGATCTCTCTGCACCGGCCCCTTACGGATCCTCCTGCGGGTGGTGGGTCCACGGGAGGACGGCCCCACGTCGCTCCTTCGGGCTGCACCAGGCGCTCGCCGTCGGGCACCCACCCCAGGCCTGGCTCCAGGGTTTTTCCGGAGGCCATGGTTCTTGACCGGAAAAAGGTGGTTTGCTCTCTTCGCGTGGGTGGGGAGTCCTTGCCCCAAGTGGAGGAGTTTAAGTATCTCGGGGTCTTGTTCACGAGTGAGGGACGGATGGAGCGTGAGATTGACAGGCGGATCGGTGCAGCGTCTGCAGTGATGCGGGCGCTGTATCGGACCGTTGTGGTAAAGAAGGAGCTGAGTCGAAAGACAAAGCTCTCGATTTACGGTCAATCTACGCTCCTGCCCTCACCTATGGTCATGAGCTTTGGGTAGTGACCGAAAGGACAAGATCGCGGATACAAGCGGCCGAAATGGGCTTCCTCCGCCCGAGTGGCTGGGCGCCCTTAGAGATAGGGTGAGGAGCTCAGTCACACGGGGAGCTCGAGTAGAGCCGCTGCTCCTCCACGTCGAGAGGAGCCAGCTGAGGTGGCTAGGGCATCTGATCCGGATGCCTCCTGGACGCCTCCTCGGGAGGTGTTCTGGGCATGTCCCACCGGGAGGCGGCCCCGGGGAAGACCCAGGACACGCTGGAGGGACTATGTCTCTCGGCTGGCCTGGGAACGCCTCGGGATCCCCCCGGAGGAGCTGGAGGAAGTGTCTGGGGCGAAGGAAGTCTGGGAGTCCCTGCTTAGACTGCTGCCCCCGCGACCCGGCCCCGGATAAGCGGAAGAAGATGGATGGATGGATGGATGGACTTTTTTTCTAGATAGAAAACATACATTGACACCAAGGTGACAAGTCAAGAGAGGAGACTGAGTTTGGCTACGTGAAATTCATTTCTCACATCACACACATTATAGACGCACAGAACCTTGGTCAATTGAATTCGCCGCACTTCAGTAATGAAAGGCAGTTTTTATTGAGCAATAAAATTATTTTAATATCAAATGTGGTTTATGTTGAAATTAACCTGAATTTTTTTTATTAAACCCTCTTTGATCTTGAATGTCTTCAAGCTCATAAGGGAGAACTTTGAGGTGAGAAAGGAGTGTTTCATCTATCAAAAGCTCAGCCTGTGTTTGTGCTGTAAGACAGTTTTATGATAGCAGGGCTCTTACTGTACCTTTTAAATAATAGTAATAGCTGAATACAACCGGATGCAAATGACAGTGTTTACAGGCCTGAACTATGAAACCCCACAAGGCAGATATCAAGTACGAACACGCTGCAGGGGCATCAAATACATAATCCTTTCTAACACATAAGATTACAATACTGAACAACAACAAGCTCAAACCCAATTCACAACACTGTAACTGAGCTGCTTCTTTATCTAAAGGCATCATAAAGTACTTGGTGTAAATGCAAGGAGAGTAAATTTAGAGTTACAAGATTTTCATGAAATCAAAATGATTTTATGGCCAGCAGTTTTTCTGCAATAGCCATTCAATGTATTTGCATTCAGTAATTATCTATATATAGTAGATTTTATTGTTAGTGGTGGAGTCCGCCATTCCCGCTCTGAATTGAAATTGCCTTCATACGCACAAGAAATTCACAGAAATGTAATCCAGTGTAATTGTATCAAATTGATAACAGCCTCACTGTTTACTGTTCATTCTCTTTACACCATATAAGAGCTGTATGAAGTTACTGCTAATGCAAACGAAACATCCTACTGCTGCTGTTTCACATTAAAAACATTCAACTGGCACAAAACGTTGTGGCTTTTATTGTCAAGCAGCCACAGGAAACACAATGTATTTGTCATTGCGGTTAGTGATAAGTGTGATCGTACATCAAAAATACATCTGCACAACAAGAAAATAGTCATTTTTGCCATTTTTTGACGGTGGAGCAGTTTTCAATATTACAGGGAGTACAGAAACAAGAAGGAGCAGCCTATGAACAGATACACCAGTTGCTCATCTGTTGTGTTTCTGACAAACTAGCTCCTCAAGAAGTGTTTGATGGCCCCAGAATTCAGGGACCTGTAGTATTACACCGCACGTACTCCAACCGCAGGTCTTGCCAAGTCAACCAGGAGAGAAATCCGAAGAATTACAACTTTAAAAGCTATTTCCATTGAGCATCATTATTTAAACACAACACAAACAATAGCTACAGTTTGATCCTATGAGGTGATAGGTGTCTAGTGATTGTTTACTTGTGAGCACCTTTTAAATCTAATCATATAGTCCAAGAATGCTTGCATGGCAGAAGGTTTTTATTGTTAAACAAATGATAAATCACATCTCTCTCTAACTGGCTGTCACTGTGTATTATCTGCATATTTCAGAAAAAAAACTTCTGTCCTGAATGATTATGAGACAATGAAAGTAAGCTGTCATTTGTAATCAAAGCAGGCTACACTAGCATCCTCTGCTAATGCAAAAAATGTTTTTGTTAACTTGTTTCCTGAGCCAACGGCCAACATTTCCAAACTTCAAAGAACTGTTTTCACGCCCACATTCTACTCTGAATCAAATAAGAGATAGAATATAATTGCCGCGTATGAATAATTCAGTTGTGGGATTTATGATAAGACAAAATTCTTATCGGGGCTTCCCCTCAAGGTCCTGCAGACTGCTTTTTCCATTTTGTATGGCTGGCTGCTCGTACAAGGTTCTGAGGTCTCAATCTTCTTACTCTCTTGCTTCCTCTGATGCCCACCAGGAGAACACAGTCATCAGAATTCACACTGACTGACACCAAGTCGCTGCCAACAAACAGGCTACTCTCCCTGCAACAATGTGGCTCTGTAGATTAAGACTTCACCCTTCAAACACATAACATGCAGGAGACGGTTTTTGCACCAATCCTTAAAATATAACACCATTCTATCCTTAATAAGCCATGTTTACAGTGATGAGGGCTGGGGGGTTGAAAGACTGCAAACAGAGAATGCAAAGTAGAAATGCAATTTACTTGATGCTGTTCTGAATAATTTTTATAACTGTACTGTAAGTAAGAGCAGGCAGAACATCAAGAGAGCAAGACGGGATAACAGTCAAGATTTCTTTTTTCTTTTTCTCTTTGAACGCATCTGTCCAGAAAATGGGGATCTGCTAAATCTTTAGCACTTTAAAGCACAACAAGAGTTCTCCCCTGTGTGCTCAGTTTTAGTAAGTGTTGAACCTGTAAAGTGATTTTTTTCCCCCTCCACTAAATCTATTGTTGTGAAGCCTATACTTCAGGGTTTAACAATGACCCCAACAAACTCTTCTTTTTCTTTGGCACTCTGTGACTGCTTGTGAGAGTTACCATACTTTGCAGCTTACTTTACTTCAGAGCTGTCTATCCTGAGCTTATATCAAAGGGATAGAGTTTCTTAACTGCTACCCAATTTTCTCAGAAAAATATCCTCCCCCTACTATTCTCTGTACCAAAAAGTCACCTCCAGATATATCTCATACACATCAAAAAATGGAGGCGTATTCCGTAAAGGAGGACAGGAACGACGTGCTATCGTTAAAGTGCATATGCCTATTTTGAATTGATAGATGGGACAGGTCTTCAAATTTAACATTCAGTACTTTCCCTTATACATCAAATCCATCCTTGTCATCTGAAAGTTTGTATTCCCCCAGCGATGATGGCCCATGGGTTCAGGGTACTCAGGAGATCATAGACAGAGCCAAGTCAAAGCTGGGTCTCACAATCCATTTTACTTTTGGCACCGTCTGTCAGACATCTTTGTTCTGATATGGAGGTGTGACCTCCCAGTTAAGTGCCTGAAATGACTGTGGGAGTCAGCGCTTTTAGAAGTCTTCCTCACATGATGGAGGGAGCTTTGAGGGCATCTGTTTTATGCGTAAGGTTGTCCCTTTTTTCAGCCACTGCCCCACATACACAGCTACACAGAGAAACTCACCACAAAGGACGTATGGATGATTGTTTGATGAAACCAGTCCCCTTCTCAGTGCAACCGTTGCAGTGGGGCCAATTGACCCCCTGAGGAGTCTGTAGTGATACTAACTGGTTAGATGCTTTGACAGCATTATCAATTACCTCAAGGCTAAGAATGCAGTGTGTTCTTTATTTTCCATAATACCTGCAGTTACAAAAAGGTGATATTGATTTTTTAGTCCTTGTAAACAGTAACAGTTGCTTCTTATTGATCATTTTTCAGGTAAAAGCTTATGCCGTGAAGGAATAAAGGAAGTTGTGTATTTTTCAAATGTGTTTCATCTGTATGTCAATAATTGATGTACATACACCTTTTACCAGGGCTTTGTCATTCTTGAGTGAAATGTTAATTAAAAAAAATATATCTTTTTGTCATGATGTGACACATTTATCCGTTAGTCCAATATTTTCAAAGGGACAGAAACGAACCCTGTCTCAGGCTCAAAAGTACAAGGTGAGATATCGGAATCAGTAGAGTATCTGGAACATTTTGTTCCTAGCAACAAATGATAAAATATTTGTAATTTCCCTCCGGAACAGCAAGTGCTTTCTGCCAGCCCTATCGGCAGAACAACATAATTTGCCTGTGCCTTCCAAAAGCATAACAAGGCTTAGGGAAAGATCATGGTTTAGGTTGAAACAACTACTTGGTTAAGGTTAGGGAAACATTGTGGTTTGGGTTGAATTGTGGTTTTGTGGCTCTATGACATCACACTACTTCCTCCTTTACTTGCAATGGACTAGAGTAATAATTCCTAGGGCCACTAGAGGTCTTTGTTACTTGAACATATGTCACTATTGGGCATTTGCTAAAACAATGTCATTTTTCTTAGGAGGACAGTCTCATAAATACAGATGTAGAAGAAGGTAGGGCAGGGTTTGTTTCTACTGGTGTAAAATCTGTTAAAATGCCTACTAAAAAACTGAACTTGTTTTCATTCAAGTTTCATTGAATCTGCTTTAAATCAAAATTTGCTTTGCCATCATGACAGTTAAAAAACTAATTTCTTACTTCACTTTAGAGCAGTGACGTCCCGTGCACATGCTCATGGGCCAACTCCAAAATGTCATTCCTTCCTGTTTGAGCTGATGCCATCTGGCTTTATTGTTTAGCTACGGAAAACACAATAACTGCTCTTCCTGGGGACCACATCAATGTATTTACAATACAATACAATAAAAGTGGTACTGTAGGTGGGCTAGCTGACCCTTCTAAGATGTCGAAGGGCTCCCAAGCAATGTCTCACCGAGGGCCCCAAAAAAGTCCTGCTTATATTCACCACAATGGGCAGTTCACAAAGGGTTTTCACACATTGCAGGGGGCATCAATATTACAGCAGGGGCAGCAATGTGTCAAACTCTTTGCCTTAGCCCCAGGTGGGCTCTTGTGCTCTGCAGACTGTCCCACACCAATAGACAGTTTAAGGCCGCCGTCAGACTCTATATGTCATACTGATGCTTCTCCTGCCCGAGGCCATGGAAGCAAATGCTGGCGTTCACTTTTAGCACTTCAAGGTCCTTTGGATTTCCCCTAAAAGTGAAGAGCTGGAAGCTCAAAGTGTTGACCTGTGTTGGTCCCTTGGTATACATTCGAAAGCACCTCCTGCCTACGCTGTGTAACCCTGTGACAGGCCTGCTCTGTGGTATTCTGGGCCAGAGGCCTTGACAGGGAAGGGCTTGATCTTCCGTGACATTGTAGCTTTCACTCTGGCTCAGGTACCGTACTGCTCACCTGACCTCTTTACACAGAAGACCGTAAGTCAAAATCCCAACTTTTCCCTCTCCAATTTTACAAAGACACAAGTCACATTCACAGCTTGTCACCTGACCTTTCTGTCTTTCATGCAACACCAGGGATGACGAGCTCCCTGCACCAGCTCAGCGATAACCACAAAAATTTCCTTGACTGCAGAAATCCCAATGAATTGAGACCACATAACAGAATAATAAGAGAAATACAACTCTGGATCACTCTTATCTTTTAAAACAAACGTAAATATACAGCAGTATTCAAGGAAATCGGTGGTTTATATAATAAAGAACCATTATCATGGCCACAAAATACATTTTAAACATCAAAAACACTCATTGCTTGTCAATAGAGATATGTTTCCATCATATAAAAAATAACCTTACATTAGCCAAGCTGGTTGAAATATTCAGGCCTTTGTGAAGTATTTCTTATATAAATGTTTTTAATTTATTTATTTTATGTGTAGTTAATTGCCTCATTCATCCTCAGTCGGTTCATCTTCATCATGAGCCTTTTTTAAATGACATTGAATCTGATCTCTCCAAAGAGTACATGTGGATAGAGAAATTCAAGTAGCATTTTCTTTTCTCCTGTCACAGGAAAGACTTGTGATCATTTTGCAATACCATAGAAACTTTTAATCATGTGGAGGTGAAGATGTCGGTGCTTAATTTTCCAGAGTGAATGTCTCAGGTGTGTAGGTTCAAAGACTTAGAACAAGAGGACTAAAAGAGATCTGCGCACAATGAAAGAAAGAAATCAAAATCAAAATCAAAAACAAAAATTCTGTTTACTTAGTTACAAAAGGTGCAAAAAATAAAGAAAAGGCTGTTTACATTAAAACAACAGCAGATTATATAACCCAGGACAATCGAGAGAAATGAGGAACCACTTTATTAAAATGCCAATGAAATTAAACAATAAATCCATTGGTGTTGTCCAGAGATTCAAACTCAGTTGAAGCTGAAAACAAACAAGCACAAACTTGGCAACCACTTGAAAGTTCTCTGTTAGTGGTCTACAACCATTTCTTTAATCTGCAACATCAAACTGTCTCCTCTAGACTTTATAGGCAAGCTTTCAACATTTTTTGTGATCAATTCTTGATATTGATGCTGATATTTCAGTCTTAGAGATAGTTTAAGACAAAAACAATATCAGTTTGATTCAACTTTAAACACTGCTGAACAATTTTAGTTAACCGCAGCGTCTTTACATGAAGCCATGTAATGACGAAGTATAATAAAAATATATAAACCCTAATGGCTACTGATGCTGCAATAAAAGACTCAAATCAATAAAGGGACACTTCTTGGAAGGAAACCAACACTCAACCCCATCGCTTGGCTCAAGTCGCTCTGGCACAAAAAATTATGAGCAGACAGCAGTCTAAAGAGAAAGCTAAGGTCACGTCCTATAAACAGTGTATTGGCTTGGTGAGCTGAATGCTTAAACCCATGGACTTGGACAGATAACAACTATAACTGGGTGGCCAGTTTAAGAGTCTACTGAGGCTTTTTAAATATACAAGTAATTAATACACAAGGGTTAATGATTATTATATAAAGGCTCACATTTATTTAAGCTGCCCCTACCCTTAAAATTCCCACACTTACCCCTTTCAACACACACACTGGCACACATACACTCAATTCCTAGCCATTAGAGAGGAAAGGAAAAAACTTCAAAAAGATTTAACACTTGGCATGAATTGTAAGTCTCGTATCTGGTCTGCAGGGAGCTGTATGACATGCAGCGTGAAAACTATTAGCATTTAAGGTGGCAAACACACAGATCACCGCTGTTGAACACGGTGGAAACGGATGAGCTCCCTGCATGTTAATGGAAGCTCAGCGAAGGATAAATAATTAAAGACAGCATTACATAATGAATGAACTTCCTTCAAATGAGCATTGTTGAGTGGCGGCGGGTTGAAGCAGGATAAGAGGCAAGAGCCCCGGGAGAGTTTGACAGTACAGGGCGCCCCATGGGACTGATATGGCCAAGTGTGCCCAGGGCCTCGTATCTCAGGCAGGAGATCAGAGAAACAAGTCTCTCAAATGAAGGAGGGCTGGCATGAGAAAGGGGGACAAGAGGGAGAGTAGAGAGAATGTGTGGTGGGGAAGGAAGGAGAGGAACGGCGCCATACAGAGGTGTTTTCAGAGGGATCTCTCTGCCTGGTGGCTGGTTGGTTTTTCATCCGAGTTTCTCACCTTGATTAACACTTCAGGAAATTAGCAGGGGATGTGTGCAGGGCCTTTGGGCAAAAGAGCCCCTCAGACACCAGACAGCATGGCTGAAATTTGAACTACGGGTGTAAAAAATGCTCCTGGTAAAATAGCGCTAAAAAAATTGGATATAAAAAAGCTTATTCCATAGCCACTATATTATAATTCTCCTGTATTTTTCAGAGGTGGGACGTAACAAAGTACTGTACTGAAGTAGAGTATTGATGTAATTGTGCTTTACATGACTATTTCCATTGTATGTCTATTTATACTTCTACTCCACTACATCTTAAAGGGACACATTGTACTTTTTATTGTACTGCAGTTATTGACAACTAATTACTACATTAAGATTTTACATACATTCGAATTGACAAGCTTGTAAAATATAATGCACTGTATTGGATTAAACTTCCCAACAGTACAGAGTAGTTAAAATTAGCATCACTTCCACCAGCTAAAACACTAAAAGGCTGTATACACTTTAATGCATTAGTAATAATAGTCCAATAATACATAGGCTAATAATGCATGTCTAACAATAATATACTCTGAAACAGGTCATTTGGCATTCTTACATTTTGCTGATGATACTTGTATACTTTTACATAGTATAATTTTACATGCTGGACTTTTATTTGTAATTAAGTACATTTTAAATTTCTACTTTTACTTGGAGCAGCAGAATAAGCTTTAAAAACAACATTGATATATTATCACCCTAAAAAGTATGGCTAAAGTGTTAGCAGAGGGTTGCTTATTTACACATCCAGCAGACACAGAGCAACATTTTAGCTCTGTTTTGGTCTCCACTCCTGAGAAAAACATCTGGCTCTTCTCCTGCAAAATGCTCAGCTATGTTCACCAGCTAGCTAGTTACTAACTTTGTCTGTTTGGCTGGTCAGGTAATGTACAGTGGGTTTATTAGAGTTTTTATGCTGAAAACAGCTGCTTTTGCAGCTGGAAAAGAAAACCTTAACAATGAGCTGAAAGACGCTAAAACGCTGAATAGAGCTGAGGCAAACTGCAGAGTTGGGTGATCCTCTGTGGGTTTGTTACTACAGTATGAGCGACCCCTTTCACATTACACATAGCCATTTGATCCATTGTTAACATAAAAATATGAATCAGTGCAGCTTTAGGTAAAAGATCTGAATACTTCTTCCACCATTAGTAGTTTTCTAGATAGACTTCACCGTGATGAAATCACTGTGTACAGTAAATGGTGGAATCACTTAAAATTAGCAGGTCCTCGGGGCAACAGAAACCCCAGAGAGACCAGACAGTGTGCTTGAAATTTGAATCATGGGTATAAATAATGCTCCTGGTACAATCACAATGGAAAATGGGATATGAAAAGCTTGTTCTATAGAAAACATATCATAATTCTCCCATTGTGTAGATTTTGAATACATCGCCTTGTACAGTAAATGGTGGATCCCCTGATTCCCATGTACAAAAATGGCTCCCATAGGTGAGACAATTTCCTGCGCTGACTGACAATATATTCAAGAATGATGCTGATGGTGGACAGGTTGGTATTATAGGTCGGACCAATCCTCTGTCACTGACAAGCTTTGTTGAGGTGTGCTTTCTACAAAGCATGCAGGTGTAATATAAAACATGACGGACATGACTCACGAGACACAGAGATCTACACTGAGACTGATGTTCACCACAAAACACAAGAATAACAGTGAAAATCAGGTCATGATAATTGTCAAAGGAGCTTATAGAAAGGCATGGCGCCAGTTTGTCAGCTTGTTTGTTTGCCTGAATTTTCTGATCATGTCTCTTTCATCGTCCTCTCATATTTTAATGTGTTTGATACTTAAAAAACAAGCTGTCCCTACAGATTCTGCACTGTGTGATTTCCAATATTTAAATCCTGCATCAACTTGATATTTTTTTTTCTTTTTCAGCAGGCTACTGGTTGACTTACTGGACTTGGACTTGTTTTATGTCCCTTTTTTAGTGTGCAGTTTCTTGCTGATGCTGCAGCTTCCAAGAAAGGCCTTCCAAAGAGGAGAAATAAAAGACTAGTTTATGCTATCCAAGAATCTCCCATATGCTCAATGTTACTCTTTAAAATGTGTTGATTTTTGCAGTATCCTAAAGAAATCTCTCTTTCTTCCTTTGAGGGATGTCTGCAGTTGCTTGTTTGTTCGGCCGGCCGGTTTGCAGAGGGATGAGACCATTTTCACAGCCTGAAAAACACTATTTGCCTTTTTATAATCAGGTGACACAACATGTTTTAATGCAATCAAATGGGTGAATGAACCCTCAACAGCCAGTAGAAGAGTGGCAGTCTTGCTTGAGCATCACATCATTTCTTTGTGATAATTTCACTGGTCAGAATGGAGTATTTAAAGTGCACGCCTGTGGTTAAGTTGTCAGGAAGTGGTTATTTTGCAGCCCGTGAGGTCCAAAGATATATACTGTATGTATAAATGCTTTTTACAGAGAATGGAGGATGAGTAGTTTCACTCTCAACAGTCAAATTATTGCTCCAATGCTTGGCAGGGCATGAATGCCTAATAAGAAGCAAAGCAAACTTCTAAAATGTTTTAGTGGAGCATTAATTGCTGCAGAACTGAAGAGGTGTGAGAACCAATCAAGGCTTATAAGTGAATCATACGAATGGTAAGAGGCAGTGGTTCCTCCAGAAAAGCAAAAGTATAGAAACCATTTAAAGACAGGGTCACGCCGATCCCCTGAAATCTAATTTCCTCAAAAGGGAATGTCAGAGTTCTGCTCGAAAAGCACTTTTTCTAATGAACCATAATTACCTTTCATCCACTTTCTTCCCCTCAATTCAGGTGTGGCTTACAATTTCATTTATTAAACCCTCACACTTTCATCCAGCATGCTATGTGTAATTTACTTTGACCTCTGCTCTGTAGAATAACCTTCAGTTTCATACATGCAACCATTAATCCTCTAATTTCCCAATGCCAGATACAGTGTGTGTGGCCACTCATGAAGCCAAGAAAAGTAAAAGGAGTGGTGGTGAAATAAATATACACCAACACTGTTTTATTTTAAGGCCAATGCGTCATGGTTTGAGGTTTGTGCGTCTCCACCCCGGTATTTGGATTTTCTGCCTGATTATTTACTTGATTATTTTGCCAGTTCCCTGACTGGATTTTTGTTTGTGTTGGACTGCATTCTAGATTTGGTCCATGGCGGTGCAGCATGGCGACCTCCATGGAAGGTGACCTGCTCCTTCCTGTAGATATAAACTGCTTATACTAAAGTAATAAACACAACAATTATTTTCAGGTGATTATACACTAATGAAAACATATTATTCCCTTTCTGCCAATTGCTTCTCCTAAATGTTACACACTGGACTTTTTTTTTAACAAATTAGATTTGATTAGAATTTTATTTAGTAAAATTTAGAGGTACTGGCAGATATATTTATATTTACTTAACTTCCGACAAAGCCAGACTAGCTGTTTATGTTAAGTTAAGCACCTGCTAATTCTAGCTTCATAAGAAGTGCACAAACATGAGTAACTCTTGGCAAGAATGCGAATAAGCTTATTTCCCAAAATGTGAAACAACTCCTTTTTTCAGCCAACCTATAATACTGGAAAGTATCAACATGTTTTCTAAACTGTTTTAAAATGGCGGATAACTTCACATGGAGTCCAATAGTTGGTTGGTTGGTTGGTTGGTTGGAGGAGCCCTAGGAGTATTGAGCTGGGACTGGAGAATCAGTCTGGCATACCTGCCAGCTGCACTGGGGGGAAATCAAATGATATTGTTCTGCACATCTCCTCTGCTTCGTTGGGAGCACAGCGAGGAGATTGTCTGTCTGCATTTCTTTGGCAGTGCCCTACTCATGCTGTGGCACATGACTGTTTCGTGCAACAACGTGGAGGATAGTCACAATAACGTGTGATGTGATTGGCAATTTGATTGCACGATTAGCCGTGTGCAGTCAGAATATATAAATATGTAAAGCCTCACAAATTGAGAATCACTAGACCAAGTGTGAAACTTCCTCTGACTAAATGTTGTTTGCAGTGCGTCAACTCTCTCAAACATCACAAAAAGGCTGGATGTCATTTGATTCCCACTGATTCTTTTGATGAGTTTTCAACCCCAAAACACACTCCCTCTAGTTTGACAAGCATTCCTGCACAGCTGGGATGTAAGCAAGTTACTGACTGAAATATTCTTCAGAAACAAGATGATTTACCATCACTATGTGGAATGATGCACAACATTAAATCTTTCTGGCACAAGGTTATGAATACATGGAAACATATTTTGCTCTACAGGTTTTACAAGAAAAACATACCTTTGTTGCTAAAAGGCTCAGACATGTAATCAGAATCAGAATCAGAAATACTTTATTGATCCCCGAGGGGAAACTCTTTTGTTACAGCAGTGCGCCTTTACGTCAGTGCACACAAGAACAGAAGTACTAGCAAAAAATATAATACCCAGATGTTGAAGGACCTCAGCCTCCTCAGAAAATAGAGGTGCCTGTACAGAGCTTGAGTGTTCTTAGCCCAGTCCAGTTTATTGTCCATGTGTACTCCCAGGTACTTGTAATCCTCTACCATGTCCACACTGACCCCCTGGATGGAAACCGGGGTCACTGGTGCCTTGGCCCTTCGTAGATCCACAACCAGCTCCTTAGACTTTGTCGCATTGAGCTGCAGATGGTTCTGCTCACACCATGAGACAAAGTTCCCCACCGCAGCCCTGTACTCAGTCTCATCACCACTGCTGATACATCCCACCACAGCAGAGTCATCAGAAAACTTCTGAAGGTGGCAGGACTCTGTGTGGTAGCTGAAGTCCGTGGTGTAGATGGTGAAGAGGAAGGGAGAGAGGACAGTCTCCAGAGGGGCCCCAGTGTTGCTGACCACGCTGTCCGACACATAGTGCTGCAGGCGCACGTGCTGTGGTCTGCCAGTCAGGTAGTCCACAATCCAGGACACGAGGGGGGCATCCACCTGTATCGCTGCCAGCTTCTCACCGAGCAGGGCTGGCCGGATGGTGTTGAAAGCACTGGAGAAGTCAAAAAACATGATCCTCACCGTGCTTGTCAGCTTGTCCAGGTGGGTGTGGATGCGGTTCAGCAGGAAGATGATGGCATCCTCAACTCCCAGCTGGGACTGGTAGGCGAACTGAAGGGGGTCTAGGAGGGGTCTGACCATGGGCTGCAGCTGTTCCAGCACCAGTCTCTCCAGGGTCTTCATTATGTGGGAGGTCAGTGCCACCGGTCTATAGTCCTTAGAGCCACTGGGACGCGGCGTCTTCGGCACAGGAACGAGGCAAGATGTCTTCCACAGAACAGGGACCCTTTGAAGACTCAGGCTCAGGTTGAAAACATGTTGAAGGACTCCACATAGCTGAGGGGCACAGGCTTTTAGCACCCTAGAAGATGAGGGAGGGGGGAGCAGTGGACACAGAGGAGTCTGAGGGCCGATATATGCGTCCTTAACGCTCAGAAATTAATGCATGCCTTATCTGACAACTGAAAAACTGACTTAGGTGAAAATGCAGCTGTAGTCTTGACAGCAACCCAAAAATCCAAACAGATTACAGATGTCCCTGGACCACTGCACTGTCTTCAAAATACGAATCAGATATGAGCCAGCGAGGCCTGAGATCTTTCAGCAGCACACGACAGTCAAAAGCAGTGAATGCAGTTTTGTATTCCTGTCTGACACAGCTAAAAATCTCTAATCAAATTACAGGTGCAATATGCAACTTTTAAAACTTAAAACAATAAATACATTGTAAATATACCCTGTGGGCAAAATCATATCTACAGTTTTCTGTTGTTTTTTGGGACCTTTTTTGGGATGGGGGGGTTGCATTCTGTGGGAATCCAAGCTCAATACCAGCATGAATATGAGAATTGCTTCAAGTACCGCAGATCATCATTCACCGACGGTGCCTGTGGTGTCTTTTATTGATGCCACTTATCTCAGCCTCAGGCTAGATGCATTCATAGGAGACAGCTCATCAAGATGAGTGACAAGTGTTAAGGCGGGACCTTGACCAACTGAGAGGGAGGAACTAAAGAAGATGCCTGGTGAGAAGTGTACTATAGCTTTTTGCAGGTGCTTTGAATGCCATTTTTATTTTTTGGGGTCTGAGATGCAAGCACAGACTATATATAGATGGACGTCATGACAGCTCCCCAAAAGTGAAGCCAAAACATCTCGATCACCCCCAGGTGACTGGCTATAGGTCATAAACCCCCACCCCCTCCATGATAGCAGATGGGACATGAGCCAAGCTAAACTCTTCTCCTAAAGATGGTTTCTGTCATTTTAAGTGGTTCTTATCACTCTGAGGTGTGGGGGGGGGGGTTTGTTTTGATGCAATTTGAAAAAGGGGGTTACACGTCATGATTGACAGCTGAGGCCGGCTCCAATTGAGTCGCAACAAACAGGACTTTGACGCAGGAGACCAGGGTTCGTGTCCCGTATGAAACAAAGTCAGCAATGAGTTAAAGGTTTTTTTGTTTGTTTGTTTTTAGTTAAATAATGTTATGTAGTTGACTTAAGTCACGTGATTTTTAAATTACTTGTGTAACTTATTTGAACCCAAACCATGAACTTTTCCTAAACCTAACCAAACTGCGATCGTTTCACAGCATTAATCCCGTGCCTTTCGTAATGTATTTAAGCCGTGCGCCTGTTGCTGGTACTTTCCAACAGTCGTGTCGAATTGGGAATCATTGACAATCGACATATTCTGTCATTTAGGCATGAGGATGTGTTTGGTATATCAATATCCAATTATTTAGTCAGTAGTGCCATTTCTAGTCTTGGCTGATTTGCAGCAGGACCTCATTTCAAGCAGCCACCTCTGCTTAAGAAAGAACTCACAGCGATGCAATGTGGTTGAAGATCCTATTAAGTCATGAAGAAATGGCATTTATTGAGAGGACCAGTGGGTAAAGGAAGAAATAAGCTAGAAGGGAAGGTAGAGGCACTGCTGCCTGTTATTTTTTTGTTAGTTAATGAGCATGTGGCTCTGGGTGGTCAAAGGGGGGCCAAGGCGTGAGCCACTGCATGCCGCAATATCCAGCAGATGCCTCAGCAATGACAGCTGGCGAAGCAAATGGTCCAGAGTGCAAACATTCAAGGTAATTATGGGGTAATTATCCAGCATTGCTGCCATATGGAAACCAACGGAGTTCCATACATCTTATTTTCATCCTGAGATGGATCAGTTATTCATATATTAGGGAGTGGCATCTTCAGACAATTTGTAGTCGTGAACTTGAAGAAAATAACCTCTGTAAATCCTATTTGGTGTAAAATCACCCAGAAAATTTGCACAAAGTTGAATTGAGTGTTGGTGGAAATCTTAACCTGGCCCCAAGCTTCATGCCCAGATAGATGAGTCAGTTATGCTAAATAGACTGCTCCCAGATGGACAAATTATTCATGTGAGCATTACGTTTTGTCACAGTGGGAGGATGTATGGAAGCAAATTAGGGTCA
Organism: Siniperca chuatsi; assembly: GCF_020085105.1. Lineage (NCBI taxonomy): Eukaryota > Metazoa > Chordata > Actinopteri > Centrarchiformes > Sinipercidae > Siniperca > Siniperca chuatsi. Next base: position 9,415,174 of record NC_058052.1, read on the forward strand.
TTTAATATTTTGAGCTTGTGAAATGATGTTCACACATTTCACAGCCTGCAGTTGTTTATCACCTTTTTGTGTGCATGTGGAGAAAAAAAAATTGCACGCATGTATGTTTGTGCACACATAATTTGCACATGTAAAAATTTTGCAGCTGTAGCAATATTTTGTATGTGTAATACAAATATTTTCAACAGTGAGGTCTCACACAGTCTGAGATGGACACACATGTGCTATCTTTGTATGTGACACTGAAAAACAGGGTCAAAATTTGTGGTTGTAACTTAACACCTCTGCTGACTAGCCAATCAGCATGTTTCCCACTGACCATCCAATCAGAGGAAGTCAAACTGTCCGATCATGGGGCAAAAGGTGGCTTCTGGTTACTTTGTCCATCTGTAGTATGCTGGAGTCAACATGGAGGTGCCCAAGGGAGAAGGGTCCAGTTTATTCTCAGTTCTTTTCTGGTTAGTAGCAGTGAGCCTCTCCTAACATTTTGAATGGTAGAAATACAGGTTGTGTGTGTGTTTGTTTTTTAGTTTAAAAAAAAAATACAGTAGAAGTGGTTTCTAACTCATACAGTGTGATGCAGGCACTGCAGTACAGATGCTTTATACACACAGACACACTTTGACATTTCTGGCTGCGACTCACAGCCAGATGAATTTTGCCATTTAACTTACTGCATTTTTTTGTGTCTTGTCTGTAGGCCTGCTAGTTTGAACCCACTGTTAGTTTGCACACACACTGACAGATGACACTAACACATTGGTTCCTCTCTTAAACAAAACATCAATCCAGCCCTGCGCTTTGGTAAGTAGAAATATTGTAACTTAAATTGACAACAGATATAACTTGACTATGAATAACTGTTTAGCATCCTTAGACCTTTTCATTTAGTTAAAAATGCCATTTACACTAGGCGATTCTTTTATGTGCTGTAAAGACTATTGCATATCTTTGAGTCCTAAGAGGCAATAAGTTACAGTATTTAAGGTATACAATTTGTTGCCTTGTTGACACCAAAGTCAGTATTGTCACACAACTAAGTTTCTTAAGGAACTTAAATTCAGTTATTTAAGACATTTTAACTTCCTGACAAATTCTGAATCTTGAATGACTTTGATCATAAAGGAAATTGTCCACCCTGAGAAGGACGTGGGATTTAAATGAGCTGTGAACTGAATCTGTTTCTTTCTCTTGCCCTCAACCCGCTCACCCTCCTTCCACTCCTCCCAACCTCCTCCCTTCCTATTTCTAACTGCAAAACATCACTGTTGGTGACTCTGTGGCGACTCAGCAGTAAGTTCACACAAATGAATGAAATGCTAGGCAGAATTACCACAGTTTGCCATGAAGATTTACCATTGAGTAGATACATTTCATGACACCAGTGTTTGACAAATCTAGCAACAACTGGAAATGCAGTATTAATAGGGGTATTTAGTGGTGGTGATTTTACACTCTGTTCATGTATAGACATTCAAAGCAGACACTTTTATTATTTTTTTAAATGCCATTTTAGCTTTGGGTAGAAGTTGCTTAATTGGATTTCTTATATTATATTTCTAATGTATGTTTCCATTTTGTCTTACAGGTGTCCTGCTGTCCATCTACTCCGCTCTATCAAAGTGACTCTGTCAATACTTTGATTCTGATTTTTATATATAAAGACATTTTAAGAAATAGAATTCAGGTTGCTGTCACTGACATAGTCATTTGTTTTACAAACACTAAATATACAAATACCATAGTTTTTAGTTAGTGTCAGTTAAGTACAACATTTGAGCATCAGTACAGTGCTTTAAAATACTATATACTGTCTGTCCCATATCTGAGATTGGACTTTGAAACTTGACGTTTCAAAACTTTCAGTAAATAGAAAATCGTTAGTTGTTGACTCTTGTACATTTAAATCTGCAAGTAATAGTAGCATTGAAATAGTATAGACGTGAACCCTTTTCTGTTTAATTTACCATTCTTAAGTGCTTTTGATTACTAAAAGCATCTGTCTTCTGATCCTGCTACGTAACAGTAATCTTTTATCATTAATATTGTGTTCAACATATTGGTTGTTTACAATAAAACATTACATTTGTAGTTTTGGAGCACAACAACAATGCCAAGGAAGGAGGTCAACATGATGCATCATGTGTACCAGAGGTATCATATGCTGACATTGTAAAGAGAGGACTTCACATTGCTCTTTATAATTACAATAATTGTCAAGTTTTGAAAATGAGAAAATATTTACATTTCTTTTGCACAGAATCACCTTTGGTCCAGGTGGGTTAATTAGCACGGAACATGCCAGTAAAGTTTTACATTGTAATTAACTAGACATATCAAGCTGTGCATGCACCCCGGAGTTACTTAACTTGCAACTCTAACGTTTGTTGTTGTGCCGCTTGAATAAGTAATGTTAATATTAAGGAAAGTAAGGCTATTCTTTAACAGGTGCTTCAAGACATAATGCTGCGGGTATTTAATGTGAGAAGGAAGGTAGTTAGCTAAAGGTCGAGAAGGTTCAGTTTCAATCCAACGTCTGTCACGTCTGCTGGAAAATAAACCAAGTGAACAGAAAAGTAACAATAGTAGGCTAATAATACAATCTTCAAATCTAAAAGGACAGTAGTGAACTGTCAATACAGCAAAATATTTGTTTCATCTGTCATACACCTCTTTCATGGGCTGATAAATGTCTTAAGAGAGCGCTGTTCACAGCTTTGTGGACATCTTGTCAAATGCACAGCCATAAAATTCAAGTTTCAAGCGTGCTGCAAGCTGTCCAGCAGTCAGCCATAACAGCAACCCGAGGAGACATGCAAAGGCATGATATGACATGGCATAAGTACAATTATTATAGTATAATGTATTTTTTGCTCATTAAAGTTATGTTGAGTAACAATAAACCGATACAAGGCAGGACCCCACACCAAGATTAGTATGGTGCCGACTCCAGAGGATCATGTACAAACAAATGACAGAATGGGGGTCGCACACTCACGCTCCGATCAGCATGATGACTTTGAATCCGAGCTGGAGTGTGCAACCCCCATTCTGTCATTTGTTTGCACATGATCCACAAACGTAAGCCAACAGACTGTAGCTTGCAAAGACATTAGCTAATATGCAAATTAAGTAACTCCTGGATGCATGCATAGCTGTCTTGATATATCAAGTAAATTACGATGTAAATGCCTTACTGGCATGTTCCGTGCTGATTAACCTACCTGGACCCCAGACGAGTTCGCCTCTGGCTCCTCCATGTTGACTCCAGCATACTACACATGGACGAAGTAACCAGAATGCGCTGGAATCTTTTGCCTGCTGATTGGATAGTTTGACTTCCTCTGATTGGATGTTTTTTTCAAAAGCACACAAAAGGTGAAATCATTTTCACAAGCTCAAAATATCAATGACCCTAATTTGCTTCCATAAAGATGCAGGATGTCCAGTCATGCTGACAGCAGGTTTGTAGCTTCCTCGATAGGACACAGTGAGGAACTGCAGCAGGGAAAACTAGAAAAACACTATGTTAAGAAAGAGTTTCTAATTATTTTTTACCATTTCCATCCGCAGACCACATGGAAATGACCACAATGTAATTAATAAGCCGTTCCATCTTGAAAACTTTTATTTACCTCTTCTCATCTCCTCCAGGCTCTTGTCTCATGTTTACCAATTAGTTTATTTTTTTTCACATCAAAAGTGGACATAATGAACATACCACATCAGTGGAGTGATTCATTTTTCACACTTCTAGCAACAAAACCTCCTGTGAGAACAGCTGTAGATGTAACCCCTATCATTGATCTTGCAAGGCGTAGCCGGAGCTCCCAGCTCGCTGAGTTTTTGATGTTTCTGCCGTCTCTCCACGCTGCTGCCTCACCCCCTGCCTGCAGGGCTGAGGAATCACCTGCTCCACTGAAACCAACACATAATCGCTTATCTACACTTGTCATGCTAGGCCCCGCTACCTTTGCAGCTATTTGTCTTTAGATCTTCTTGGATATCAGTTTTTTGAAGGCACTTGTTCACGCTCGCACAAACACACACAAACAAGGAGCATTCACGCTAGTGTGCCCACACACACTTAATGTAATATTCCTTAAGGCTTGAATCTGGGTGTTAAGATGCATGTGCTGCGTTAGGTGAATACAGAAAACACAAGACAGAAGTGATGTTGATTTCTCAGGCAAGAGAGCTAAGTGTTGCATTCTTTAAGAAGTAGTGGATCACCTCTCTGAAGGAGGTTTAAGGTTATGAAAGTACTGGAGTACAGAGTATCTGCAAACATTGGTGCTTGGAAAGTTGTTGTCAAAATGCACTTTACTCAGATTTGTGAATGTGTTTGCAAATGGTTCTCTTTGGAATTCCAAATTATTTGCCTCTTCACGTCATACTGCATGTTTTTCATATTTTTTTTTAATTTTTAGGACACACAGAGTTGTCAGTCATAGTAGGGAGAGAAGGTGCAATGCTCACTATCCAATAATAGATCCTCTATTCATTATTCAGAAGTATAAGTCAAACATGCGCAGATCAACAAGAATCCCTGAAAACGTCTTTAAGCGACCAACCAAGATCTAGATTCTTGCCCCTCTGGCAAGCATAAATAAACAGCTTACAATTTATTATTTAATCTTCATGAAAGCGCAGAGAGTTGCTTACTTGGGAAAGGTTTCTACAACATGGAACATGTGTGTGTAAAAATTGCTTATTTGTTCTTCGTAGGTCAGCAAAAGGCACATTAGATCAACAATCGGCACTGGGCTGATCCAAATGTAAAATGTTCGGAATGCTGAAGAATTACACCAACCATTCATGACTCTCTTCTCCTGCAAAGCTTTGATATATTGTTTTGAGCATTAGACTTATAAAAAAACTGCACTCCATGTTCTCTGAAGCTTTCTTTGTGTGCCTTCATCACAAGTACGCTGGAAGATACCAGCCTAGATTGATAACTGTTCATAAAGGATAGAGCCCGAAACTTGTTCACAGAGGGAGCCCTGGGAGAGGCCCCTATCTGATGAGTGAAAGAAAGGGGACAAGCAGAGCAACAGTGTGAGTGCAGATACTGCTGGAGATACTGCAGGGTTATTGATGTGCTGCAATAAAACAACAGGAGGCCTGTTAGTGCAAGCTTAAGAGCTTGTCTCCATCTCCTTAAGGCTGTCAATCATAACTACATTTATAGCCAATTAACAGTGGCTCAATGGATACTGTCACAGTTTTTACTCCCAAAATGCATATTTCTGGAAAAAGGCATTCCTTAAAAAGTTAATTTAAGCAAAAAATTTGCACATGAATAGAAATTGAGCTGTATGACTTGCTTGATGTGGATCTTCAGTACTGTCACTGTTCACTCCCTGGGAAAAGGCGTCTCACTTAATATGGGAAAACAGCAGTGAGGCCCTTGATCTTAAATTGTTAATAATTAAGTAATTCATTGTCATGCTACTCAGCTTTGCTGTAGTAATAGATTTTGGATCACTCGACTCACTCACAATGGTGGATGGCTGTCAGCAGGGTGTGAGATAAATTATAGGCTTATAGAAACTTTGAATTATAGGCGCATATATCGATCTTGACATGCTTTGTGCATCAGATAGGACTCAAAGTGCACATCAAACTGTACAAAAACCCTCACAGATATTAACAAAAGCATGGCATGGCAAACATGTTAGCAAACAGTTGCCTTTTCACACATCCAGCAGACTCAGAGCAATATTAGCATTGTTTTGGAGTAGTGTTTCTAGACACCTGAACAATGTAAGTACAATATTCACTCTCCAGCTCTGTTTTGGTTTCCACCAACCCTTGACAGAAATTTCAACGTTTTTAGCTGCTAAATGCTCCACTATGTTCACTAGCTAACTGCTAATTTTGCCTGTCTTTTGTTTGGTGCTGGGCAGGTAGCGTACAGTGAGTTTTTAGAACTTTTTCACTGAACAGCTACCTGCTACAACTGGAAACGACACTGACGAGAACCAAAACAGTAAAGTTGCCGGCCGTAAAAACAAAACAATGAGCTAAAAGAGGATAAAAGGCTCAGTAGAGCTGTGGGGAATTTCAGAGTTGGGTGATAATATTTTGTGTTCATCACTAGTGACCTTAATCATTTGACCCATTGTTGATATAAAAATATTGACCAGAGCAGCTTTAAAATTTTAGCCTTATATCCTCTGCTTAGAGGAAATCCAACCATTAAGTAATTGAAAAAATATGTACTGTACTACAGTAGATATGTTTGTAAAAAATAGTTTAGTGTCAATGTTACTTTCAGTCATATTACCTTTTAACATAATGGTTCTAAGCTGAAATACTGTCAAGGATACTGGATACCACTCCAGGTTTAATTGATGTGGTGTTTGTAGTGCCTTTAATTCTGCAGCTGTTCTCAGGGAGTGTCTTTGAATACTAAGTTATTAAAAAGTTATTAAAATTTAATGATCTATCTGGTGATGACTGGGTGACAGGAGAGTTACAATACCTTTTTACTAATTTACACTATGATTAAAATGTTGATTAAACAATGACTTTTTCTTTATCAGTTGACAAGTGTCTCTGTTTTGAATTAATGTGGATCAGGAGTCGAATTACCTCAATGGGAATTAATCAGAACTTACTTGGAGAAGACAAGAATCAATGATTCAGCCATTCTAGTCTAGGACCAGCCGGCTCTCTCTCCCAACACGTCAAATACGCTTTGTCAGTGGCTATATTCATCAAACTATGATGCTGAAGTGTAGTTTCTGGATGTAGCCGTCTAGCGTAAATTTTTGATGTACCGTCGAAGTCAGGTGACTAGTATAAAGAGTGAGAAGCCCACATAGGGAAGAGATGGGGTGGTTGGATGGGTCGAACACAGGACTTTCACCCAGGAGACCGCTGTTTGTTTCCCGTGAGAAACCCATACACGACTTCTTTTTAACTTACGTACCTAATGTAAATTATGTAACTTAACTTATGTTTAACGTACTTATTTGAACCCAAACCATGATCTTTTCCTAAACTTAACCAAGTAGTTCTGGTGCCTAAACCTAACCAAACTGCGACCACCTTATGTTAACCAGGTGTGACAATGTTTCTTAGCAAGCTTTATTTTGAAATTCTAACCGGGCGTTGCATATTTATTATTGCTAACTTGACCGCGGAGCCCTGCAGGTGCAAAACTGACACTAAGGGATATGTACAGCGTCATAGTTTGAAGCATATGGCCACTGACCAAGCGGCCATATTTGATGAGTTGGGAGTGAGAACGTGTTGCTAGGACTCACAATCTTTCCAAGCACAAAAGGGCACACATGGACATCTCCACTTTTTTCACAGCAACGTTGTTCAATTTAGTGGATGTAGTGATTCAAGCGAGATTGTGCTCTTTCTTTCTGCTATAACAAATAGTCGATTTTTCAGTTGTATTTTACTTACTCTCACTTGTTGGCAGAATATGTTAGGAATGCGGATACCATTTATTTCAAAATATTAAACATCGAAAGTGCTGTATCTCACTTTTTCTCTTTATCTTATTGGCACTGTGGCTCAGACCTTTAGTTTCTTGTATTGTCTCCAATAAAAAATATGTAACCACCCTCTACTGTTGCACTTCATATAATACTGAAAAGGGGCATTGAGATTTTTTTTTGACTTTTTGCAACAGCTGACAGTAAGAAATTGTCATCTTTCAGATGGTTTGGCTGCTTCTGATAATTTTTGTGACTGTAAAAAAAAACACAACAATCCAACAATCATGCCTACTTCACGCAGCAATTGTACAGGTGTGCAGAGGTGAGAGATTAAGCAGGGTTAATCTGCTCTCTCTCAAGTTCTCTTTCTTCATTAATCACACAACTATCACTTTTTATGTGTTAAACCAGAGAACACCATGGATGACTTTGAGGAGAGACTGCCAGAAAGAGTGTGCCCTTGTCCTAGTTTTAACAATTATTGCATCCCATCCCCTTTTTATGACAGGCTTTTTGCCCAACCTTCAAGTGCAGCCATTCGGATAAGGAATAAACACCTCTGCCTTTAGACGTAGTCGGACGATACGGCAAAGATATTGCATTCCTGTCTCGTAGACATTACGCTTACATACTACTATTGTGATTTTGAAAAAAAAAGAAAGAAACACTTTGGTTAAGGTTAGGGAAAGATTGTGGAACCACAGTCTTTCCCTAACCTTAACCAAAGTGTTTATTTTTTTTTGTGCCTAAACATGACCATGCTTTAGTAGCTAAGATATATTGTATTACAAGAATGATGTACATTCACTGAAACCTGTGGCTGATGTTATAGACTCAACACCAATGTATCCTACAGTCTGTGGCTAAGTGGTCAGACTGTGATGACATTTTCTGTTCTAGGTGTTGCCTATATATCATCTCTTTTGTATGGACTTGACTGGTGTGTGCTCAGGTCAGCCCAGGTTTATTATTATTTTTTTTTAGGCTCTCTTAGAAATCCAACAGAAATATGTAATGAAGATATAAATCATGATGTCAATGTTAAAAACTGCTCTAATGTTTTGGCTGATTTCAAGGCTTTTCAGCCTTGGAAACTGAAACATCTTGTCTCACCAGTTCCTTCCTTCCAGCACCGCACTCCCCTCGCATAATAGCTGAAAAATGTGATTAGGTTTACAAAATGGAGCATAACATTTGGAAAGTGCGAAATGTCAGCACCTGGCGGCGTGATCCTCGAGTCATTGATATTGATCAACACCACCGTCAGCTCCCTTGCAGATGGATGGTAGTCATTTAGCGCTTTGGGGCCAGTGAAAATCTTAGTTATTGCTCTTTTAAAACATGGCCATGTAATCCTGGGATCAGTCTGAGGCAGATTTCCCAGAGAATCAATGTGAGTGAGTGAGTGGATGTGACTGACAGTGAGTGAGATGTGGGTGAATTATGAAAGGAAAGGTTGGGAGTTAGAAGATGGGCTCTATGCAGGCCTCGACTCCTCTGTTTACTCGATGATAGACCGTGACTCGACGTGTCAGAGGGCTGGAGTAGGCAGGGTAATCGCTTCGACTTTTTCTCTGTTTATTCTGCCTTTGTTCACCTCTACGGTGATAAATCCCAACATAAATTCAGGTTTCTTTTTCTGACTAATATATTCAGCTATGTCATGAGTTAATCTATACCTATAATTTTTTTCCCCTCGTTTACATCTAGTACGTGCCTACCTAGCATACAGTAATGATTGTAGCCTTCAGTGCCATGCCTCGTTTTATAAGTTGTGTGTGTGTGTGTGTGTGTGAGAGAGAGATTGAGAGAGAATCACACACCCCTGTCACAACCACCAGCAGGACTTCTCTGACAAGGGCAGCAGCCTGTAATTTATTCTGATGGCTCCCCCCTCCCTCCACACAGCTCTGAAGGTCATCCCCCACACTGATAAGAAAGCTAAAAGAAAAGCATTTTCACAAGTGATAATCAACTGCGTATTCCTTCAAATGCCATGTCCGAGAAGTGACTGGCACAATTTCTCCGTAATACAAGCTGTCAGGTGGTTTTGTGTTGCTGGAGGGGGATTTGCGGCTGTAAGGTTTCATTCGCAGGGTGTCGGGCTGACAAACAGAATTGATTGAGTTTGTTTCAGCATAAGAGACGCCCAGAGAGCACCAAAATGAGCCATAAAAATTGATAAACAATGGCTGAAGAAAGGAGTTGGCATTTCACGAAACAGACAAATTCGCTGAAATATATCTCTGGCGATTCGCGGTGCAGTGTTTGTGTTTAAGTCGTTTGCAGGCCACACTCCCATGGTTAGTTTTATGGCTGATGTCACATTCATCCTCATTCTCACTGTATGCTTTTCGACAAGTTATGAGTTTCACTCAGACGTTACGCTAGCCTATCTAAATATTTATTTATATACTAGCTGTCTGGAGGAATGACAGTGTATTTGAAGTCTCCTCTGAAACAGTGCCAGTGCTTTCTCTGGACTGAGTTTATAGTGGTGAGAGAAGAAGACTCTCTCTTGCTGTCTCTCACAGCAAACATCCATGTGGATTCGATTCAGGATCGATTGCATGAAAACCACAAAGCAGCAAAGCAACTTCAAAGAGGAAGGCAGATGAGCTACGTTTGGAGAATATGAATAATAAAGAATCAAGGATGAAGACGAGTTGTGGGGTAAATTGATTGGATGCTGGGGATACCGAGAACATACAAGTTCCTCCAAGTGGTCGGATTATTTTGACTTCATACACATTTGCCTTTTAAAGTTGTTTTTAGAAACATTTCAGTTCCTTCAAGCTGCCTCAACGGATTATGAAAATGTTAAACTTTAAACCACCTCGGACTTGGTTTTGAAATGTTGTCTTCCCTTTAACATAATGTAATCTATATGTTCACTCCGACTGCTTAAAGCCCACTCCAGACTTGGAATGAGAATAGATGTGTTTTGGTTTATTTAGCTGCACTTTCACATGACTCTGCTTCAGGAAACTTTTTAAGGTTTCAAAAAATGAAAGTTCAGGACTGGAGCTCAGTTCATGCCGGCCCGCCTCGCCGATGTAACTATGGCGACATCAACACTGATAACAGCAAGTCCTCATACCTACAAGACAAAACAGGTAATTTGTCAGTGCGTTAGGCATAGCAATATGAATCCATGGCACTTAAATTTAAACAGCCGTGAACTTGTTTTAGTTGTTGTCATGTTTTTGTCTTAGAACTTGGACCCTTTCAGTGTATTTTCAGTTCATGAAAGTTAATTGTAACATTTTGGTTGCCTAAAAATGTCTTGTTCAGCATTCAGTTGGACATAAAGACACTCAAGGAGTTTCTTTGTTTTGTTTTTCGCTAGCCAAAATTAGCGTCCCAATTAATATCACAGTTAACGTGAATTATGTATGCACCCTGCTAACTTAGCTAGTGCTAGTGTTAGCTGGTAACTTGCATTTGCTATGCTCCCCAACTCAACCCCCTCGTCCAAATATTGACTTCCGGTCACTGTTTGCAAAAAAACAAGATGGCGACGGCCAAAATGCCAATCTCGAAGCTTTCAAATGGTAGTCCATAAACTAATGGGTGACATCACAGCGACTACGTCCACTTCTTTTACACAGTCTATGGCTGTTACTGACAATTTTCAATGAGTGCTTTGTAATGCTAGAAAGGTGCTAAATAAATAAAGTTTACATTTTAAGACTTTATCAGGGAATCAAAGACCTTGTTCTAGGGTTTCCATAAAGCTGGAAATGTTAAATACATCACTTCCTGTGTGCTTGAGGGATTTTTCCAGGAGACACCTTTGTGATACAGGAAGGTTACAACAGAAAATATGAAAGCTGATGGAAATGGTTGCAGGTTTATATCACAATAGTATGTTGCAGTATATCAGCAGGGGATAACAAGAAGCTAACAGATAATTTACAGTACTTTTATGGAAATGCCACAGATTAAGAACATTGCATCAAATGTTGCCTCTGTAGTGTAGTTATTCGGTGTTACATTGAATTATTTTACTTGAATCTTGATGAAAACCCGTGAGAGGTAGCTCACACATTGATCAGCACTTGCTTTTTGGTCATTAAGACTCTCAAGTGGCTTCCACTTATAGTTTTAAAGGCTAATCACTATTCATTCTGAGCTTATGTTGCAGTTATTTCAGCATGCAGGAGGACTTTTCATTCAGTTATCATTAACAAATTTGCACTAAATAATCTTTATTTCATTGATAGTAACACCTGGAATAAACTGTACAGTATGATCGATCAATCTGTTGACTTGCTGCTCAGCCTGCAGCCTGGTGAGACATTTCAAATAGACAGGAAACCTATGATATTTTTTAAAATGGTGCCAAAGATGATCATTTTATATTTTCGTTGGCACATAATGGAGGTTTTGAGTATGAAAGTAGCTTTTACCCAACCTTTTTCATATTTTGCTCCTAATCAAGGGGCTCCCTGGATGGCTACTTTCAAGTATATTTCAAGGGACTTTTTTCCCCTCGTAATTCAAAATTCACTGTGTAGCATTTTAATCAGAGTAAAGCTTGAAACTATAAAAGATGAATGTCCTAAATGATAAAGCAGTAAGGTATGGAGTAAATTACTGTTAAAATAGGTACAATACAGAGAATGAATCAAACAAATGAATGAAAGGCATATGAATGTTATGTTCTACCTAGAAAATGCAGCTCTCTATGGACCTTCACTGGTGCTTTACTTGTGTTGGCTGGCAACAAAAAATGTTTTAGTGAGATAGCAATCTTGAAAGTGATTTACTTGGACAAATAGTAAAGTGGAGTGGCAAAATTGGAAATGGATTGCATATAGATGATTATGCATCCTTTTGTGTATACACATACATGCATGCTTATACCTTTTAATGAAATGCCTACTGATATCATCAGAAGTGTAGGTGGAGTGATTTTACTAATCATGCACCAAATAAACATATAATCGGTGTGTTTTTTACAATTGCAGCTAGTGCTGGTTTATACAATGCAGGTACAATAGCCTGACTAAAATGCATACGTGAAGACACATTGTAGCAGGGCTCAAGCACTTTGACCATATGCTTAAATTCTGTATTCTCTACGACCCATAGACTGTAAAATAAACAAATAAAACAATTAGGTTATAGAAAGGACATTCAACGCTCTGAGCGGGCTGTGCTGTGATAAATATGGAACAACAATTATACGGGACCTGCAGTGCTTGAAGCTTCTGTCTTTAGCCTATATTCATTAGTATTAGTATTAGCCTGTGCTTTTGTACTGTTTTTGTTTAAATAAAATTGAGGCACACAATTCCGAGAAATGTGACAACAAAGACGTTTTGCCCTGAGGGATAATTCACAAGTGCTGTTAAAAACGGAAAAGTAGGCTACTTACATTCTTGACGGTAGAACTTCCCAAACCTAATAAAAAGAACAAAAGTAAAACTGATTGGTTGACTGGTTCAGCATTTTATTCCACTCTCAGTGTCAGGCCTTTTTATTCCCTGTCAGGCCTTAGGCCTTAAGGCCCACAGGTTATTTGCCAAGAACCTGGGCGACATGAGGGTATCTCCCAGAGCCCGAGGTATCCACCACATGAGAGGATTTTGTTGATCAGGTATTGGAGACTGTAGTTCATACATCGACATCTCTTCTTGAAGCAGCAGCGTGTTGTCCTGGTCTGGCCTGTCCGTGCAATACGTTTCTCAGAAGAGATCCCCCATAGCCGTTAGAGCGGGTTGTTGATCGTGGAGTTGTCTGGCACCGGGCTCGGTCTCACTGCATGTGCCTCCTGCCACATTTCATTTCTTTCATCTCCCTCAGTATAGCCACCTGCACCTCCCGTTTTTGTTCCTCTTTTAAATTAACGAGGCAAAGGAAGCGTGGATCCAGGTAACTAGCTTTGTCAGCAGCATAAAAGCCCTTTTCCTTGCTATAGCGCCTCTCCAGATTGGTGTTGATCTTTGTCTTCATTTCTGTCAAAGCAGGTGGTTCTGGTTTGCCTGCCGTTGGTTGAGAGAGCAGGACGTGTTTTAAAGGCAGTAGAGCCGACGCAGTTGGATATTTGTCAGTCGACAATGCTTCGGTTGCCACTTTGAAAGGTTTAAGAACCTCTTGCACCTGTAGTAAATAAATATGTGTTGATATTAGGACAGGTTTGCGTCTAGCCTAACATTCACACATAGTAAGTAAAAACAATATTACCTTAACTTAAAATTAGGGCCCACATTCTACCTTTTTTTATATTAGGACAGGTTTGCCTTTGTCTAGCCTATTACAATACAGTAACATTCACACAAAGTAAGTAAATAATAATGCCACAGGCAAGGCATTTCTGTGCTCACCTTTTCCATGAGGGACCATTCGCTTGTGGTCAGCTCCATTCTAGAAAGTTTTTTCTCAAAGATGACAGCAGACACAGCTGCTTGCTGCTCCGATGCCCGGCAGATCATGCTGGATGTACTGTTCCATCGCGTCCAACAGTTACTAATCAGCTTCTCCGTTATAAATTCTAAAAGTTGTTGTTTCTCCTGGAAGAGATAGCTGTCGGTGGTAGATTTGTTAAAATGGGATGCCGCCACTTTCAGCCTGCTCACAGGGGTTTCAGTGGCTCTGACTCCGAGTCCCTTACGCACAGCCAAGTTGACGGTGTGTGCCACACATGGTATATTCACTGTTCATTCACTGCATTGACGTAATTGGTAGCATTGTCCGTTGTAATGTCAGTCACAGATTCCCTTTTTATGCCGTAGATGTTCAAGATGTCTTGAATGCATTCGCCTACATTCTGTGCAGTGTGGCTCTTTTGTTTTGAGTACATAGTCGTGCATTTCCCAATTGTCTGAAATCCAGTGGGCAGTTACTGTGACATACAGTAGGATGCTGTTGCTAGGGAGGTCAATCCATCCGTGGTAAGAGCCACATCTTTAAGTAATTCCTTTACTTTGTCTGAGGTACTGTTGTACATTTCTACGTTTCTATTGGTTGACAGCCTTAGTCCGAATCTGTAGTGAGAGGCTGCCTGACCATTCACGCTCTAGAATTTCTGTTCCACGTGTGCTTGTTGTCAACATAAATAGACCATTTTGACAGTAATAGTTTGAGTCACAGGACGTACCGATCCGAGGAAGTCGCATACCGAACGTCCTGTACTGAACAGTTTGGGATGAATACATGTACCGCTTACACCCCTAGAAAAGAAACATCCTTTTTTAGCTAAAATAACTATGTAGACTCACTATCAAGTGTTGTGGCAAGTGAAAGCTTAGCAGAGAAATACAGCACAACCCACATGCCTCTCTTCCAGCCAAACATGCTGTTCCTCTCGGCCCTTGGTCTCCAATCGCTTCTCTCTACTACCTGTGATCTTCTCTAAGGCTTTCAGCAGGACAGCGTCAGATTATTTAGGATTGGCAGCGCCCTATGTTGGAGGCCATGTTTCACCTTCTCAAGGAAATGAATCCTGTAGAACTATTGATTAGTGTCTGATACTCAGAAACTTGTGCTCAAATCCTTAGAACTGCCTAACAGTGCCTTTTCAGGTACATTTCACATAAACCTTTACTCATGTCTTGTGAAGCTGAGGAGACTTTACAAAGGCTTTGCAGACTTCCATATTCTCCCCAGAACTTTCACATAAAGGAGCCCGTGGCATATCGTCACTGTGAATTGCATCTCAGCGCAGTTTTGTGGAGACCACTAGCTTGCACACGCCAAATCAATTCAAGCCTGTAAAATTGAAGCTGCTGGATTCCCGTCCAGTCCCAAGTGTCAGTGTGTCGGCCTCACCTCCATCCCTTTCCACAGCACAGCCAGCTCCTCATCTGCTCTAAGTGCTGTCATTACAAAACAGTCAATATACTGAAAATCCTGTACTTGGCTATTTGGAGCAACCTGGGGTATACCGATCAGTGGTAAAAAGCATGGCTATAAATTAATTTAGGTTCTTTGTGTCATAGATTAAGGAGGATTGGTTTGGAATACAATGAAGATATTGAGCTGAAGTGAGGAAAGGCATGCCCTCATGAATGTTAATTTCTTGACTCACATGTCTGTACAGCCTGTCAATGATAATGACTGTTCCTACATGGACAGCATCAGTGTGAAACTGTAATTATCTGTCAAACTTATTTCAAGGTCACATAGCCATTGATAACAGTTAACAAGTCCCAAGAATCACTCTGTCAGGAGAAAAAGCAAAGGAAATCACTGAAATGATTGATTCAAGACAGATGAAAAGCCGAACAAATGAGTGTAGCACAAAGGCGGACCCCCTCTGTAATTTCCAATCTGTTCCATGTCTCCTTCAAAACAAATACACACCAGAACTTCTGTTGCAAACATGTTGTCACACATCAACATACAAAGAGTTGTTACAAGTAAAGCACTGACTCAACATTAAACTATAAAAGAATATGTGTAAGTGATTATTTGTTTGTTGGCTGATGTTGTTTTCTATCTAGTTTGTTTTTCTTTTATTAATGACAAATGGAATATGCTGCATTCATACAATATTCAAAACCTCAACTTGCTTTTTTCACAAATGTTAGAACAATTATAATTTAAGTAATATAAGTTTTTTGGTTCATTGTTTTTTGTAACAAAACAGATGTAATGATGTTTTGGAACACAACAGATGTGGTCAAGTGTCATAAAGAAAAACCTGTTAACATAATAAACAATTAAATTGCGTTGTATTAATACTAGTGAATAATTTATATTGCATTCAAATTAGTAATAATGCAGTTTGTCTTCAGAATTTAAATTTAAATTTTGTATTCAGACTTTCAAGCTAACATTCAACTATGTACTGAACATGGTGAAAACATCTGTAAAACTTGAGAGACACCAAAATAATCTTTTTAAAATTAGTTTCAATTAATAAAACTATATATTTAGTTTAAGTTAATGACAGAAGATGAGTTGATTCCACTAAATTCCTGCATGTTTAACAGTGTACACTTCCCACTGAAACACCAAAACTATAAAATGGCCAATGGAATTCATGAGCTTCAGCAGATGGTATATTGAATTGGCTGGAGATTTGTGAGAGTTAATAAAATATCATCTGCATACATTTTGAAATCATACTGAAATATGTTAGTACCCTTGACAGTGTTTGCTGCTTGGCTTTAAGAGCACAAGCAAGGTTCTAAAGCTAAAATGAAAATAATTGGTGAAACTGGGCACCCTTGTCAAGTGGACCTAAATAGCTCAAATGGAGGAAATACAATTCCATCTTAACACAAGCAAGTGACAAGTGGTTTATAATAAAGTGACCTAATCCATTGCATATGTAGGTCGAAAGCCAAATTTAGACAGTGTGTAAACAATAAATAAATACACAAATTAATTAATTAATTATAAAATGAATAATTAAGTAGGGCCATTCTATTCTATCAAATGCTTTTTCATCATCCAGGATCAAAATAAGGTTTTAAAGTTTGTTGTATCAGTGCAGAGGTTCTTTGTAGACTCATTTCATAAATATAGATTAATATTCACTCCATCATTGTTTGTTTCTAGTATCTAGTTTCTAGACGCTTCAGAGAGTTGCACAGGATAATTTGAATAATACCTCATAGATCAGGGAACGAGCAATGCTCCATCCAAGCTGAAGGATGCCTCCTTAATTTGGAGGAAAATCATGTCTTTAGTGTGATAATGAAGATATTGACCAACTGGTAATGAACCAGATAACTGACACATCAGTAGATAAAGCAGAAGTGCTCAGCATTTACATACTAATTTATGCATTTATATACAAGAATAGGGATGTCTTGCTCAAAGCCTAAAACTACTCAATATTCATCACACATACTTTGCTTATTTCCATTTTCCCCTGCATTCATAAACAAACAAAAACAAGCTTAGTGCTAGTTTCAGGTTCACCGGCCGTTTTGCGTATGAAGCTGGCCAGTATAACAGCATAGAGTATCAAACCCAAGTAGACTTTGGAAGTGCACAGAGGGAGGAGGAGACAGAAACGGGATCATCTTTCATTCAGACCTATTTTCTCAGTGATCTTTTTGGGATCACACTGTCAGCGCTGCTCCAGTTTTCTGTTAGAAAAGTAAGTAAAAACTGTTTTCTATCCATAATGACTTCAGTTAAGATGTACCTTCTATCCACCTAAAGATAGATTAAACTTGATTTGTAAATTACAAAACTAAAGTGCGTGATAAAGCAGTGATCAAACTTCAACCCCCACTTTCTGCAAAATGTTATCCAATTTTTAGTGATATGCTAATTAGAGCTGCCTAGACAAATCACCAAAGAATGTCTAGAAAGTCATGTTCTTGTTGCATTTTAAAGAGTTCATCTTTTAAAGGAATAGTTCAACATTTAATGGCTCGTTGCCGAGAGTTTAGATTTTATATACGAAGCTACGGCAGCTGCTTCGTATTTATACCAGCAGCTGGTTAGCTTCGCTGAGCATGACTGCTAGCTTGGCTCTGTCCAAAGGTAACAAAATCTGCCAACCAGCTCCTTTAAAGTTCATTAATTTACATGTCATGTCTCGTTTGTTTAATGCGTACAGAAACAAAGTATAAAAACGACAAGTTGCGTTTTTATGGTGGTTATGGGCTGAACTATTTCTTGGCCGGGAGCAGTGACTTCCTGGGGTCTTCACTATTTGCCTGGCAACCTTGAGGTGACGAAAAAACTTTTGGTTTTACACTTCGGTTATTGTACGGATTTAACAAACAAGTTACATCTTGTTAATTAGTGAGCTGTATGCTTGTAGGAGCATATTTTTTCACTAACAGTGCAAGTTTCAGCTACAAAAGACATTGGAAAGTATCCAGTTAAAGTGTAAGAAAGGTTCATCCTTTGCAAAAGAAAAAAAATACATAATAAATGGTGTAACATGAACTGTACAGAGAAAGAGCAGATTTGAGGTTTAAGATTGGGTGTGATAAAAGCTTTAGGGTGCATAAAGAGGCTTGTGTTACAAAGCAAGCTTAAGATTGGCTGATGCCTTCGCTGATGTTGCCACTGATAATGATAATGTAAGACACCCACAGGGATGATCAGCTTTTGTCTTTGTAAATGTCGAGGACTTACTCAGACTGCAGTGGAGGGAAGTCAGAGTTTTCTAACACAGGCAGCGAACACACTTAAAACTAAGACAGGAATAGATGTTAACTGAATCTAACAAGAAGTTAGAAGTGTAGTGGATCTACTCTTGAAGTGAATGGAGCTCTTAAAGTGCAGCAAGCACAACTGATAATAGATAGAGGGATGTTGTAGGGCAAGAACAACAGGGTCATGCAGCCCTTGGTCTTGGCAGAGGTAAACCTCAAAGGAACAAAATAACAGCCCCAGAAAGTGGAAATTGATTGTAGAAAAAAAAAAATCCATTACCAAGAGAAGGTGGCAAAGTGCAAATTGAGCCAAAGCTGAACAGGGGCAAAGAGAGTTGAAAGTGTAGAAAACCACATGCTTAGTTGAAAAAAGGTTTGGCGTATGATTATTTGAGCAGAATACAATGTGCATCATCATAAATCCCAGCCAGTGGCTAGTTCGTCATCTGTGTTTCGATACAGCAACACAGACACACATCCTGTCAGGATGCAAAGTTAGTCTTTCTCTTAGTCTGAGGTTGACATGCTCTGTGGTGCACCCGATCATTTAAGTCCTTGGCTGCAGCAGCTGAGAGTAAACAAGCATAAACAAATTATTAACATGCAACAAATTGGCTTTGTATGTGAGGGTGAATATGGCAGAAAATAACTATTATTAAATATGAAAAGGTTAATCCGGCTGGGTGAGCATAGGGACTGAGATTAGCTCACGCAGGTCAGAAAATTACAGGGCTGCTCTCCAGTAAACACACCACTACAGCAGGTCAGTTAGTAGAAGACGGGGTAGCACATGAATGAAAGAGGCTTAAGGACTGTAAGGAAATGATTGGGCTGGGGAGGGGGGCTGAACCTTATCTTTCACTTAAAAAAAAAAAACTCCACCATTATTATGATTTTATTTGGAACTTCACCTTGGCTTACACTCCAAATATAGCAATTAATCATTAATATCCATTATTGTAGTCTGTGTTTCTGTGACAATAGTGACAACAGCTAGTTTTTTTGTCAAGTATGCTTTATTAAGGAAGGGTTTCAGGAAGGCAAGAGAATACCACAGATAATATGTATATATATATATATATATATATATATATATACACACTATACACTTAACACACCCTCCCTCCCTCCCTGCTCAGTATATGTCAATAAAAAGGCTGCGATGGAAAATAATAAAAACAAAAAGTGAAAAGTAATAATGGACAGTTGACAACACGAGAAGTATCCACTATGGGTTGTTTCTCAGGTAACAGATGAGGGGCAGCCCCTGGACCAGAGCCTCTGTATGAAGTGCCTGTTAACATTTCTTGTTGGAAAGTCACTCAAACAACTAGAAAAAGATGCAAAACGACCACAAAGAGATGCAGAACAACTCTTTCAGTCTGTAGTAATTTTTTGTCTTTGAGTCTGGGTGTCTTGCTTTCATGTAGGAGGGTTGGGGGGCTTTTACATGTCTGTGTCCAGGAGCCCATTGTCTCATAATCTGTCCATGGCTGTCAGCTATTTGGAGTTACAAATAGCAGCTATTTATTGACATAGATTCACATTAGAATATTTAAAGTTTGCTTGGTGTTTATTTATTACACTGAATAAACAATTTGAGTCTTAACACATTTTACAAATGTGCCCCTCTTCCGTAAAACTGTGCCCCAGTCTACCATCCCATTCAAGACTTTCTAAACCCACCCCAGTTCCCCTGCCCTCCCAAACCAATCCACCTTGCAATCAGCAAATACAAAAAAACATAACCCTCCCCCTTTTCTGACGCCCTTCCCTACCCTAATAATCTTTGTACAGGCCCTTAGATACATTGAAAGCAGAAGCTGATGAACCAGGGTATGCCCAGTGGGTGTTGTGAATCTGCAGCCACATGCACTCAGAGTTTACTCAAGAAGTTAGGGATTGCTGGCTCAGCTGGTGAGTCTTTCTCAAGAGAAACAAACTGCTTCAAATATGCAAATCTATCTCATGCCTAACACAGGAACTGTGTATCAAATATGGATGTGCATTATGGAAACAGTTTTATGTTTCTGATTCAGTTTACTCCTTTTCTGCCCATTTGAATTAAGCAGAGTTGGTACAGTTTCAAATCTGATAAAAACACAACTTCTTTCATATCATTCTGTGTTAGTTTGCTCATCTTGTTCCTATACATCTATCTATCCATCTTTATCAGCTTTTACTGTACATTTGAGCATGTGACCTTGTCCAATCTGTCCCAGAAGACCAATTTCTTTTCATTTTACAGTACATTTAAGTCCTAAGTGATCCACAGAGTTTGTTGCTGGAGAGGCATATGAGTTGGATTAGAGGGTGAGGAATGGAGCTCACCTATAAGGCTCCCTCCCTCAGCAGCAAGAGATGACTGGACATCATATGAGCTCATATTGATTTAGCAGCAGGCATACAGTATATCTCTTAGGAGCTGCTTTCGCTTTGAAAAATCATATATAATATGTGCACATTTAGGATTAACTGACACTGTTACTCATTGTGTGTGTTATTGAGGGGTTATAGGCTACTAAAGTATTGGTATTTCTTATTTCAAAATCAGAATAAGTCATGAATCAGAGATTTATATTCAGCAGAAACATGTCCAACCGTACACTTGATTGACAGAGGACTTGAAATTTCTCTACATTCAGCATTCAGTCACTATAGGCAGCAGCCAGCAGGCATCCCGACCTCATGCAGTGTGGCTGCAGCTATGATGAGTGCCCAGCAGTGTTTCTGTGAGGTACAGTAGCTTTAATGAGTAGGTTAAAATATGGAGGTTATGTGCATTGTATTGCAAGTTTGCACTCCAAAGAAAAGTCTTTTTATATAGAGGAGTTTGTCTCTGGTGTGTGTTCACAAAAACAAATCACAAATAAAGAGTCTAACAACACAAGAAAATAAAAGACAAAATAAATAAAGACAAAATCCAAAAGATGCCAAGCAATGCAAGAAAAGCACTGTTTTTTTAGTATAAGGTGTTTATGTGGCAGAAAATGCAAGACTGATAAACAGTGACAGAAACAAGATATCTGTTGAAGACTGTCAGTTGGCCTCTTATGGATCAATCCTTGAGTTCTTGTAGGGTTTTTTTCATCACAAAGCATAGACATTTATCAAATTTAACAGTGGCACTCAAATACCTTTTGCAATTATTAAACTCTGTGGTCAAGATGTAGAAGAAGAAGCGTATTGTAATAGCCATTCTCAGTATAAACAGAAAGACTGGTCATTTAAGTTTCAGTGTGCTTGCAACCCATCTGCTGTCCCCTGGAATGGCTTCAGCCCCAACTGACCAGTATCACAAAAAGGTGACACAGGCATTACCTGCTCTTGCTGACAGACCGTGACAGTGGCCATTATCAGCTCCCCTAGCAGTGTCTGAATAGCCAGGTTATTATCTGGTGGAGTTGGCTTTTGGCTGGAAGGAAAAAGGAATTTCAGACAGCTAGGGGAAAGACACACAGTTTTACACTTTCAATAGATCTGTAGCCAAGGGAGAAATTGTTGCAGTCAAGGCTACACGAGGCATGCAGTTAGTCTTATTTTCTCCAGAGTACTTACAGATTTACCAGTCTTTACCAGAAAATAGCTTAAATATGGGCAGTTTAAAAAACTCTCACAAGCCCATTTAAAGTTTTCTGGTGAAGGATGTTGAGTACAGTGCCCTTTCACAGGTAGAAAAAAGGAAAATAAAGGATATAAATGTTTAGGTGTCATTCCAATGATGCAAATTTTACTTGGCATGAAAACAAAAGATAAATATGATTCAAGACTACATAACTTTTGCTAACAGACACTGTAGCCACTAGCGACAATTATCATAATTGTAAATTATATAACGTAGTGTAACAAACAACAAACTTACTCAGTATTTGATAGCATTAGCTAACATTAGCCACCATAAGCTAATGGTCATATCAGACCAGGTGAAGCTGTAACGGCTAAACCCCTGAGTGTAATTAATTGAGAAAGGATGCATCTTATTGCTTATGAATTCATCTGTTTGTTTCCAAAAGGATGAATATGTTATTTAATTTTTCAAAAGTTACATAGTCTTGCTTTAAGGCTTTACTTTTTGATTGTGAACGTCGCTTTGATATGTTCTCAAAATGACATGTCATCTTTATTTTTTTATTCATTCTTTCATCATCATTCATTCATTCATTCATTCAACCTGAAAACACAAAAGTCTTATAAGGACAAAACAGTGAACAAGCCAATTGTGCTGCACATTTTTCCTTCCATCTTACCTGAGGCTCGTTTTAGCAGCTTTCTATTAAGCAATCTTTGAAAGTGTAGACCTCGATCTAAGATAAGACCACTTTATCAACTGCTTTCATCTCTATAAAGGACTTTTGACAGGAACTCCACAGGAATTCAAGCACAATGCTCAGACTCTCTTTTCTTTCCGCACATGGAGAAAACAAGCTGCACATTAGCTGTTTGTTTTGCAAATGTTGACTTCTTTTGTGCTTTGAAGATGCTTCAGTCATTTGTCAAGCTCAACCAACGCTTACGCTCCCAAACTGGAATTTTAACAGCACTATTGCCATGACCTGCATCACAATGAACCTTTATCTCAGTTTGTATAAAATTACGTTTATGTCTCTTTTTTACCAGTCTTTTTCATAGTAGAAGTATTTATTATTTTTATAAAACTGAATGTAATCTGATTATTGGAATCCCTTCACTCATCGACTCACAGTACTTGTAATACTAATCCTAATCCTGATCATTTACTCATGCATATCCATCATGTTCATTTAGACAAAGAAGTGCATTTTGAAGTTTTAATTGTTTAGGACAAAAGAATTAAGCATTTCAAATTATTGCACCTTTCAAAATTAAAGTCCTTGAACTTGGTAAATAACAGTAAGGATTATACAGTAATAGTCATGACTTCCCACTATTCCATGTTTGCTTGTGACCACAACAATCTTAAATGTTCCATTTCCCCTGATTGCTGATGACATCAATTCAAAACCAAAACAGTGTGACAAAAAATTATTTTGAGGGCTTTATATTACAGGTGCTTAAATTGCTTCTGTCTCTGGCTATTTCCTGGTAATGAGTATAAATGAATTGAAAAATGTAGATGGACCTGAACCGCCAGTGGAGAAATTGATTCCACAGTGGCTGACATGTCCATGCTTAAAACAGAGATGAAGTAAAGAAGGACTCTGGGGGAAGGACGCCCGCTCCGCCCTCCACGACCCCGCTGTGCAATTGCTGGATGCTTTTTGGATTATGGAATGACTGAGCACTCTTCATTTGATCTCCACTTTCTGCTATTTTATTCATTGTTTTGCCACTCTTCACTACAGCTCATTTTTAAAATATTCCATTTTCAAATTGGAATTATCAATATGCATTTCAGTCATGCTGATCTTAATGAATACTTGATTAATTACCCTTTACTTTGACGTATTGTGAATGTTTTTTATTTTTTCATCAAATTGCTTATGCATGAGTCAGACGTGCAGTAAATTGTTTCCATATTTCTTAAGTGCAGATTCTACTCAGTGAGACATATTGAACAATAATCGATGTGCTGTTAATCAAAATAAGTAATTTTCCATTATTTGTTGCCAGTGTGGAGAGGAGGGCCACTTCAGATGTGCATGCGGCAACATCCCACAAGTTACGCCAAATTGGATGTACTCCCATGAACTACTTACCTCCTTACATTTATTGTCAGTGAACAGAGTCAATTTTCACCCCCATCTGCGAAGATTTGTCTGGCCTTAATCTGACTCATTTATAGTCTTGTAAGAGCGAGGATTAATTTTGGCAGGCCACTCACATAAATGCTGCATAATTATTGTCATTCAAATACTTCATGTCTGACTTCTGAAGGGAAACCACTGGCTTAACCACACTGTCTGATCTGCCAGACACTGAAGGAGACATTTTAATGAAACAAGAGTGATGAGTATTAACATTAGTATTTATATTAGTAGTAAAAAAGGGGGCTTATTTTTATTGAAAAACAAGACATGATGCAGGGCCTCATTCTTTTTTAAGAGAGATGTAACACTGGTCATTTGTGACAGCATCCTAAAGTGTTTGACATAAAATCTTTCTATGTGTAATTTCTTCAAGCAAGAAAATGCCCCTCCAAGTCATATTTTTGTTACTTAATATACACCATACACCATAACATTTCACTTTAAGATGTCACAGAGAAATAGTTTCACAAAAGGATTTTGTATTTTAAAATCTTCTTATGAGGTTTATTTTAATCTTTGACAGCACTCCTCCAACAGTAGCACCAACACCGAACCCCATCATGTAAATACTGTGATATCCTGATTGTGGGCAATGGTTGGTAACCCGAGGAAGGTAGCATATAATTTCCTCTGATGGTGGTCAAAGAACTGTGGAGAGGACTCTGGCAAACGGCGGACGTTAATTTGAAGAAGTGAATGAATCTGAGCTTGTTGAACTGCACCTGCGCTTGTTATAATGACCTGATGAGGTGGTGGAGAAGACGTAGGGCACTGAGATGGCAACTGAAGGCAGACGAGAAAGGAACCATTTTTTACTTTTTACTATGAACACATCTCACTTTAAAAATTCACAAAACAAAACTCAAGAGTATCAAAAGATGTGAGTGGACATGTAGAGTCACTAGTTTGGTGTTTAATTGTGTGAAATAAAATGTTATTACATTATGTACACCAGTTTTAATGGTGTTGGTTCCCTCATCCAACACTTAGAGAATTAGCAGATGATGAGGAAGTGCTAAAAGCCACTCTGAAGTTGTGTGATTTAGATATGCTTAATGCACATTTACACTTGGCAGGAGGGGTTCTTCAGAGCAGAGGTGGGCCCATTATAGATCATGCATAACAAGAAGGCCTCTTTCAAGTTTCTCCAAAATTTCAGTCACTTTATCACTCCTCCCTCTCTCCAGGGACCGTGAGGATGTTAGTCTTCATATGGCACGAGTGCCAAACTAATTGCCAAAAGGAGCTATGCTAAAGAAGATGTCAAACTGCACATATTTTATGAAATACCTGCAAATCGCTTGCTGTAGATTATAAGGCAAATGTGAAACACTCACTTTAATCTAAAAGGATAGAGTGACTCAAAGCTATTTCTGACTCCTTGTTCTGTACAGCAAAACAAAAGCTCTGAATAAATGTATTCGGTGCTCTCCCTGTCTGCCTAAACACACACTGCTCTATGCTCTCTTTCTAAGAGCCAGGATGATGGCAGAGGAGAAGGCTTTTCATGCTGACTTTTCTACAACAACTCAACAACAACAAACAATATGTGAGAGCTAGGGAGTCCAGCCAGACAAAGAGCCGCCGTCTGCAGCTTGGGGCGGGAGGATCCTTCTCTTCAGGCCAGTTGATGCAACAAGAAAAGCCACTACAAAGTGTCAGCGAGGGAAACAGTGCCCTGGGGAGACTTGGATTGAGGACACGTTCAAACGCCTCTATTTCTTGGTGAAATACTCAAGTGAGGCAAACTCATGATATATCATGAAGCTTTTTTTTTTTTGATAAAATGAGACTGAAATTAGATTCTTTTTGGAGCTGGGGGGATCATGAAAAAAGGAAATGGTTTCTGTATTAACTGCAGGGCAGACTAGCCTGTGCTCCCCTTTGGCATCAATTCGGGCGTTAGAAACTCAAAAATGTAGGGCAGACCTCCTTTACAATTGGGCTAAAACGAGGTGTTCAAATACTGCTCTGATAACTGGTCTTTTCCTTTGTATCTCCTGCGTCTCCACCTAATGAAGCAGGACTAAATGTCTATTGCAAAACTCAGACACAAAAAAGCTGAAACAATAGCACCCTTCTCTTGCAAAAAACAGGGACAAAAACAGGCAAAAAACAGTTTAAGGAGAAATTGTATTAGTGAATAATTGTTCAGTCAGTCACTGCATGTAGTTTAAACACACCTACTCAAAGCAGGTTTCTCCTAACAGACTATCTCTCTCAGTCCAACTGGTCCTTCTCTTTTGTTCCATGTGTATCCATCTCATTTTCCCTTATCTAGCCAGCACCAAATGCCTCTGCCACAAGACAGAGGAGATTGTGATGGGTGGTCGAAATCGCTGCATTGGCCCAGCTTCCGTCTCATTTTCAATTCATTTAAATATGTGCTGGCGCTGCATCGTAGCCAGAAACCCCACTGGTTATGTTTATGGACGCCTCAGAGTGCTCGTGCCTTTGGGTGGCGTCCCTCTGCCTCTCACAGGACTGCGAGTACTGACTGACCCAAATACATTGTTTTGAGCAGCGGTGGCACATTTTCACTGAGAAAGTGATTCATGCATCATGAGCAACTCATTGCCAAATGGAATGGTTTACTTGTGAATCTCAATTGAAACAGTGCTCATGTTTGGTGTATCTTATTGTGATCTTATTCTGCTGGCTGGAGCAGACTCAAAGTGAAAGCATTCTTTGAATTTTTCTGTCCTTTAAAGATGCATCAGGTGCAATTTTCACATCTCATAGCACACAGTTGACCTACACATCTGCATGGGTCTCCAAAGGTTGCTAATTAACACCAGTAAATCTG
Organism: Siniperca chuatsi; assembly: GCF_020085105.1. NCBI lineage: Eukaryota > Metazoa > Chordata > Actinopteri > Centrarchiformes > Sinipercidae > Siniperca > Siniperca chuatsi. Next base: position 9,442,241 of record NC_058052.1, read on the forward strand.
TGGTAACCTGACCAGCTGCTGAGACCTGAAGATTGTTGCTGCTGAGGCTTTCAAATCTCACTCCCCAGCCTCTACTTCATTTTGGAACGAACCCCCTCTCCCCTATTCCCTCTCTCACAACTCCCTCGCTGGAATTACACAACACAAATTTCTGGCTTTCTGAAAACTCACTGACTACTCTGGAACCAAATCTCCCTGCCCATTGGAATTTCAAAGCACTCCCAATCTCTCTGCCCCACCATCTTGCATCTTCTCCTGCTTAACGATGGAGGAGGGTGCTACAGTACGAGCCAGCGAGCACATTTTCATTCTCAAGCCAAAAAAGCACATGAAAGAGAAATATTTAAGTATTTTGCATAGGGATATATCATCTCCTTGCTGTATTTCTGTTGCATGTCTGCCCTAGTTAGCTAGCTGACTTTATATTGTGAAAATATGACTTTATTGTTTTTAAAAATCACAAGCTAGAGTCCAGTTGATATTGATAACCATCATAGATTACCTAATGCCCCTTTGAATTAAATTTGGATCACCCATAAATCATTTCACTTATTGCACCGGTGAACAGGATTGAGTGTGGTCAGGAAGATGAATATTCATCTCCAAAAAGTGCACCCTCTTCTGTATCCCAGCAGGAGGTGTGGATTTATCACAGCTTCAGAGACAATGTACATTTGCTAATAAGGTTGGTAGTTCTCATTAATATTACATACGATAGATCATAAAAGATTCAGAAGAGAACTAGAAGTCTGTTTCAATTGACCACTAAACCTCTCCCCCGATCTGCGATTAGCTTAGCAGCTGTAAGGCAAGCAGGCCAGTCAAGCTTTGGATTTCACCGCATGATAAAATGGTGTGCATGGGTATATACTCTGTATATAAAGAGTTTGGAGGGATAGCGTTTTTTTTCTTAGCCTTCCAAAACCAAAACCACAAAAGAAATAGTGTGAGGACTGGACTGAACAGTGTATTTAGCTGCTCTAATGTAAGCTATGAGCGTTAGCATGTCCTTCTAACGACCACCTACAGTAGTCATCCTAAAAGTCTTTTCTCTTGTAACATTAAACATTAAGTTAATTAAGCCAAACAATGTTATGTTAAAAATAGCAGTCCTATCTTATCTTTATGCTTACCATACTTATAACACTAGGACTAACTACACTGCAGTACAAGAACAATTCTGTTTCTTTATTTTCATGTGTTATCCTGTACATGGATGATCAACTGGTGAAGATGCTAACTTTTAGCCTAGGACATGCAACTTTAGCCTCAGTCCTTTAGCACAATATCATGTTTGTAGCCATCAAACCCCTTTTACAGGGTTCTTGTTTTAAAACGAGTCATCTGGAAACATTAGAAAGTCAGCTGGTGACAGTGTTTCCAACCAACTCGTGGAGTTGGCGTTAAAATCGTAAAAAATCATCAACACATGTCATTTCAGCTGGTCACTGGCTTGAAATGAGAAGTGATCTGATATCTTTTTTTTTTCTTTTTTTTGTAAATTAATACAAGACAGAATAATAGGATGATCCTATAACATATTTGTTAAATCCAGAAATGTCATAACATTAAGAGCCAAGCATGGTGAGACTCTTGTGTGTTGTGCTGGTCGCCCTCCGCCCTCAGACTGCACATTTAAATCGTGGGAAAAGACATGCATGACAACAAACAAATAACATTTTTGAACAAAGCAGAAATATTTTTTGTTTCATATTATATCATACAAATTAAATTGAAATATGTGTTATTTTTGTTATACAACTAGGATAGTTATTCTTGACATATCCCACTTTTTAACCATCAGTATGACAGAATATTTCAATGTATTGCAGATGAAGAATCTTGCATATTTATTTCTTGCAACAAATAAGAAAGTAACTTAGCCAGTGACCAGCAGAAGTGGTACTAAATGAAGAGCCGTTTGGGAGCCGAAAGAGCCGGCTCTTATTGCTGAGCTCAGCCAAATGATCTGACTCAAGAAGCCGGAATTCCCATCACTGTGTAGCACCAGTAACAAGAGGGGCAGGGTTTTTGTCCTTCCTGCTAAAGACTGGTGGGTTACAGTACGGTTCAATTATAATCACATATCCTCAACATATACATTTCATCAAACCCCTTTTTCACATGAGCTGCACAGTAAACAGCTGAATCTTATTACAATCCTCTTCCAGCTGTTCCCAATGAAGAATTTTACTAAAACTTGATAACCTTGATGGTCTACAGATTTCTGTATCTCCAGTCAGTCAGCGTTGATTTACGACCTTGCTAATGTTCCTCCTCTACCTCAGCTCATTACTACTATGCATGGATTTTAGAACACATGTACAATGGTAAAAGCTATAATGATTATAAAACAAACCCATCTTCCACACACTGAGTGATTAATGGGCACTGTCAGTCATGGTGCAACATTAGTGCAGCCATTTACCAAGAGCTGCGTCTAATAAGAGCTCTGGAGACAAAAATGTACATATTAGAAACATGTTGTATTCCAGTCAGCCAGAGTTGTTTAAATGGCTAGTGTACATGCACTACACTGACGTGTAGACTATACCTGCCACATGATAGTTGATAATATTTTTATAACAATAGCAACACGCAAGATAAAGTTTCCCAAGTGGACTCAGCAAAGTTTATCTCACAAGTTTAACCTCTATATTCTCAGCAAACAAAGAAACAAACACTTGCACAGGCACTCACACACAATCCTGCCTCATTAAGCTAACTAAGCAGTCGTCCTCAGGAAGAAAGGTGAGCCAGGGCTGTACAGTTTCTGCCATTTATAAACTACTTCCCCAAATTAGCCAAGTCCCCTGTGAGAAGAGTTGGGAAACATGCCACTGAAAATGTACATGTGGATCGAGAAGCAGCCCAGCTTATTGCTTTGAAAAGAAAGAAACGCATAACTTGAATGTTCTGTGGTGCTGTTTTCTGTGAAGATAACATTATAATAGCCTCTTGTCCACAGTTGCCCTCAGAGCATAATGATGCAAGATGGTGCTCATCATTTGCTAACATGAAGCTGATGTTTTGGGTTTAGTTTTGTGATACTCAATTCTCAATGTTTTTTTTTTAAAAACTATGTTTTTTAGCTACAGGGCTTCTACTGTATCTAATGGTAGTCACCTCAGAGCTCATGCTTAAAAAATAACCAACATGACTATGCAGCAACGTGGAAAGAAAACAACTGATAAGTAACAGTGCTGCGTGCAAAATTACTTTAGCTCCAAATGACCTTCACAAAGAAGCAATGCACATGGAAGTGCTTTATCTTCTCTTTTAGTTATGATTGTGCACAGTTTAATTAAAACCATGCGTTTCTGTGTACACAAGCAACCTCAAGGAAGCATGCAAACATTCTTTATGGGTAAATGGTCACATCACAGTTGCTCTGTATTCAATTATTCAGAGTGAGGAAACCACAGAGACGCCTGCGCAAACAGAAAATTCATCAATGATTTCAAGTCTGATAAGGCCGTAGACAAATCACTACAGTGAGCCTATTAGAGCACACCTCCATTGGCTGTGCAGTATGTTGTTTATCTTTATATTTATGATAATACAGTAAATTTTTCTTTTTCAGCTCCATGTTGCATTCAAAAAGAAGACTCAAGAGTAGACAAAAATTCTGAATAGATACCTGTAACATCTTTCATTTTATGGAAAGAGTCACATTCATTGTAATTAATAATGACTGAGAACACAGTTTTAGTTTCTGTTTCATACAATCTATTTTGTTTTAGTCACTCAACATCATTCTGTGTTTGGCTGCAGAGTCAATCAAAATGTATTCCATGTATGGGTGGAGAGTAGACAGGTTATCAAAAAGCCTTTTAGGAGAATGTGCTGCTTAATTAGCTCATCAAAACACAACATCCCAGAGTGACACTAACTCCACTGCCACTATCATCTCAGTATTTACTGTAAATAAAGGAAATTGCCACTGGGAGAACGGAGAAGTATGAAAGCCCTCAGTTTGAGCACCAACAACAAGCACCAACAATATTCATAATGTTACAAATTCGTGTTTTGCCAGAGCTTGTATCAACATTAAAGATGCCATAAAAAAATACATATACTTACCAAAATATGTAGTATGTGCCGAGGGTTGTTCGCCACCAATGACTCAACATTACTTTTTTTGGCTTTTGAAACCCACTTTCTAGTCGGTTTTCAACCCAAACCTGACTGTCCATCGGGATTTCCAAACCCTCTCACCCCCCTGCTCGCCTTCTTGCATTTTCAGCTGCTCAGCCCTCGAAGGTGTTGCTATATGAGTCATTGAATGGCAACACTAAACAGTTTGTTCTCAAGACAAAAATAACAAAGCATCATTATAACAATATCATTTTGCATGGTGACATAGCTCTTCACTTGACAATTCTGTTGGACATCGCCTCTAATGAGCTCACTTGTAGTTACTGTGATGTGACTGATTATTGTGCTGCTTACAGGCCACCTTAAGCTTTGTCATTAATTGTGATTATTTAGTAAAAAGTGTTCTCTGATTGCTGATATGCGCTGGACAGGCTGCAGTGGGAAATAGTATTTACATGTGTATCATCTTGCATGTCCAAAGCAGTTTTTCAGACTAACTAAAAGGTATTATAAGCCATGAATGATGATGCATTGTACTTCATCACTTGAACTTTAGGTTTCAGGCTTTTAAGGGAATGAGTTAAATGCTTTTGCAAATAATTGTTAGTGTTTGTTTTGCTCTGTGTGGAGTAGTAAAGTGGACAGGTTTGTTAAGTCATAAGGCTTTTGAATGCATAAATGTATATTAAAATGTCTCTCAGTTGATTTCCTGATTGTGGTAATAATGTGGCAATCATTCTCTTCCTCTCTGTTGCACAGCCCACCCACATGGGACTCTGAACAATATCAATCAAATGCAAATACTCCAGGTCTGCTTTGTAGTCATCAATCCTCTGTAAAAGCTGTCGACGAGCCTTTGTCTCACATTTGACCTGATGTCGAGTCAAATATCGCAAAGATACCAGCATGCACTTCTTTACCTTCCTTGTTACAGACAATTAAATATCAAAGGTACAGGGGCTGAAGTGACCTGCACCTCCTCCAGCATGGGTGTCTGGTGGGCGGTAATGGGGCGGAGGGCAGTCTGCCCCCCCCCCCCCCGCCCTCTGATCTAATAGCCCCATGGGGAGCAGCTTAGCCCGTCCACTTCATGTTTTCCATTTGGTGGGTAGAGCCCTGATGGGGATGTTTAAGGATGAGATGCCTTAACGCCCCCATTTGTTTTCCTGTAGGTAATCGATGGCAGACTCAGGGTTACAGCTAATGTGATTTATGTGTCCTATTTCCACTGTTATGCTTCATGTACAAATTGTCTTTGGTGATGTAAATTCCCCAATCTTTTCACAACTTGCTGACACCGAATCCTGGCTGCCAAACCCAAGTAATTAATCCATGTTTGTGTCCATTGCCTCCCCCCTCCCCACTAACAACACCTGCAAATCATGACATGTTGAATGTTGTGGCACTGACACTTGATTGTTTGATTAGCACTCATCTCTCTGTATAATGATAAAAAATGCAGAGACAAGTCTCATGATAATTCTAATTGGCAGGTATTTCTATTTGGATTTTATGTGGCATAGCACAGTGAAATTAATCGTGCTTCACTCTTGACTTTAAGTAAATAATCTGCAGTCTAAACACAAAGGAAATCAAATCAGCCTATTCATTCAGTGATGCATACCCTTGTAATTATGCCCCTACCTGTGGCACTTAGGTGTACATTAATATCTCCTCTCAGCCTCGCTCTGGGGGAACTTCGATGCAATAAACATGGATTGTGTTAGAAAAGGGCATGATGTGTTTAAAAGTTGCACAAGAAAACGGGCATACAGTACTGTATTTGTAATAGACAGACAGTGATCTGATAAAAGCCTTGTAGACATTTGATTTCTTGCAAAAATATTGTATCAATTATAAAGATGTAAATAGGAGAAATGTATGGTCAGAGAGGTGCTACAAACAGAGGGAGAGGGTGAAAAGGCTACTGATTGAACCAGCAATTGCAATCAGCCAAAATGAGAAACGGCACTTGAAAGCCCCATTCTCTTACTACAATGATAAAATGTATTTTGTTTTTACTCCAGCAGCAATGTTTAGAAAACATATTCTATGCGTTATTTAAGCTCAGGTTCAAGGTGCAGCTTGCAGTGTTGAATTTCTCCCGTGATATCTTCTCTGGCAAGATGAGAAAACATGTTTCTCAAGCTGCTGCACTTGGTTGTCAAGGGAACATTTCTGAAAATGGAGTGTGCTCTGAGAAAGTATGCTCAAATGTTTGCATAAAGGGAAACACCACATTTAAGGGCGAAGAGATCCAATTGAGCATTTTATTTTTCAAAACAGAACCACTTCCACTGCAACTCTAAAAGCCAGGATGAGAACGCCACAGCATAGCCACTCTATGGCTTCCTTACTTCGAGTCCTCTGATTGTTTTCTGTAGATGCTTTATGTCATAGTGAATGTGGCTGGTGTTCTTTATCATCTGCTATCTGTTGTGTGTTAGTCTGCCTGGAGCTCAACAGTGATGATGCAGTGTCCCTTTCCAGGAGCCAAGGACAGTCCTCTGTAGGAGGCTGAGCAGAGCCTGTTGGACGAAGGAGAGATGGCAGAAGAGGACAGACAAGACTCCTGGATGTACTTCAGGTGGCTGAAATATCATAAATCATAAAATATAGCCTTGTGTCGGTATAACAGTGTAATTACTTGAATCAGGACTGAGAACTTTGATACAAACAAAAAACGTAAAACTGTGCATAAATCAGCTTCTAAATCTAAAAGAGACAATACCCTTAAGAGACAGTGATGTGATTTCCTCTATGCTCATGAATTATAAACACAGTGAAGGAAGACAAAAGGGGAAATGCTGAGCATGTATAAATGAAGATATTCGGCAGATTCAGAGTCCGAGCCCAGGTTAACTGCCCTTTTTAATGGAGAGGTTAACATAGTCTCGGACTCCACTGTATATTACAAAAGGCATGTAAATGAAGATATAAATTTTAGATTACTGGGTGAGATGTGGGAGGAATAACAAAGTGGATGATAGAGGTGCTGTATCAATCTCCCATACTAATTTTAGGGGGAGTGAAACTATTAAAAACAGACAAGCCATCCAACTTTTACATTTACAATTCAGGCGTTTAGCTGACACTGTTATGCAGAGTGACTTTGAGCAAACGAGTGAGCAGGTAGCCATTATTGGCCGAGCCACCTGTCACGGGGATCAGACCTGTGACCTTTCATTACACAATGATTTTTCTAACTGCCGGGCCACTGTCTCTAACAATCTGTTAAATGTGTTTCAGTAACATTTCAGCACCAGTTGGTATTGAATTGAAGGCTGCCATGTGTTTTATAACGACTGTCAAAATGTAAAAAAAATAAAATAAAATGTTGTGGAAGAAACACCAACAGTTTGCAAAGGAGGATATAATTCATCACTCAACTATGGTTGATGAATCCAGAGGAAATAGTCAATATGCTTCCATTATAAAGGCATGATAGCAGTCATAAACTACGATGGCCACTGTCAGCTGATCCACAGCTGGTAAATCTGTAACCATTTCCATTCATGACTGCAAAAATCTGCATGATTGATTGCAATTATGTTTCGTTGTCATTACACAGTTGGTGCAGCCACCCTACATAGAAAACCAATACATTTGACTTTTCAATAACAGCAATTCATGAAGTGAGTGGTAAATGGCTTCATACTGTAGTAATGAAAGCAGTTTGGTTCCTCTGAGGAAGGATTATCGCTAATTGGCCCAGCTGGATAAACAGAGCTAGCTGGTGTTAGCATACTGCATGGCAGAGCAAACACAGCAACCTTTTCCTACCTTTATACATTTTTGCATAAGTATTATCTCCCAGCCCCAGGCATTATTACATCTCAGAGGATAGAAATGTTCCCTTGACATTTAGTCTCTTGCTCTCTTTTTTTGTTCTCTTCTCATCATGTCACTCGGCCTCCTCATCTTGTTATTTTTTCTTTTCTCATTCGCTGTCCCCACATCTGTACCTCCTTTTACCCCTCATCTCTTTTGGTCTCTGGCCCCATCTCAGGCTCCTGATTCACTGCTCTGTCAGTAGATCAATAGAAAGGCTCTCTGTCAGGAGGAGCCACCCCGCCTCACCCCCATGTCTCCCCAGACTGCAGACACACAGCCTGCTGGGAAGCTGGCTTTCTCCATCCCATACTGGAGAGCATCTCCTCTCCCCCCCCCCAACCTTTTTCTCCTCTCTGGATCACTTTTCATCTCTGCACCTCGAACCCAATGGAGAGAAAAAAAAATGCATGGCGCCTTAATGGGCTTCTCAAAGAAAAAGGAAACCAGGGCTTTTTCTGGGAGCCAAAAAAGAAACAGCCCGAGAAAATAGGATATCAGCACAAGGCACAATGTGAAAAGAAGAGAGGGAGAGAAAAAAAAGCAGGGTGAGAGAGAGAAGTTGTGCATTCAGCTAAGCTGCAAAAGGCTGGCTCGTCTTCCCTCCGCCCCCCACCCCCACCCTGCCTTTCTCCACCCCCTGGAAAAGTGTTCTGTCTCTCTCTCTCTCTCTACCTCTTTTCTCTCTGCCTGGCTCTGCAGCTGTGGTCTGCTGAGCGTCACCTCCACACAGCAAGTGCCTTTACTTGAGCAGAAGAGGAAGAAGGAAGAGGAGGGTAGCTGCAAGAGAGAGAGAAAAAGAACCCCAGGAGTGTGTCTGAACGCACCAGAGGAGCATCTCTCTGACTTCGCAGAGAGGGCTGAGAAGTGCACAGAGACAGACGGGCAGAGGCAGGAGGCGTTGGAGTATCACAGCGCTGGTGGTGCTGGCAGAGCATGCTGAGTGGAGACAGGGGAATCCACTGGCGCTGTTGATCCTGGTGTCCCTGGCAGAAGCTGCTTGAGCAGGAGACAGAAAACGGCGCAGCAGCCAGGACTTTGCCGGGGGGGCAGCATTTTACAGCGACAACGAAGCGTGGAGACAGCTGAAACCTGCACACACACACACACACACACGCCGAAACACACGGGAAAACACACATGCACACAGCTGAGTGGGGAAGGATAGTCAGACACACACTGCATTTAAAAGATTAACTACAACCTTCTTCTTCTTCTGAAACACACAAACTTACACAGGAAAACAGATACTAAATGTTACATTTTCTTGCCTGTGGATGGTGGATGATGGAGAGGAAAACTTCTGGAAAGGAAATTCTCTTTTAAGCAGGACTTACTGCAGAGCATTTCACACTAAGAATAACTTCCTATTTTTGGGAGTTGGAGGTTTAAACCCCCTATCTAAGCACAACACAAAATAACCTCTATTCTTAGTTGCAGAAATTGAGAGCGGTCTTTGTGACCATTAAGATGCCTCGTCCTGATTCAGTCTTAGCAGTAAGTGGATTATGACGGCAATATTTTGGGATTTCTCTTTCGCTTGAAAAAAAAGAAAAAGAGAAATATATCCATGACTGGTGGATTTACATCTGTCAGAGAAGGAGAGGATCCCGTGCGTTTTCTCCTCTCTTCTCCTGTGGATTACAGATGGGCTTTGTGATCTCCCAGTGCAGTCTCATGGATGATCGCTCGCTGCCAGTCATTAGGATAAAGTACAAAGAGGGACACAAGTGAGTATTCAGCTGGATTTTTATTTCTGAAGGCTTAAGCTTGTATGGAAACAAGGGTGTCGGAAGTGAATCTGTAATGAGAACACATCGTAGCAGCTTTTTTCTCTTTTAATAACAGAACGTGGGACTCATTGATTAAACTGCTGTGTTGTGTGTAATGAATGATTATCAGGGTGTAAACGGTTGACACACATCCTGAGAATTATACATTTTTACAATAGTGAACCTCTATGTTTACAGACCATTTGCCAATGAACATAATTTACTTAATGAGGGGTACTGTCTACCCGGCAGGTGGCTTGGGCACGAGCGGAGATTGATTGAAGTGATCTGTGTGAATCCTATTAATGCATCCTGGATTCTGGCCAAGGCAGAAGCAGTGGAAGGGAACACCGCTGTCTAGCAGCACTATCTGATCTGCCCCCTCACTGGACAAACTGAGCACCCTCCGCACTCCCTCTTCAACAACACTCCTCCTCCTCCTCGTCTTCTCACCCAGGCAAGGATGGTACCTCCACCTCCCACCAACAAGCCACACGTGTGCCTTTCCACCATCCTGATCATGAGCAGCATGGCGCTGATTGACGCCTACCTGGTGGAGCAGAACCACGGACCACGCAAGATTGGCATCTGCATCATGGTGATGGTGGGAGACATCTGCTTCCTAATTGTCTTGCGTTACGTGGCGGTGTGGGTGGGTGCTGAGGTACGCACAGCTAAACGAGGCTACGCCATGATCCTCTGGTTCCTTTATATCTTTGTGCTGGAGATCAAGGTCTACTTTGTGTATCAAAACTACAAGGCAGACAGGAAGAGCCTGGATGCTCTCGCAAGGAAAGCGTTGACGTTGCTGCTGTCCATTTGCATCCCAGTGCTGTTTGTGGTGCTGGTTGCTATCGACCACATGGAGTATGTTCGCGCCTTCAAGAAGCGTGAGGAGATCCGTAATCGCCTCTTCTGGGTGGTGGTGGACTTGCTGGACATACTGGACATCCAAGCCAACCTGTGGGAGCCTCAAAAGAAGGGGCTTCCCTTGTGGGCAGAGGGCCTGATGTTCTTCTACTGCTACATCCTGCTGCTCGTGCTGCCCTGCGTGTCCTTGAGCGAGATCAGCATGCAGGGCATCAACATCGTGCCCCACAAGATGCTCCTGTACCCCATCCTCAGCCTGGTCACCATCAACATCATCACCCTCTTCATCCGCGGGGGGAACATGATTCTGTACAGGGACGCCAGGGTATCCGGGATCCTGATAGGAAAGAACGTCCTGGCCATCATCCTAAAGACCTGCAGCTTTGTGCAGTACAGGAGACAATTGCAGAACGCTTCTCCGGCCTTCGGGGTGGAGCTGCAGAAAAACTCGGCCCACGCTCGCCCTGCCCCCACTCCTCCTCAAGTGGTCATGCAGGACCAGACGCCCCTCCCCGAGGTGACGACGTGCGAGCACACATGACAGAATGGTGAGGTGAATCTTGGAAATGTCAATATGAATATACATGACCCTCAGGACGCTGGCAGGGCACAATGTTCCACACCTTTTAGGGCATGTGAACACTCATGTGAACACACGGGAGATCATGATCTCCACTGATGCTTAATGGCACACAGGACACTGCAGACGCTTAGCGAGGATAGAGCAGTGCTGTATCCAAAGCTGTCATGGTGCAAAATACAGTATCACTTGTGACTTTGTTAAAGCATTTCTCCCAATGAATTCAGTTAACTGTGTATTTTTTCTAATTAAGAAAAAAGAGAAAAAAAGGGCAACTACTGCAAGATTAGAGGATATATTTTTGAATTGTGTGTGTTGCATTCTAATCTTAAACTTAAGGGTCTGTGTGCTGTTGTGTGTATTTCTGTTGCTCGAATGTTCTTAGAAGTCGAGGGCTTTAACACAAAGTCAGAGGGAGCAAAGTAATGAAAATGAAAATAACAGTTAAAACTTTCTCTTGAGAGAAGTGTGTTTTTATATGTGATTCTTTGATAAAGTATTGTGTACAAGATAAAGGCTTTCCTGCTCTTTCACTGGCTGTAAAGGGGTTTTTCATGAAATCATTTAAAGTTATTGGACCAATTAAGTATATTTCACTTCTTAAATTCAGCAAATGTCCTTTAATTAACCTGGGTTACAAAAGAAAATAGACAATGATTTTTTTTTCACTCTGGTTCAATCTACAATTAGAGACTACTTAATTGCCGAAGTGGTGCCTTTGCAATGTCATTCATCTTGAGTGTGATTGTAGGCTGCTTATTTTGAGTGAAGAGGGGAACATTTGAAATAAATTCTCTGAGCAGTTATGAACAATTTGATCACTGCAAAGGGTGACTATGGTGCTGTAGTCATAGGAAAGAATACACAGCCAAGGGGCAACACTGCAGATGGATAAATGATTCCCAAATAAGGAAACCTGCTTAATATCCTCCTCAGGCGCTCAGTAACTATCTGTGCTTGTGCTTAGTGGCAGTGGCAGATCTTTGTAAGCACTATCATTTTGTTCTTCACACAAAAGGACAAAATGGATACTTTGGTCCAGTGATGTGAATCCAAACAACAGCCAAGAAAACATCATGTCTTCTAATATGACAAATCTCTTTCTGTCTCGAGCAATCTTTTTTCTCTCCATCACCACCAGTTGAGTCAGAGCTGGACTGTTTTGGGGCTTTTTTTGTTTTTAAGTAACAGAGACATTTTAGTATTTTCCTTAAAAATATACAACCTCAGAACGCAGAAAGCCGCTGAGAAATATATTTGGAGGATTTTAACTGGGTGGGCCATTGCTAACACAGCCAGAGACAAATTGAACAATGAGATCAGGTGGTCTGATATGACGCAGTGCAAAAAAGCAAATAATAATACTAGCACAGGTACCACAGTAAAAAAAAAAGAGCTACATTTTTACAATACGTTCCTTCTCTTGTTACTTTCCTTTGCATAATCTCTCTCTCACCAGTGATTGCTTGCATAATCTAAAGCAGACTGGCTGTCCATGTTTTTTAAAACCCTTAGAGTGCAGGAGCTGGTCCAACATTTTCTTCTGTGCAAGGCACAGCTACAGGAAAGAGGCTGTGGCACTAACCAGGCTATTACATTAAGACTATAGCCAGCATTATTTTTCGGTGTTGATGACTGGTAAAGTTACAACATCAGCAGTTTAGAGACTATAATAAACTATTGGATTGTATTGTTTTACAAAACTGTAGCAATGAGAGAAAAAAATCCATTCCTCAGAGTTATATTGAATGTGCTGAATGATGACTTCGGTTAGTGTGATGAACAATGAGGAAATGTTTCTGCTGAAATGTGCTGCATAGCAGCTTTGATTGTGTGGATGACAATGTAAAACTTTTGACAAAAACAACACAGTTCTAGTGTGCTCAAAAATCAATATAAAAAGGCACTCAATCATCTTCATTCAATCTTGACCCTGCATGTGTCTTCACATCTTAAAACCTACTGTGGGTACAAATAACACAACATACTACAAGACCATAGTTTATTCAGTTAAATAAAAGTCTACTCCCCTTTTTAAAGCAGACACAACATACAGGTAGTCCATGGATTTTAACTGCTGGAGATGTTGGTAAAAGCAGAAAATGTAGATAAACAAAATTCTTACCAGCAGCACTTGGTTTATATAAGGAACATGACTATTGCTGCCTAATTGCAAAATACATTCATATGCACAGATTCCCATTCAGTGTCAAAGAAGGTCTTATGTCTAGTCCAGCATACATTGTATGGAGGGCAGAGAAACACCATGGATAGGTCAGCAGTCCACTGCAGAGCTAACGAACAGACAAGCACGCTCTTTTTCACATTATTTGAGTATTTAGTTCAGTGACCTGCATGTATTTTGACTGTGAAAAAAGACCATCTATGGGAAACAAAGAACACGAGGAGCACATAATGCAAACTAATGCTAAGATTCAAACCCAGGTCCCACTTGCTGTGATGTGACAACTGAACCACTGTGACGCCCTGCAAAGCACATTCATTCTCATGTGCAGTTTAAATGTTTAAAAGTATAAAACAGGCATAAACAAAATGGTGCATTTGTATTTGAAGTTATGTATTTCCTGGATGCTGGGTGAGTTGCCATGAGTGTGACCAGATGATGCGCTACAGTCACACACCAAAACCAGATGGCTGAAAAAATAATGAACTCTTTCTGGCTTAATCCAAAAGCCTTTACTCGCTGTACAATATGTAGATTCTTTAGACTGTTAAATCAAACATGAGCAGAATATCAGGCACTGCACTGTATTTATTACTCTACTATTACTAGATCTGATGTTTACATGTAAATATCTAGCAAACAATATCAAATGGCATCACTGTTCATCAACATTTGGTTAATCTACATCTGCTTTTAGTATCAACAAAGCACATATTACTAGCATAAGTAGTGTTCATATCAGTATGTTTCTATCATGTACAAATGGCTTTAAGAACAAAAAGATGATCCACTCCTCTGGAAGCCACAAGTGTGCCTTTGGGCAGTCACCCAACCCTATCTACCCGCACCCTCCTACCTCACTGCACATCACCCTTACCGCACTGCCAGATCCTGAATGAATGTTGCATTCATCCAGATGACCATGTTTTTTTGCTTTGCACTCTCGAATGTTAATAAACCGGGAAGGCTGTTGGATGCACCTCCACACTTACCACATTAACACTGACAAAGCGGCCTGTGCCAAGCAAGCAAGACAAACGGCTGCAGTAAATTCACAGCTCGACCTTCGGCAGTCTTGGATGGCAACGGAGCCGAGAAACAAATGTATTTTTCATGGAAGGCATGTTAGAGCATGAGGAGAACAAACCAGTACAGAAAATTAATGTTCATCAAGTATTGATTCTCTTGTCTGGAGGGTAACTAATATTAGATTCAAAAAGACCACTCTCTAAAAACATATAACAATGGGGTTTTTTTTAGATGAAGCAGAGGAAAGCGTGCGATGCTGCTGGACTGAGTGTATTTGATGCTTCTCTGTAATGCTGTAACTTAAAGCACTGTGCGTCTTTCAAACAGTGGAGCAGTCAGTTCACATGATAATGAATGCTTTAATCTAAAATTTAGATGCTGCCCACATGAGCAAAGCACAGAAAGGTCAGAAAGTTATTCTGCAGAGTTTGAGAGTCATCTAATTCCTACTAAACATTCTATACGTACACAGATTTTACAGGGGCTTGCACATTAGCTCTGGGCAACATTTAACATCCTTGAACAATTTTGCTGAACAGTCGCAATTATCTATTCCTCAGTCAAAACACTTGTGCAACTTATCTTTTTCTTTAGCGCACTCAATCACCAAATTACAGCCAGTGTAATTACAAAACTGTTTCCTCACATATACCCTTTAGACATGCATGTATGCATTTTACGAGCGGAGCTCTGAGTGCAGAGTTGCTATTCGTGGCGCCCCTCTAACAGGGAAGGTGTCACTATCTTGCTCATGCACAGTTCAGCGAGGATTAACAACAGCTGTGAATTGTGAACTCGGCAGAAGATCAAGCCGGTGATTCGCAGCTACAGTATGATCTTTCTAATAATCAGGTCACTCTGCTGGACTGCCAGCAACTTTCGGGCGATCCAACAGGGAACCCAGGTGTCGGAGATGAGACCCAGTTGTAAATGTGAATTATGCAGAAGCTTTTCAATATTTAAACTTGTTGGCAGTTTCTTGAGATTTAGAATTTAAATCCAAGCCATTCTGCAAGTTTTCTATCAGGCGTTGTTGACCTATAAAACATTTAGATGGTTCTCCTGTTGCTTACAGGGCTTTTTCTCAGACACCCATTTATATGTAAAGGTATTAGTCAAGTCCCTAAAGACCAAAATGAACATTTGCTCTGTGTTATACCTATTGTTAAAGGAAACATTGATCACTACACATGTCTGTGACTCTGGTTTCATTTATATTGTACAGCATATGTTATTCACTAGGACATAAAAGGGAATATACAGCATAAAAAGACGATAAACTGGTTTTTCATTCCATGGTTCTTTGTTTAAGCTTCAGAATAAAACATTTCACCTTGGAAGGAGGCATATTGTCAGTTCCACTCCCTGCAGTTGGTCAAGTCCGCTCTACAACACCTGTCACTCATTTTGATGAGCTGTCTGCCTTGAAACAGCATATAGCCCAAGGCTGAGGGACCTGCCATCAAAAAAGTCACAACAGGAATTAATGAAACAGATGGTGGGTGCAGGGAAATTTTAAAAGGTAACAGCAATGATTTCTTACCTCTGCATTCTTACCATTGCAGCTATGACCTCCCTGTGCTACATGTCCGCAAACCTGCCCATGGCAAATTTTGGCCCAAGATGTCCTGGACTTCATTGAAAAGCCAGTTTCAGGCAAACAGAGATGGTACATTAAGGTTAGCTGAGCTAGTGCGTAGTAGTAGTTTGTTATGTTGATAGCTCTTGATAAGATTTGTAATACTGTTTTTTTTTTTTTTACAGGGCAGGGCCAGTGTTGGAGTGACTGTGCTATTTTTCATTCTAATGAGGCAAATCTAGCATTCTAATTACAGCCAGACAATTATGACCAAGCATTCATTGTTGGTTGGGGGCGGTTCAAAGCTGGGTCCTGAAAGATTAAAATGAGCTTCACAGAGGCGGTGCGATATTTCTTACAATGAATACTGGAGAATCCTGGGTAAAAGAACTGACAGTGTGTTGTGCAATAGTTATTATTTTGTTAAAAATGTTTGTTAATGTGCTCAGTTAAGTTTAAACTTTCACTGGTTAGAGATGTGGTGGTTTTAGGAATGTTAGTCATTGAGCATCTTCCCAAGAAAGGTTTAAATGTTTTTTGTTATACGTCAGATGTCAATCACTTGCGATGTTGAATGAGTCAGCATGCCTGTTTGGGAGGAGCTGGAGCTGGAGCTGTTTAATAAGATGAATAGTTCCATGATACAGAGAAGGCTGCACATTAAAATACATAAAAAATGTTGTATTCCCTTATAATGGGGAAAACGTGTTTAATTTTTGGTTTAATATTATGTTTATTTGTATTTGACAGCTTGTCAGCTTGCTGAAAAATCTACATCCACATGATCTGTAGACTGAGCTAATATCAGTACATAAATTATTGGTGAGAAAGCACCATATGTCAAACATCTCAACTATTCCTTTAAGACAGAAGCAGGGCTCCTGACTAACATTTTACATTAGTGGCGCTGGCGTTTCTTGGAGCCATTGTGCTTTTTAAACGTTTCAATTCAGCAAAAGCACTGTTCCCAGTAGTGATGTGCGGATCGCAGTCATATCCGCAGAGGCGGCGGGTGGGCCGGGTCATAAAAATTAACATTCTGATTAATAGCAGATGGGTTATGGCTGGGTGAAATAGGGCAACGGCAATATGGCCTACAGGGACCAGTAGAGGTGGAGAGAAATATTCATGCGGGTCTCTAAATCTAAAAAGAAAATAATTTGTTTGGGTGGGTGTCGGGTGGATGATTTGTGTACACATGGATTCGGATCACGTCAGAGCCGATCACACCACTGCACATCCAGTTGGTATTTGTTAAAAAATATTTTTATACATTCTTTTTTTAATAAAGACCTGGTAAATTTCAGACGCACCAGTGCGACCAAAGAAAATGTTTAGTCGCACTAGACAGATTTTTGGTCGAATTGTGCGACTGGAGCACTGAAAAGGAAAACCTAATTACATGTGTTAACACACTGAAAGAATCTCCATTTAATAAACATGCTGTCATTTAAAAACGTCAGCAAATATTTTGCTGACAGATATGTCTGTCTCAATATGAGCATGTTGTGCATTGGAATTTCACCGGTGTAAACATTTCTTTAGAGAAAAACACGAAAGGCCCTATCTAGCGCCAGTATTTGGTTTGTCCGTATAGGGCTACTGTAGAAACATGGCGGACTCTGTGGAAGAGGACCCGCTCCCTCTGTAGATATAAAGGGCTTATTCTAAGGTAATGAAAACACAACAATTCTCATTCTCAGGTGATTATACACTAATGAAAACATACTTATGAATATTATATTCGATTTCTGCCATATTCTGCCAATAGATCCCCCTAAATCTTACACACTGGTCCTTTAAATAGAACAGAGCCATTGTTAATGTAATTAGTAGCACCTGTGCTTTTCCTACTATGACAAGTCAAAATGACTGCTGTGAAAAAATCCTGTTTTATCAAATATGTAGTATCAGACAGAACATTCCTATTAAAATGTGTCTCCAAAATGTGTACTGTCGCCATTTTTTAATTAAAATTTCTTCAAATCTAGGGGATAAAACGTGGCCATTATGTTTTCAACCAACTCATGGAGCTAATGTTAGCTTAATTAGCTATCTAGCTAAAGGTGATAAAATTTCAGCCAGCAAAATCGATAGTTGCTGGCTATGTCTGAAATCAAGGACCCACTGTTTCAGAAAGTTAAGTATTTTGAGTGTATATCTTCCATTGTTATCATTATAAACTGCATGTGTGCCGTGCCAGAATGGAAAGGTTGACAGGTGTAGCAACATAACCATAGACTGTAAGGGTCACACTAGCACACTGACAATCTGTAGCAAAGGTTTCCTTTTATTTCTACAGATGGTGGAGCTCCCATATAGCCTCCTGTCTGAAATATAGACAGGTTGAGTTCAGTGATTGAAGCAAATAAAAGCCTGAGCTATTAATTGAAGTTTTATGGTATATTAGCCATCGTTGCTACTAGCTAGTCTGACCACCAGCTAGAAACTGGCGGGTGCGCCTCTGGTGGCTGACCGTGTTGCCAGGTTGGTTCAAAAACTTCATTATTAGCCAGAAAAGAATGTGAATATTGAAAAAAATAATAAAAACATATCCACACTATGACAAACCTGGTCAAAATTTTGTCAACCCACCCAAGCACATTTTTACCGACATAACCCATCTTGAAGCTGTCTGGCAACATTTCTTGGTCATAAAATTTTCCGCCCCAGATCCAGTTATTTTCAGTGTGCGGTGTCAACCAATCAGGGGCCCAGAGTAAAAGCCAAACATTTCAAATATGCCCTTCCGCACACAGACAAAGACTTTAGGCATTGCTTTTTCATTAGTCATCATCAGTAGGCGATTTGAGGGGGGATGGGGGGATGCCACCCCCATTTTTAGCAAAATGACCAAAATCTGTCCCCCCTTGTTAACCTGCTCAAAAGATGCTCTGTGCTTTGTCTCGAAGTGGTGCTTCACATTGTTGCTTTTAATAATCGCCACGATCTCGGAACATATGAGACATACTTGAACTGCCTGTGGGAAGATTGTAAGAGTCTGTCCATTTTGATTGAAGGCTCTGTTTCCACTGTCTACTTTTCTCTTTTTAGAGCACGGCATGTGAAATTCTTTCTCCGACTCCTTTCGTCTCTACTCTCCCTGTGTGTGTACCTCACTCACTGACTTGACTTGTCGGCCGCTAAACCAGTGCCATAATGGCTAGAAAAGCTGCGCTGGTTAAAGTAGAAACGTTCCATTAAAATGTAATATTTCTCAACAGTTTTTTTATATTCTCTACAGCAGATGAGGGGAAAGGGAAAGTGTGGCAGCAGCATGACAGCAGGCAGAGGCAGAAATTAACAGAACTTGGACCAAAAGTGCCATTTGAATGCTCATAACCTTTTTTCTTTTTGCTGTTGTCACTTGTTATTTTTTCAAATAAAACAAATCTTTGTGCCACAAATTGAGTGTTTATTTGAACATAACGTAATAATTCTAATTTCAGAGTTTAGTAAACGCCCCTAAAAATCAGTTCAAGGGGCAAAAAAAATGTAATGCACAAGGGAGTCCTCTTCGCCCTCCAGCCGGGGGGGATGGGGTCAGGGGTGTGCTCTTTCGGCCATCCCCCCTTTAAAAATGAACAAATCGTCCACTGGTCATTGCACATTTCTTGTATGATTTTGGAATTGCAGGAGCACCCCAGTGCCCATAATGGACCACACGCCACTGCCCGCACATAAACTTTACGGTTGAGACTCACGGCTCTCATCAAACCCTACAAGCTGTTTCCTCAAAGCACTTCAGATAAGCTGAGTATAGGTTACTTGCAGCAAAAAACAGCTGAAGCAAACTGGTGGCAGGTGAAGAAAGTCCATCTAAATCCAGATATTTTTCTCATGAGCTGGTGAAGACCAAAACAGATCTAAAAGGTCAGTGAATATTGGACAGCGCCTCAACCTCCATGCCCTTAATTTCCACTGCACCATATGAACTATGAAAAGACCATTATCTTATTTTTAAAGTCTGCAAGATTTTTTTTTTTTTTTTTTACGAAGGGTTGGTAAGCCACATGAAATCATAGAATTAGAGAGAATGAAAATGACTCTGAAATCAATAGAGGAGCAGTAATTCAGACAGTTTGGGCCTAATGCTTCTGTTCAACCAATAATTGTTAAAAACTGATTTCCAGCTCTCACCGGGACAGTCCTCCCCACCAATTAATCCACAAATATGTAGTGATGCCTATTCCACCCAGCCTGTGATTTGTAGAGGGGATTTTAGAAATAATAGAGCAAATGAAAATGGATGTTTTGTTGAATGTTGTTGTGCAGAGTATTTAAACATTTAATTCTCAAATTCATTTTAATAGCATATAATGTTGTAGTATAACATGGGTTATACTAAGCACTGAATGTGTTTATTTCCTTTGTCTCCAGGTAGAATGTGGTGTGAAATGTTTAGACCTAACTTAAAGCCCAAAGACAGAGAACCTCATCCAAAGCAGAAAGAGGACTGACTCGATCACTGTGTTTATAACTGCACAAATAGACAGGACCAGATGCTCTACAGTCCTACATCTGCTGCTTATTAATAATCAGGATAACCACATCACTCAAGACTGTTGTCCAAAAGTGGATGGATCCAATCTGCTTCATTGCTATAGGCTTCAGTAGATAAACATAAAACATATCTGCAAATGTCAACATAGGTCCACTTAGAGTTTGGGTGGTCCTTATTATAATAGCTCTGCTAACAAAACTCTGTCGATCCTTGGCTTTTAAGCAACAGTTACTAGCGCAAGTTAGTTTTCTTTGTTTCTGTGCCCCAGTATGCCCACTGAGAAAATGAGCATATCTGATATACCCAAATACATTTTTTCTTCCTTTCTGAAAAATGTTGACATTTTAAAAAATCGCCTTGACATTCTTTTTGACAGCAAAAAGGGAAGACTAACTGTGATTTGATTTCAGTTGGACTTTAACTGCAAACTTGAAGCAGCATCTTAGCTTAGCTTAGTATTGTTGTTACTAAAAGCTTAGGGACACTGCATCATTCACCCCGTGTGAGATGAGAGCTCTGTTTGACGAATGACCTGACTGACCTTGGCTTCTGATGAATCTTGTCATGTGAAATACTTTCAAATCAATTATCTTTTATTATTGCAGTGTCACACCTTTTCTATTAGATTTTATCAACAGTTAGGGACTCAAGGGGCTTAGGGTTAGTTTCAATACACTAGTTTCAATACACTATTGTGTAAGCACATGTGGGCTAATCCTTCCTATCAGTCTCAAATTAATTCCATTAGTTCAAGCATCACTTAATTCTTGTCTGAATTTTAAAGATGCAGAAAACAGAATATAACTGATAGTGGATACATTTTCTTTGTTTTCTTTTCCTTTATTGCAAAGTGTTCATCCAAGTGAGCAAAACACAGTAGAATAAATACAAATTCTTAACACAAAAAAATAGGAAGTTAAATAATATGTAAAGAAATTCTTAATAATAGCATTTCAAATAAAAAAAATTTAAAACTGAAAAAAGAACGTACCAGAATAAAAACACTTTACAACAGGAACGAGAACCACTTATAGCATCAGAGATCTCAAAATCATTCAAGTACCCCTTGAAGCTGACTTTATAGAATAACTACATAGCACATAGCCTATACTCGAAAGCAAAGTTGTTTACAGTAGTGCAAACATCTGTAAACTTTAAACAGTCTCAGAGGACAAGGCCTTTTGATGATGCAGACAGTTTTGACCCTTGTTAAAGAGATGTGGTAGGAGGCGGCTGATCATTAGAACAACTTTATTAATGTGAAGTCAAAGGTGTATCAGCTGGTTGTAAATGGCCATAATATATACTGCCAGACTGCCAGGGTGGTATAGATAAAGTGCCCTCTGGAGAGCGCTGGGACGGCTTGGGGAGAGAGAGAGGAAGACGGAGCAGCTTGCAGCTCAGTGAGGGATGTGGGGAGGAGAGGGAACGGGGGTTGCTGGGGTTCACAGAAGGCAGACCAAAGAACTTATATAGATGGAAGCAGTGAGCTGAGCTTTACTGTGGCCACCGGGATGGTGGTAACAGAAGGAGGATGAGTCACAAGCTCACCGAACAGGAATGACCCCTCTCGCAGAGATGTCTACTGGGAAATTGTTTAGCCAAGATAGCGAAGGGGGCAGGAGCCATTTGCCCGCTGCCACCAAACCTGACTCAGTATCGATGGCCATGTAGTGACATTCCCTAACCTTCTTTGTATCTGTGGACACAAGGGGGATTATTTATAAGCTTATTAAACCGTAAATTCTGAAACAGTGTTGTACAATGAGTAGGAGGCATATATTAAGCTTCCAAGTTGCCAAGCTGATAAAATAGTGTAGATGAAAGGAGGCAATCATGCACCTCATGCTTTGATGGGAAATATATATGCCAGATCACAGCAGGTGGTGTAAGTGAAGTCTTAATGTTCAGTATGATGTTAAGTTTTCGCCACAAACCATTCACTTCTAGCTTTGACACCTACATGACCTTGTAGGATTTAATCATTTGGTTTGACAATTCCTCCATGAACCCATGCTTGTGTAACCTAATTAGCAGCAGGAAAGTAGGAAATCAAGATGAAGCAGGGTGGATAGGGGGTGGGTATTATAATGTGATAGAGATAAGGTCAGAAACCAGAACCTCAGAGCTAATATGTAAAGAGGAAGAGACAGATGAGCTCTGAAAATAAATGAGGAGATTTTATGCAGATGATTTCTGAATTTCCATTAATGACCTTCCTCTGTTTAAGTGTGTCATTCTGGCAGCGGGATGTTTATTGGTTAATTATGGATTTATGAGTTGAGAGGTAGCGCTCACATGCTCACCCTCAACTTGTAGGTTGTCATACAAACAGGTGTTTAAAGGAATAGTTCAACATTTTGGGAAATGCACTTATTCGCTTTCTGTGGGGAAGTAACATGAAAAGATCAACATCCCTCTCAAATCTGTCCTTTAAATACAAAATGACAGCCAGCATCCAGCTAGCTTATGCTATGCATAAAGACTGGAAACGGGGAAACAGCTAGCCTGGCTCCAACCAATAGCCACAAAATCTGCCTACCAGAACTTCTAAAGTTCATTAATTAACACATTATATATTGTTTGTCTAATCCGTACAAAACACAATGTGAAAAATGAGAATTTACTGTTCATGTGCTCTTTCTTGGCTTTGTGCAGTTGCCAGGTAACCAGCGGCGCCAAGAAATAGTCCAGCACATAAACCCGTAACACTGCAACATGTCGTTTTTACACCTCGGTTTTTGCACAGATTAATCAAATGAGATATGATGTGTTAATTAATGCGCTTTAGAGCCAGGCTAGCTGTTGCCCTGTTTCCAGTTTTTATGCTAAGCTAAGTGAACTGGCTGCTGGCTGTAGCTTCACATTTAGCATGTAGACATGAGAGTGGTATTAATCTTCGCATTTGACCCTCTGCCAGAAAGCAAATGAGCACATTTCCCAGAACTATTTTTATTTAAGTTTGTAATAAACGAGACAAGCTGCTGAAACAGTAAGAATGGAAATTTAGAGAAACTTCCCCCTACAATAACCGTTATGAAGATTTACACATAATTATCTTGTGTGTGTCATTTGTTGCACTCAAGCAGCTACCTGACACTGTAAGTAAAATCTATTAAGCTTTACACTGTCTCTCAAAGGTGACACAGAATTATTTAGGAAACATATAGTAGCCTCAAGAAAAGGGTTATTTTGCACTAATAAGATTAAGTACAGAAAAGTCCCCAGCAGCAGCCTCAGTTCAGCTGCCAGCAGGTACCTCATGCCAACCATGCAGCACATAAGGTAATAAGCCACCATGACACTAAGCCTGTATTAAAAAAAGGATTGGCTTCAACGTTTCAGATATGAGAAATTAGCCTTGATGTGACAGATCATTGTCCAGATTGAGACTCATGTCAAATATATTTTTTTAGTCTATGTCAAAGGCCAGAATACTTTGGATAAACTACTGAATGATTATTTTAGCAGAAGAGATACAATGCTATGTTTGAATGTAAACGTTGGATACAGCATAGGAACTTATTTCTTGACTGGTGCACCATGCTCAGCTGGTGATTATGTGTGTAAAGTGAGCTCTGAGTGATCTCAATGTGGTATTTGGTAAATAAGGACTTCTTAACGGCTGTGTAATGTGGAAGGGAGGCTTTGTTGTTACAGTGATGACAGCCTCAGTAAGCAATGCTGGCATGATAACAAGTGTTCGTTACTGTTGGGAATTTCACAGGGAGGTTGAGCTCTTTTTTTGCCTATGTTTCTACCCTGTAGATGACCTATTTATCCGTGAGGTGCAATATTTGATCATACAACATATTTTAAAAACGGGATTCAACATTCAAGAACAGCAGAATGCTTGCTTAAAACAGTTTTTATCAATTGTATTTCATTACATAAAATTAAATGATACACTGAGAAAATCAGATACAGATAAGAATAAGACAAATAGTGTTGAAAAAATAATTGCAGCAAAGTGATTCCAGAAGCCAAATGAATTATATATATTTAATATAACTGGAAAAGATAAATATTGTAATATGTGATTATTGATTCCATTTAAGATTCAAACACGTTCTGTCTCATTAAAAAACTGTTAGACTTTTTAAGCTTTGCAGTAAGAGCACAATGATTAAAGGACAATAATTACACTGTTATAAATAAGGCTACATTTATAAAGCAATTACAAATTAATTAATAACTTAATACTGTGCAAATGTTGCTAATGCAATTTAACAATTTTGTAGTGAAGATTTGATGATGATTGTGACTGTAATGGTCCATTTTATGTGCAAGAAAGTTCTTCACTCAGCGCTACTCCTAATGCAACGCTTTTGAAAAATTCAAAGGGCAAGATCAGTCATGATAAATTCAGTGTGAAAATCTCTGGCCACAAGTCTTTCCTCCTTTTTGCTGTTTCTGGACTCGAGAAACTCTTGTGAAATAAGTGTTTTGGCATCAAAATGTAACAGGTTTCCCAATTTAAATAAAATAAAAATAACTGAAAAGCTTATTTTGTGTTCTGTGGCGGTGTGCACAGTCGAATTAATGGGTTGTGTATTCTGTGCCAAATTGTAGTTTAATGAGTTGAGTCACCCTGACTCTTTTGTGTATACAAGTCATTATCACTGACATTGATGTGCTTGTTAACTACTCCAGTATTGTCTCATGCAGTGTCCCGATTCTTTAAAGTGTGACCAAAGGCTCTCGTTGGTGTCTCCAACACTTCATCTGCATCCTGGCTTAGTATGAAGAACTTATTGAATAATCTGAATAAATAAGTGTCTGTCTGTGTCAAAATTATCTGTGTAGATTCAACAATGCCCACACAATGTGGAAACACTGCCCCACATCTGTGAGTTTGTGATGAAACAGAATTTTGTTAAAGGATTGTCTTCATGATTTTATGTGAAAATCTACTGTTTTGAAGTTTTCTACAGGAACCAGGCTGCATTCTACATCCAAACACACACATGCACACGCAGACACAAAGAACAGGTTCATTCAAACAAATAATTGTTTTCCCACACTGAAAGAAAAGCATCCATATTCCTCAGGGAGATGGGACTGCACAGAGTCTTTGTGCTTTCAGTCACGGATATTTATCCTTTCTACCAAAAACAATGGCCACCTGACCAGCAAGTCCTTCTGAACCTCTCTCTCTTCTTTGTCACCAATTCTCCCTCTCTTTCTGAGGCTTGGTCCAATATCCTCATGAGCAATCCTGGGCCAGAAATCATTTACTGGCAGTTGTTGCACAGCATCCAACATTGTCAACAGAAGGCAGGAGTTGGGACTCGGCGCTGGGCTGTGTGTTATAGCTGCCATAAGATTCTGAATCTGGAGGAGCTCCTGAGGTAGCTCTGTGTCTGAGGCGGGGTGGTGGGCAGCGCCGGCAGCCAGCTGTCTGTGTGATTTAACAGTGTGTGTAAATCAAGAGCGAGTCTCTGCTCGACCAGCCAGCCTCATTTCAATCTCTCTACAAATCACACCACGCAGGCAGCGTGAAGGGGGAGAGCTATAAAGGCACCCCAAAATAATCATCCTCCGCAACTCTCTTTCTCATGCTTTCATTTATTAAGTAGATGAGCAGAAATCTGACATCCATCATAAAAGACACTAAAAATATGGTTTGGTCTAGCCAGATAACATTAAGGTTTTGCTTGGTTAGTCATCTGTGCTTTTGTGTATGCAGGGTGTCACACACTGTCCTTCACATCCAATGCAGAAATGGTGGAGCGATATTTGAGGAGGATGTTTGCAAAATCAGAGAAACTATGTTACAGAACAGCAGCGAAGTTTCCACAAAGCCAGGCTTGGAAGAGACTTTTATTTATGATGTGTAAAAAGGGGTATTGAATTAGCATATCTCTTGCTGTCAGCCAACCTATGTTGAACTTGATATTAGAGAGAACCAATGCCAGGGAGCAAGCAACATGATGAATTCACTCCCCCGGTGAGGGAGTCACACGAGCACAACAGACTCTGAAGGCCACACGCGCTTTTGAAACCTCTCAAAGAGGCATAAAAGATGTTTAACTCCACTAGAGCCGCCACACAGACCTGGTGGTCAATACCAACAATGTCAGGTTTAAAAAATAATACTAGTAGTATTTTAAAAGCTCCTCATGTCCCTCTTGTTCCACATTACCAGTGATAAAGTTCCACAATACTGAAAGCTGTTTCACTGCAGTTTATCAGTGAACAAACATTATTCAAATAACGCAGAAAGCTCCATTTATTAGGAGTAAACACATTTTCAGTGGGCTGTTAGTGATAAATTCTAATAATTCTAACATGAAATATAACTGTGGTTTTCTTTGGCCACTAGCAAAGTCCAAACATTAAGTCAGAGTTCATCAGTATTCTTAAGGAACAGGCCCTGGCATTAATGAATTCAGGCAAGCATCCACTTTGTCAAATGGCTTTAATAGAGGGCTTCCCATTTTCATGAATGGTCTGTTATAGATTTATTCAGATGGGATTGAGATGGAGTTACTACGGTACTGCAAATCATCTGCACTGAGATGCTAAGATTGCTCTCTACTTGTCTTCTAAATTGTTTTTGGGGGCACTTAAGATGCGCCTGATCTGATGGTATTTACTTCTGTAAGATCACTGTATCATGACCATCCACGGGCACTTCAAGCGAACAAGTGTGCAAAGCAATTGAATCTATGTAGAAAATAAAATACACGTCTTAAGTGTATGGAAGTGGTGCACCCCTTTAACATTCTGAATCAGAACAAGGCGCCCTTGTTAAGAAGTGATCTGAATTTAAAAAAAAAGCATTGACAAAGACTTGTGCAACGTGACAGCTATTAACAGCATGCAGAGCAGTCATTATCCACACAAGCATGTCAAAGAATCAATTACAAATTGAATTAACAATGCATCTGTAGGTGTAGTTTTAACAAGAACGGGGTGGTGAATCCTTTTAGGCCCTGAGAGGTAATTCAAAACCACAGCCACCTGGAAATAATCCAAGACCATTTTTCATTCGGTGGCGCTCATACATGGCCATACATGGCCAAATCTAAGTGCAATATACATTAGCAAAGCTGCGCCAATGACGGGGACAATTCAATGACCTTTGGGAAAACTGCTGAGTTGCTGCTCCTGTATCACAACGTGATCATATCTCGACCAATCAGATGTCAGCTAACATAACACAGTGTCACCAATACATCATGTTTCTTGCAAATTAAATTCAGTTGCAAGAAATAGTTTATTATTACCCAGCGAATGGAGGATAATGTAAAGATTACATTAAAAAGAAATTGATATGGAAAACCATTGCGTATTTACAAATGAATCAGAGACTGAACAGCGTTAGCATTTATTCGTCATGTTTCAGGTGACCTCACCCTCCTCTAAGCTCTGTTTTGATCAACAACTCCTGAGGGAAATATCTGGCTCTTTAGCTGCTAAATGCTCCACTGTGTTAACCAGTTAGTACCCAATTTTGTCTGTATTTCATTTGGTGCTGAGCACATTGAGGTGCAGTGAGTTTCTAGAGCTTTTTTGCTGAACAGTGGCCTGCTGTTGCAGAAAACGAAGCTATGAGAGCAGTGAGAGTGAACCAAAACAGTAAAGACGCTCTGCAGAGTGAGGTGATAATTGTCACTACGAGCGATACCTTTAACATGCACCTAATAATTTCATCCACCGTTAATATAAAAACAGGATTATAGCAACTTTAAGTTTTGACCTGTATCCTCACAGAAAACAATGGTTAACCATTTACCATAATTTGAAATAGAAACAGTTCGCCTGCAGTCACAACAGTCTCCCCATACAAGTTCAGCCATCAGTTAAAAAGTCATACAGCGTTAGTGTTGACATGCCCACTACTCAGTGTGAGCATGTTTTGCTTTCACTATGTGAAGACTTTTGTGACATAACGGTGCTTTTCACAAAACCCCAAGTGCAATGAAAGGTAATAATGTGCTATTAAAATGCAGATTTCCACAGTACTTGACTTTGTGGCTCTCAGGAAAAAGACATTACATTACATCCAAATGGTTCCAGTGGAAACAGGGAATCTCAATTTCCCAGGAGCTCTGTCATAATTAATTTATTCGCTAACACCAAACAACAACATTAATTAGAAGAGTGCGACTCAGTACTATTTGGGGAAAAAAAAAGGTTTAAGCACCATTTTAGCAAAATGCTATAGGATAATGTTTTATTCATTTGCATACATACTAAATAGACAGCAAAGAGGTGGCAAGGGTAAAACTGCCAGCCACGAGGAGAATATGATTACGGCCACTTAAGAACAAGCTCACCATTATCACACAGGAATTGTAATCATTGGCCAACTTGCTTCCCTCTTCTCAAGCACTTTCTAATGCAAAAGCTCACCCACTGCACACACACAATTAGTCTACAAATTGAGATTCACAGATTGTTCTCAGTGGCCACTTTTGCAAAGCTAATGCCAGAATAAACAGCATAAACATACCATGTTTGGAAGCAGAAATTAAAATTCAGCTGCCAGAATGGCTCTGTCATCTCCATTTTAAAGAATATGCCTGACAAATTGTTTTCTTATGATATGTTATAATTGAGATGCTGTTGGTGGAGACAGAAGGAGCAACGACTGCAGGTCTTAGACAGCAGAGTTTGGCAAAATTGCCTTCAGTGAGTAGTTAAACTTTCATACACAAGCACTCAAGTGATAGCATGGAGGGGACATGTCCTGCATTGAGGCTTTTCAAGTGTTTGGGGAGATAAACACATTACTGTTCATTACATAACTAATTATATAACTAATTATGAAACTAACTATGAAACTAATTTAAACATAACATTAAAAACAATAACCATGTTACTTTTTTCAGTCTTGATGCTGCCTTCTCGGCCAAGAATTTCTGGAACAAGACATTTTAATCTCAACGAGACTTTTACATGGTTCAATTAAGGTTGAAAAAAATAAAGGAATCATAGCACAACTGATGATGTGATGAATCACCTGAGGTATCAAGCCTGACACTAAGGAGTACATCAGTTTATGGCCTCCAGTTGATGTAAATCAGAACATTTGCATGACACCACAACATATTTTTTCGGGTGAGAACAGTGGAATCCCTTCAAGCAACACGTCAGCACTGTTGCACACAAATCTGTCTGAAGGAGGTGAACTCTGGCTGACAAGTGACAGCCATGTCATGAATAAAACATCATGTGTGAATAGAAAATAAATTCTGAGAAATCTGAGAGGACATATTATCTGTCCTGAGTGAGTGATGCAACATGAAGGA
Source organism: Siniperca chuatsi (assembly GCF_020085105.1). Taxonomy (NCBI): domain Eukaryota; kingdom Metazoa; phylum Chordata; class Actinopteri; order Centrarchiformes; family Sinipercidae; genus Siniperca; species Siniperca chuatsi. Next base: position 9,471,949 of record NC_058052.1, read on the forward strand.
ATTCTTGGTGGTGTCCTAATCTTTCATTCCAAATACAAATTCTGTTTATTTATCACATATAGTTAATCCACTTTGCAGTCGAAATCCGCTAATTGGTCAGACATAGGAAGAGTCAACAGAGTCTGAGCCCTCCAGAGCTTTAAGTGAGGCCCTGTGATGTAAGGTAGCAGCTGACTGGAGGTAAATGAGCCTGTTCTCACCCTGCTGACATGGCTGGATCCCCTCCAGATAGCACAGCCTTGCACACAACTCCCTCTAACCAAGCTCTGACAGAGACGAATGTCCCAACATTAAGCGCCCTGCACCACTTTACATTTGACCATAACCTTGCTTTGTTTTCTCCCTTCAGTGATACGGTTTTACATTACTGCAACACGGGGCAAGAGGGATGGACACATCTCCTGCTTTCATATTCATTGGCTGTAAATATTTTAGGAGTCAGACCAAAGTAAACACTGGTCAATTCAACAGGGCATAGTCACACATTTGTCAGTGCTTCCTGTGTAATTATAGCTGAGGCTTTGCAGCCAAATTGAGCATTAAGAAAATGCATGAGGCAATGCTGGGTTTGTTTTTGATAAGCAGAAGCAGGGGGGGATTTATTTTGCCAAACATAAATGAGGAGAATACAAGTGTTTATTTAGCTTTCCCTGCTTTGTCTAATGATGATGTTTGTCCATACAGAGAACGGAAACAATAGCTCAAAGTAAAAGTGTAATTGAGGGGGTCCTTAGAATACATTTTGAATAGGACAATAGATTCAGAATCAGATCAGATTTCACTTGATATAATACAAAAATAATGTAATGTAATGTGATCTAGAGAAAAAGAACAGCAATGGTCATCCTAAAGTATAACAATAGCGAAATGTCTACTGTACTGCCAGTTTAAAAAGTACCAAGCAAGCCCCTACTAACTTATAATAAAACTTAATTTAGTAACACAATGTACTACAGCAGGAATGACACTGAAACATGAGACTGAGATGTTGAATTGAAAAACAACACTACCATGGCTTTAAGCACTCAAGAGGGAAAAAAGTCTTATCTGTTGTTTCCCCGGGCAAATTAATTAATCAACAGTTTAACAAGAAATATATCTCTGTGTTTTGTAACAATGTGTGTATCAATTTTGTGACAAATTCAATTTTAACTAGGTTGCTGTGGTGGAACACATCATCCTGATGATAAGTCTGCATCACTGAAATAAAAACAGCCTCCATCACTGTTCTGTAAGGCGAGGCAATTTCACCACAGGAAACTTGTACAATATAAAGATAATCACATTACTGCTCGGTAGGTTTTTATGTCAGTCAAGAAACTTGTATTACCACAGTTTCATAAGCACAAGATGGATTTGCTCTAAGGTTACTCAAATCATTGGTCTAAGCCATAATCAGCCGGTGAGAGAGGAGAGCCAATCAGGAAACACATTTCTCTCTATCATATTTGATGGAGAGTATACTTTGCAAAAGGCCAAAGTATTTGCATCTTTTCCATATTGGTGTGTTGTTAACTCTCATTTATACATTTACAGGGCTCTTTAAAAGCCAGCGGATGGTAGTTCAGTTACTGCTCCTGCTGTGGATTAGTAGGATGTTCTATGTTTTTGCACAGCAAACACATTAAGTTGACAATTTGATGGGTTTCAGGGGGTTAACATAAACATGGTTTCAGAGGTTTAAAATATGAGTGCATTGATGTATAGATAAGTCTTCAGAGGTTTGTTGCCATCAGCTGTGGCTGCAGTAGGTCACTAATGTTTGAAGCTTTTGAGGTTCAACTCATTAAAAAACAGGATTGGATGCATATGTACGTATGTGTAGAAGATTCTGACTAGTGAGGAATTTTTGATAAGATGGTTTCCAAGTTTGCTTTTGCTCTTTCGTAGTAACACATAGTCAAAGCCACAAGCTGATCTTTATTCAGTACCAAACTCTGGCTTGTTTCATTGATTTACACTAGAACAGTTGGACTATCGCTGTGTTAACAGAAAGTTCCTGTTTCTCTGGTCATTTATCTGAAGAGATAAGAACCGGACTAGAGTATGTTTGCAAAGTTGTCTTTATTTCTGTGTCTTCAGTAAATAAATTGGCTGCGACCACAATTGCAACCAGTTTTTTCTCACCTACACTATCATTACACACAAAATATCGGTTATATGCTAACGGCTCTGTGAAGCTGTACTAAAGGCCAATTCATGGGTGAGACCTTATGATGTCAATTTCATCACCTGCCCATGTCTGTGAAGTTGCTAGTTGAAAAGTAAGGAGATCACCAAAGTTATTACAATTAATTTTGACAGGTACATGAATATAATTTCAGAAAAAGAAGTCTGACTAACTCCATCCAAATGTGTTCAACTTCATAATGATAACAGCTCTGAAGCAGAAACGTGTGGTTATCACCAGAAATTCACCCTGGGTGCTGCCCTGGGCCTCCCATTATCTGTTGAAGAGCTGCAGAAAGTCCCTTTTGATGGTGTGGCAGACTGTCAGGTCTGGGCTCTATTGTCCAAGAGGATTGCTCTATCATGTGAGTTCTGAGGGACACATTTCCACTTTGAAAAATAAACCCAAACATTTTGGGAGAAAAAAACAACAACTTTGTATTCTCATGAAAGGCCTGAAATAGCTGTGTGTGCAGCTAATAGGTAGGATGCTAGGGACACATTTGCATTGGTCCCTTTCCTTCCACATTTTACCCTCACATCTCATCCAGCCAGTGGGATTGCAGGGGTTAAAGTTCTGCTCTTTTTTGATAACAAGTACCTTTTTCATTATATGATGTTATTGAGCAATAAATAATTGAAAATGGTCTCCAGCTATACCTTAACCCTCCATTCCAGTTATTTATTGCCTCAGACCCTGCACATCTCGCTGGGTTACCTTTGAACTGAGCCTCAGAAAGGCAGCCAAGTCTTGCATTCAAAGATGCCACTCACAGTACACATGCGAGCCTGGCCTGTGAGGTTACCTTGACAATTATTTGTTGACATCCTCATAAATATTCATAACCGGTGGGTGGACTTCTGTGTTGACGTTGCAATCATGCAAATTGCTCCTGCATCATGAATATCTATCAAATATATGGATCATTTACAGGCATTAATGAATGAATTTGCAGAGAATAAACAGATTACGGAGCTTGGGTAACATTATAAAATTACAAGCAAGAAGCGTCCCAAAACCCTTAATCACAGTTAGATCTCTGTGATAAGTTTGTGGCTGCAAAGTTATCTTTTATTTTGCAACCAGTTGCTCTTTATTAATCCCATTTGTGAGTTGTAAACACACTTTTATTGCATTCACCTATAAGCCACAAAGGGAGGAGGAAGAAGTAAATGTTTTGTGTCTTTGAAATTTGATAGGATTACTCTATTTCTCAATGACACTTCATTTAGAAACACATTTAGAGTATTTTTCAATTTTTCTCTCGTCTCCTTTCTCATCTCCCCATGCATGTAAATACAGCATATAAATGACAGGTGCATCCCAGGATATCAAACATGTCTGACTAATTCTGAATAATTTCCTGAGCTGGGTGACAAATTCTGCCTTCCTCCTGCACTACGCATAGCCGGTGAGCATAGGCATGCATACAAAGTAGGGTGGAGATTTAGCTTGGCTTGCCGTAGCGTGGCTCCCCGCCTCCCTGCAAACCGCCCCGCACTTCCCTCGATGGCTTCCTCTCGCTCCAGCTCCAGCTCTAGCTCTCTCTGACATAAAAGGGCATGTCCTTTGAGGTTTCTGCCTGCCCCTCTGTGTTTGCCAAGGCTACATGTCCCTGAGAGACACAGCACTTAAAAAAAAAAAAAAGCACAAAGAAAATTGTAAGAAGTGTGTGTTGATGTGGAAGAGACAGCATGGGATTACTAATCCTCCCACATTTCTGTGAACATCCAAGTGGGCCAACTTTTTAAATTTCACAAAAAACTGTCAGATTGGAAAGAAAATTAAGCTGCACTGCTCATGGTCAAGGCAGAATAAATCATAACTAGCTACAACAGAGTGCCTAGCTCCTTACTCATTACCCCACTTGGCCTTTCCATGAATTCAGCCGTCAGAGTTTTAGGGGAATCGCAAGCCTTACCTGAATAATTGATATAAAAACTCAGCTGGGAAAGAAAGTTCTGAGCTGGCAATCTGCAGCCCCTTATTGACAAGTTTGTGCACAGGTCCCGTGCCAAGTTCTGAATCAGTGCTGTGGGCCAAACTGAGGCCATGACTCACACTGTAGTTCATTCTCTCTCTACTCAGAGTGCTCAGAGTTTGCTCTGAGGCCTCCAAAGTGTTGCAAGAATAACTTTATAATGATAATGATAAGGTAATGTACTGTAAAAACAGTCATGAACTAAAGTAGTGCAGGGGCCGGCTCTGGGTTTAATGAGGGGGTTTACATCAGCTGTAGTTTCTAGATATTTTTATAAAAAGCAGGCAGTAAATGGTGTATGGTGACCTAAGACTTATGAGTTTCTAACAAATACAACTACAAAGTTCTCACATATACTGTATATACTGTGTAGCAGCGAGGCAATTTGTTTGCCACGTAGTTCTATTCAAAGAACATTCAAAAAGTAAAAATGCTCCTAATTATTTATTTAACAAATAATTTCCATAGAAAACTAATTCCATAATTTTACATAAATGAGAAACCACATTATATGAACATAAACATTGCACAGTTTATCAACTTAAATAAAGGATAAGAAGTTGCTTGCATAGGATTATAAGACATAGTGACAATAATCATAGTGTGTGTGATTGTGATTGTGTGTGTGTGTGTGTGTGTGTGTGTGTGTGTGTGTGTGTGAGAGAGAGAGAGAGAGAGAGAGAGAGAGAGAGAGAGATTTTGTTTTATTTCTGTTGTTTGATGCTTAATGCAGTTCTTCTGGGGTGCTTTTGTGTTTGCGATGCCTGTCGTGACTTTGTGCAGTACTTAGGTTGATTTAAATTATTAACAGTAACTAACTTTACATGGAGACGAATACATTTCGTAATAGATTCAGCCATTATGCAAAAATACTGTATAATTCAGACTGCTGTTGCTGGAGACATTAAAGGACCCTTGGACACATTCAGTTGTTTAATAATACATGAAGCAAACAAAAAAACTATTTGTAAAATGACAAAGGTTAAAAAATGTTGTGGTTAATGGTGATGTTTTTTTTCCACATTTTATGTCATCTCTATAGTTTGAGTGTCATATTTGTGGGCTATTCCTTCTGAATGTGACTCAAACTACATTTACTCCAGGATGCTATGAACTGTGAAGAGCTGCAAAAAACTAACAGGAGCCCACAGCTCATGAAAACAAAGCGAGTCCTCAGCTCCCTGCAGTCCAACTAGTCAAAACTCTCTTACCTCTGATCCTCTGCAGAGACTGGCAGATTGTAGGGTCTGAGTTGGGTAAAGATGCTACAAATAGAATATACTATGGTGAAAATATTTGTTCATATCAAAACGATTATACATGTGTTTTCTAGAGGTTCAGATGCCTTGGGTCAAATTCTGTCTCGGGCGCCGAAAACACTGTAACCAGCCTTGTTTGAAAGCCTACAGCAAAACTAAATGAATAAAGGGCAAACCCACAATCTGGAATGATGCTCATATTGATTTTTTCATGTGTTCTTTACCGATACATACACCAGAGAGCATCAAGCTTAGCTGGGATAAAGTTTTGTTTAAATTCTCCACAGTGCCAAGACCTCTAACCTGGCAGGAGGACAGGTCAACTCAAAGTTGCCCAATAACAAGCTCAATGTGAATTTTGCTTCCAGGTCCTGGTTTATTTCCAATTCTTGGGTTCACACCAAGCAAGGACAAAAAACACAGTAAAATTCCACCACCAAAATAAAGGTTTTTAATATTGCACCCAAAAATCTCATTAAAACTCAGTATTTTAGACAGGTTTACTGTGTCTCATTACTCTTGGTGTTCCTTTAAATGAACAACCTTTTTATTCAAGTAATAGTTTAAAGAATTGAATGTGTTTTTACTTGTTCTCCTGCTAGATTGATATCCTTCTTTGATATTCTTTTCATGCCATTAAAAACCAAATTACAAATCTTTATAATCAATTACAATGCTACCATAAGAGTATATTGAAAAGACAGATCACACTTTATATTCTTTATTATTTTTCTTTTGCTCATCATGACTTCATTATCTGTCTGCTCTTCGTGATTAGAATTTCATTCATTGATCACAAACCCCATTACAGTTCAACTGGTGATTGTGCATGTTAAATACTGTGTTAGACTGACATAGAATAAATAGACTTGATGCTAAACACATGTAAAATTATTTTGGTAAAAGAGGTGCATTAATGTTACCCAGACACTGCATCTCAGTTCTGTGTGAAATTTCCTTTCAACATGAAGGCTCGACACTTGATTTGATCGACGACATGTGAGGATTAGAAAACGTAATGGCTTCACTCTTGAGAATTGCAGGAAAACAGGCACCATGGGAACTGGAACAAGATTCAGAGAGGACAATGATAGCAGGGAAAAAGAGATGTGCGATGCATTTGACCTGAGTAGTGAAAGATTGAAGAAGATCACATGCTGGCAACTGAACTTTGGGTCTGTTACTGAGCTACAGAGATTCATCAGATGCTCTGCCATGCTCCGACTACAGCAGACATTGATGCTGCCCCAACATATTCATCCAAAACTCCTCAGGTATCATTTTCTTTTAAAAAAAATAATTAAAAAATGTATGTGGGTCCAAGCAGTTCTCAGCCAAAGCCAAACTGAAATTAAAATACATTTTTGCAAAGAAATCAGTATATACAGTATATCCTATCTGAGTTTTAACATGTACTTATTTGGTAAAAACTGTACTTGCCAAAAAGAAGATGAATTTGATGTATTTTTCCAACTGGCAATATCAGTACTGTAATTTGATTCCGTGGGTTGGCACTTAAAATAGTTCTTAATATCACTTCAGTTCCAATGGCCACACAGGCAATTATAAAGCGAGGGGGCTGACTTTGTTAGCTGACTTTTGAGCACTGCCTATGTTAATCAGTCATTCCGTACAATAGTTACTCTGCTTTGAAAGTCTGGTCATCACCACAACTGGACTCATGCAAGAGAGACAGCTAACGCTAGCTAGACACCTCCTTTGTGTAATGCAATACAAACACAACACTGTGTGAGTGTGCAGGAGCTGCTAATGTTTCAGCAGATGGTGAAATGACATGTATGATGTAATGTCTACTGGGAATCTTTGCTAACGTTAGCAAACTGAGCTAACTAGCCTTTACTTTCCATCAAGTTTGTATTTCAATCAGAAAGTGGAAGCTAGTTAGCCTACCTTGCCAGCTTCCGAGTCAAATACAAACTAGCACAAAATGTTGAATGTTGTAAAGGGAGAGACGGCTTAAATCCTGGTTAATAACCAACGCTATGCCCTGTTAAAAAACAGGGAAATAACGGCTTGTATCTTTGCATGATATATGATTAACACACTCCAGTCAGTATGGCAGTACGGACATTGATAGCACTCAAATGTCAGCGAGCCACTGCCATGGGAAACGCCCACCCACTCACCACAAATATGTCAAAATGGTTGTATCTTATTTTGAAAAATAGAAAAATATGCACAATACCTTTAGAATCATTATAGTTATTAATCATTATTTGTCATTATGGTATATTTCCTTACCTTATTTACTTAGTGGTAGAGGTTGAATAAATCACTGCCAAAGTGTAAGGCTCTCTTGAACAAAATGTGTCTGTATCTATAGTTCCCACTCAATCTCAGACTGATGATCATTTGATGCACAGACAAGAGGAGAAGGAGATAGAAAACAGTGAGCGCTAAAATGAGCTTGGCTTTTACAAGTATCATTTCAAAGCAGACTGGCGAGATGAACTCATTAGAGGGTGAAAATAGAACATCTTAAATGTTAATCGATGTTACAACAAAGGCTTCCTCTGCTGCGTGCCCGGACCGGAGGCACATGAGCAGTATTAAACCACTGTAACCATGGTAATGCACATTACCTGACAAGGTTAGTTGTGTTTGACAGGGCGGTGGGTGTTGCATTATGCAGACGTGAGGTTTTAAAGTTCTGCTGACAGTTGTGTTGAGGGCAGTGACAGTGACTGGTTGTGGCTGCCCTGACATCTTTATACGGGAATGGTGTCTGTTGTAAACACCACTCAGGCACATTTTTGCAGCGAGTACAGATTTGTAAATGCTGATACAAGCTGTGAAGTGCAAATGCCACAGTACATAAAGTGAAAAACATGTGTGATTAGAATTTGTCAATTTATTTAATGATTTGGTGCTGCATATGTACTGTGCTGTATGAGATTACAGTGGATCAGCAGTGCTGAGAGTCAGAAAAAAACTTTCCTTGGGGGATGATAAAGTATCACATCGCATTGATGAGCAAAACACAAATTGGGTCAATAATGTCAAATTGGAGTAGAGCAGCAGCACAATGAAAAAACTCTGTGATTCAATTTGGAAGATTTGGCACATTTATGTAACCCTAACAATTAGTTGCTTTAAGTTAGTTAATTTATAAAGCTGGATCATGACCCAAATTTTAAATGAGCATCTCTCTCATTTTCTGTGTTCCGGCTGCTCTGAGTGAAGCGTTCTAGTGACGGACGCCCATATATATAGTTTAATGGGGCTCTAAAGGAGTTAAAAGTAGAGATGGACATGATTAATTGATGTTTTGCGTAATAAAAATGGGTGATTAACTTGTTTTAATGGGTTTATCAAAGGCAGTGGGGAAAACAAAGAAAACAACCAGCCTAAAGTGTCATTTGGGTTGCACTGAGTGAATTATTTTAGTGCTTCCATTAAATTAAAGACACTTACGGGTTTTTTTTTTTTTTTACAGATAAGGTACTGCCTTTGATATTATTGTGCTGATTTTCTGCAAAGCTTCACTTGCTTTATTCAGCCTGCCAATTAGCTGTTAAACAGAACGCGGTTGCCCTTTTCTTCCTTAATTGATGTTAAAGGATTATTAGCATCACTGTTGCCTTTACAGCTAATTCGTTTTACGATAAATAGTTGTTAATATTAATAATTCTTATAAAGCCATTTATTGACCAACCTGTGAAAATGTTTTTTTCTGCTTTGTAGATTTTCAAACTTTCGTTAATGCTTTACTTTCATTTCATCTGACATTTCAATCTGTCACGTGTTCCTTATGTTAAGAAATAAATAAATAAATAAACCTATCACTGGTATTTCCTCTTCTACTGGGTAATCCAAACATCGAAATTGCATGTCAAAATAGAATCAGATATGTTACAGATGTTCTAAATCCAGACGTGCAATCTTGTAAACACACAAGGCCGCAGCCAGCAATGTTGTGCACCATGACTTATGGCTGTACGATAAACCATCCTTTAAAAAGAGGAATTTCAAGCAGACAGGCAGGGGATGTATGATAGATTAGTTGTGTCAGGTTTTGTATCAGCCATTTAAGTTGTCACCCTCCACAGCAAACAGCCTCGGAGGCAGACAAACCTCAGCAGATTTCGGCACCGTGAGCACTCTTGTTATTCTTATTCTTCTTATGCAGTAAAGCCAGTGAATATGATTGAGAGATTATAGATGAATGACAAAAGCAACATCTAGAGAATGGACTGCACATTGCAGATAACACATCATGTCCATTCCAGTGTACTCTTACGTATTTGTCCTTTTCCCACTAGATATTCATCAATATCAGCCATTCTTAATAAACCCATTCTGGATTTCTCATTGTCTCTCATTTGAGCCTTCCCTCTGGCGGCCCACCCATCTGCATCCCCCGCCACTCTAATGGTATTTTCTCATATCAACCAGCTTATCAAATCCAAATTCCAATGATGGATAAATCTACCTGAGCTGATGCGCTGGAGTGCTGCCTGCTGCTATCAATCAACGTGTTGCCAGGTGATTGTGTCCTGCTGGGATGTATGACATTATGAGGTCCATTTGGAGGCCCAGCTGAGTTACAATGGCTCCAATCGCTCAAAGTCAATTTTCAGCATTGGTCGCCTTTTCGTAATCTATGCTGTTCCTGGAAAAGCACAGTTTATCCCTCCTCATGTCTCTTATACATGTTGTGCCCTCCATGAAGAGCGAGCAATTGTCGCCCCTTATCCCCTGGGATGTGCTGTCCACTTTCCCCACGCGTTCCTTTAAGTGAGTGTGGAATCTATGATTGTATGTTTAAAAAACCACTTTTGCACACATGGATACGTTTTTTAAGTGACTATTGAAGAAAGCAAAATAACCATTCTGTGGGAGAAACATGCGGTTTACATGATTGCTCTATTTTCATGACTATTTCTGCTTGTTTTTCAAGGTGCTCCATCGACTGTAGATAACATCTGATAGCATCATGACACCGACCATTTTTGTAAACTGCAAAGAAAATTAAGTTAACATCTGCACCATGGGATGGATATGAAAAAGTAACTGAATAAAATCAACAAACTGTCACCTACATGCAAAACATTAATATTGGAGAGACTGGAAAATATTGTTAAGAAAGCTAGAGCAATAACATATTAGGCCTATAACAAAATAATAGCTGTTCTTTATAAAGAAACCTGAGGAAGAAAAAGTCAACAAGTTTTAAATAAATTCATTCAAGTAAGTTGCATCAGTGTGATACACCTTCACAGGCCTCCAGTGGATTTCAGGAATCTAATCTTTTCATGAGGAAGCCTCTCTGACTAAAGTAGGAACTTTTGTGAGTTTAGCTTTTCTCAAACCCATTTGGCCATTTAAAGTCCTGGTGCCTGACAAGAATCACCAGTAGCTACTTGGACATCATAAATTAAGGACACAGAATTGATATTTACTAATCGAACCTTAGAGCAGAGCTGGCAGGAAACATTCAATTACAAACTGCACCATTTACAACACTCACATCACAGGCACTAAGACTTATATACATTCATTATTGCTCTCCTTTTGCCCTTTACGAGTACCAGAATGTGGAGGGATTTTGAAGGATGATTTCTGCTTTGGATGAATTTTTCAGTTTGTGCTGATCTTATCCTTTGATTTTTTTTCTTGCAATTACATTGTTGGCAAAGAAGCACCTTGGGATGTTGATGTTAATTACCTAATTTATTAAAGTTCTCCTACTTTCCATGACATTCCTCAACACAATCAGTACATGGAGTAATGCAAGTCCGGTCCAAAATGATAAAGATAGCTTAACGATTCCTTTTTATTTTTATTCATACACTCTGTGCTGATATTTAAATCTGCACGCACTGGAATGTCCATTAACCGATTAAACACAGGGGATGCTAGGTGATAGCTCAGACCCTAAGCATGACTGAGAAACACAAATTAAATTATTTGTGCTTAAATTATGCAGCTCCAAGGCTAATGTGATTAATAATTGGACCACATAGCACACAAAATTTCACATTTAATTGCATTTACCCATTGACACCACAAGCACTGAACAACATCTTACAGTCTGATACAAAAGTAAGTACTTTATGCACAGCCTTGTCTTAGGTAGATTTTATACTGTATTCCTGGATGAAACCTATCTGAAACAGATAAGGTAAGGCTTAAAGGTCAGAGGCTGAAATTGCTTGGATACCAGCACTAAATAGTAACATTCAGAAAATATAGACACAAAAGAAAATGGGTTATTTATGACCCCTGCTCCCAGCACAATGAGCAGAGCACACACTGTAAGCGCATGAATATCTCAGGGCAGATAAACTTTACGCATAACGTAATCATGCTGTCCTGTTGATTAAATTAAGGACCTTAAGTCGTGTGTGAGAGTTGCGGCAGAAAGAGATTCTGAGTCACACAATCGATTTCCTTTGGCTTCTGAGGTCTAGAAAATGAAGCCATTTTGCCACTGTGGAGCATGGAGAGGTGGAGGGATATTGAGGGGGCTTTGGAGAGGGATGTAAATAAACACCGAGACAGAGAGACAGAGGAAGAAAAAGAGAGCTAGAGAGAGAGGAAAGAGGAGAGTATCTGAATGTTTCCAATGAGAAAGATAAGACTTAAGAGGTACTGAGAAATTGAGTCTAGCCTGTGTTGTAAAACGAGTTAGACACAGTGTCTCAAAAGCACATTGTATACTGTTGAGTTCACTGGTCTTCTAAATTGCTATTTATTATTGTAAATACAATATATTTTTTATTGCTCTTTTTTTTATACATTTTACTTCTACATTACAAGCAGGGATGTAGACGAGAAGATGTTTAATCGTCTTTTAAATTTAAATTCTTGTTTGTGTGTGAATTTAACAAATGAGATACATTGTGTTAATAAGTGAGCTTTAGAGGAGTTGGTAGGCAAATTTTATAACTTTGGTCCAAGCCAGGCTAGCTGTTTTACCATGTTTCTAGTCTTTATGCTAAGCTAACTGGCTCCCAGCTCCAGCTCCCTATTTAACATGAGGGATGGTATATCATGTTAAATTAGCTACCACTTATTTCTTATTTTCTTATCTATTTTGAGAGTTTCCAAGTTAGATTTATTAGATTGTTTTGCTCAGCGACCTTTTGCTGATAATCTAGTCATAATGTAATCAAAGATGTCTTATTTTTGTAATTCCATCTAGAGCAATGTTGTCATTTATTCAGTCGTAATCTAGTATGGTGATGGTTATTCCAAGTTGTTAATCAGAGAGGAAGAAAGCTGTGCAGCATCTAATTTAAAATTCTTTTTTTTTTCCAATAATAGAAGTTAAGTCTAAAGGGAGTTTATCACCTTCTGTTCAGTCCTCATTACTTAATTCTTGCTTCGACTGAAATCTCCCGTCATGGTCTGTGCTTTGAGTCTGGAGCCCTGCAATATTAGAAGAAGACCTACTGGAGTTCAAATAACAGCTTTAACCACCGCCCTCTCCTTGTTATAAGAATCTCTTTGTTTGCCTCACGAAAGCTTTCACATAGTCTTACTATCATTACTATCAACAATCATTTTCTTTTTGCCTTTAATTGATAAAGCAGTTGAAGAGAGACAGGAATGGGGAGAGGTTAGGACTCAGCCATGGGGTGCAGGCTGTACCAGGTGAGCTACTGGGGCGCCCCAGGTATTACAATTTAAAATTCAGTAATTGCATTACAGCAACGTGTATATAAGCCCCTCGTAATAAAAAGGCAGTGTACACAACAGGGTGGTTAAGGCACCACCATTTCCATTTAAATAAACGTTTTGCTACGTTTTGTCGAAGCTGAACGCAGCCCTGGTTTTGTTCGGAGTTGGAGGGTGTGTGAACCCTGCGGTTAAGCTAGCTGTTGTTTGTCAGTAAATACTTTCAAACTGTACGCTGACTGCTTGTTAAACTACAGTGTCTCGTTCGTTTCCTGTTTGTAAACTGATGAAATACAGAAGATGTTTGACTTGTAAATGTGGAGGCTTTGGAGTTATTGAAAGGCCCCTTTGACACAGCTGGGCTGAGTAACGAAAATAATGTAACGAGTACTGTAATTACGTTTGCTGTTGCATAATTAGTAAATTAATGTAATTACTTTTTCAGCAAGTAACAAGTGATTGGTAATTGATTATTAATTAATTGATTGATCTGTCCGCGGCACAGAACGAGTGGTTCGATGACTAGACAGGTTGTAAACAAGTTTTGCAAGATTATCTAAATCGCTATATTTGGAGGTAGCTGGCTGATCATGGGACTGCTTGTGGTTCCTGCTCCATTGGACTTTTTATCAATGTGGCTGTGTTCCCAGATCTCAGCTATAACTTGGTGAGCGCAATGTTATTGTTACTGATAGAAATGATGACCATAACTTTTTTTTAAATGAAATAAACTACTTCTACTTAAATCTTAAATAAAAGACTGGTAAACAACTGGAGGAAACAAAGTGAACATCCATGTCAGTGTCACCTGTTTAGAGAAGGGAGGACTGCAGCGCTGTTTTATGCTTTTTTAGATGCAGAGCACCTCATTAATTCAGCACTCACTCATAATTATTCACTCATTCAGTTATTTATTCATTCATTAAGTAAAGAGAGAAATCCTCTCTCTGAATATTTTCATAAACAAGAAGACTGGTCTGGTTGGTACAGTCTTTGGGAACATTAAGCTGAGCTTTTAGACTGTGCATCTTTTTATGAAGGTTCTTCTGTAAGATGAAAGGGCTCAGTGTATTAAAGACCTAAATCAGAAAATACATACAGTAGCTTGCAAAAGTATTCATACCCCTTGAACTTTTCCACATTGTTTCATGTTACAACCACAAACATAAATGTATTTTATTGGGATTTCATGTGATAGACCAACACAAAGTGGTGCATAATTGTGAACTGGAAGGGAAATGATACATGGTTTTCACAATTTTTTACAAATACAAATCTGAAAAGTGTATTAAAAGTGTATTATTAAAATTGTATAAAATGTATTCAGCCCCCCTGAGTCAATACTTTGGAGAACCACCTTTCGTTGCAATTACAGCTGCAAGTCTTTTGGGGTATGTCTCTACCAGCTTTGCACATCTAGAGACTGAAATTTTTGCCCATTCTTCTTTGCAAAATAGCTCAAGCTCAGTCAGATTGGATGGGGGGGAAAAATGTACAGATGTACTTAGTTTCTCTCAACCTGGCTGATTTCCTTCCACTCATTAGTGCTTTCTTAGTGCCTTTCACTTTTCTCCATTCTGGGAACAGCTGGAGATTGCTGCATGCAGCTGTGGGTTATGTGAGCAGTAATTGTTCTTCCCTTAGATTTGATCCATATCCTTTTTTATTTTGTTAGAAATCACGTGGAATCATGATTCCCATTTGCCAATCATTCTCTTCTTTATATGGGCGAAATGTCAATCAATTGCATACTGAATGATACATTTGACATAAAAAAAATACAACAACCATGAATGTAGCATCATTCTCATGTTACAAAGCTGCAGAATGCTCATATATAGCAGGCACATTTCTGCTTCACAATCAAACAAATAAATAAAAATCCACCAATGTTCACTGTAACTGTAAATGGATTAAGTTCTCTTCCATCCCCTGTGGCTTTTCCAGAGGCATGCTGGGAAAGAAAATCGCTGATTGAATTAAATTGAAACATAGGTTGAGGGAAATTGGGTTCATCAAAAAAGACAGATTTAACATTACAAACTGATAATATGTAACATTGTTAGAGTATCAAGGGAAAGCTTTAAAAAAAATTTGTTTCAGGTTGCTGTAGATGCATACTGGTGAAATGTGAAAGCCCCAACACACCAAGCAGACAGACAGCCATCAGGCGCCTTCTTCGAGCATCTTTGTTTTTGTCGTTGACTCTATAGTTTAGCAGTGATTTCAACCATTATGTGTGGTTTATACCTATTTCTTCTCTCTTATAGTCTGCAACACCAGGGCAGAGCAAAGCAATACACTGCATGAATATATACAGTATATGCCTACAGCATATAAGGAGACAATTTAAACAGACTCCCAGTGGCTTGAAAATAGTGGCTAATTTGTTGTGTTTGTCTTTCTGCAATTCTGGCTCTTCAGGTTTTCTTTTTTGATAACAAATACAGACTACTGGCCAATTATTTCCTCAGACATAGACCATACATGCACATTGCAATTTTGGCTTTGAAAATGAAAATGTATCTTTAAAATTAAAACAATAAGTTTAGCCCCTGTGGAAGCATGGCTGGATGGATCACTTTGGTGTAAATATTTCCGCATGCCGCCCTGTTTTGTTTCAATTCACATTTAAATGGTTTCCTCCATCTCTTTTTGGTCTCAGGCTTAATCAACAACAATAATCTCGGTATCAGATCATGTTGACATTATCAGGAGTTCCAGCAGTCCTTCTGTATGCAGCAAGCTTTTTGACATGTTTCTCAACAAACCAGGCTGTAAAAAATCTATTTGAAAAGTACATATTTCAAACTCTAGATAAAAACTTCTAAATTTCCTTTGACAAGAGGAACTGTCAAAGGAAATTTAGTAGATGGCAGGACTGTGTTGAAAATTCACACCATCCCTCAATACTACATTCTACATGCTGCAAAAGTTCATGTTTTCAATTATGGGCTATACAGTATTGTTTGAAACAAGCTTGAGACAGATGAGGCCGTGATCTGTTGTTGTAATTTGAATGGACTTGTCCAGTAGGTGAGTAAAATAATTTACTTCTAATGAACGAGATTGTAATAGTTTGCAAGAGCCTGTAACGTGAAAGCAGCAGCTGAATCTGCAGGCGATGTCCTCTGCGCACATCATCTGTGATGCAAAATACATGACCACACATCAGATTAAAGCTGGTAATACATAATTGATATCTAAGATAATTTTAGAAATGTTTTGATTTATTTTAAAGTCATGATCATCACATTAATTAATCTCCCTTAAGCTAATTCTAGGATTTAAGATTTTTTGAATTCTAGATGAATTCCTTTAATGGCAAGCATGTCAGATGTACAGCATGGATTAAAGTGTCAAGCAAGATATTTCTAGTGTGATATCATGTTAACATCTATCATATAATATCTGTAATAGAGAATATTTGCTTTGGCTTTTACTATAAGAAAGGTGAAATTTCTACATACAATATGTTTTTAAAAGATAAACTTTAAAATTTCATAATGTTTGGTAAATACAAACCTGGAGAAACACACGCAGATGACATATTGCATATACAGAGAAATATATTCACTGGCTTTACACGTGGATACATACAGAGATGTGTAAAGGAATTGTGAATCTGCACAGATTCCTCAGCATTCCTCTAGCAGGACAGATGTGCACATCAGGCCGGAGTAGTGCGCATACAGTGGATGATGCAGTGCAAG
Source organism: Siniperca chuatsi (assembly GCF_020085105.1). NCBI lineage: Eukaryota > Metazoa > Chordata > Actinopteri > Centrarchiformes > Sinipercidae > Siniperca > Siniperca chuatsi. The sequence continues at coordinate 9,488,716 of NC_058052.1, forward strand.
CTGGGACCAGCTGCCTTCTGTCTGACTGTGACTGTGGCCGATGTGGCAGGAAGCATTATGTAGCCACATGGCAGCTGCCACGAATGACCATCTGAAGTTCATCTTTGAACTAAAGGTACTGCGTCTCTGAATCAGCTCACGGGTCTGGAAGAAGGGAGGTGTTGCCCAAAGTGGAGTTTAGACTTTTTCTTTGCCTCAGTCTGCTTGCAATCCCCTTGCTACTTTTCCCCACACATGATCACTGTAGTGAATCAGTTCTTTTATAAAATATGGATTACATGGAAACAGATTATGTACAAATACACAAATCATGTGAAAATTGTAACTCTACAATAGGATCATAGGAACAGCTGTAAGGACTTGCATCAGGGTGATGTTGGGCAAGTATGCCACACTAAATATTTCGCAATGAAAAGAAAATAAACAAAATGATGTGAAACCATTCAGACATTCTGTAATATTCGTTTCACTCAAAAGAAGAAGTTAGACCCATATGCAGGAGACAGAAGATGACAGTCAAAATCACAAGGTCTTCACTTGAAAAGGTTGGAGGCAGACATACAAATTAACTTCTATGGAGCAAAATAAACAGAGGCAAGGCTCTAAAAAGTAAAAAGGCTAGAGACTTGAGAAACAGAGTGATGCAGTGTCATCAAGCAGAATCAAAAACAAGCAGTGACAAACAAAAAACTAGGACAAGATTGGGTTCAGGTGGTGCGGGGACTTCTTCTCCGTCCTCTGTGCTGCTGGTTAGCTCCACTCTCAGCTCATCCTCTGTTTTGGCTGACCCATGACAGATTCACACACATTGATAAATACTGTACATCAAAAACACTTACAAATATCCTTAGATCTGCATACAACTTCATTATAGTGTATAAGTCATTCAGTCAGTTTAATTTGGTACATAACATTTTTTAACATACTAATCAGAAAAGTTAATCAGTGGTGTTGCTGAATGTGACCTTTCCTTAATTCTTTTCCATATTTCCACTGAAATCACATTGTTGTTGTGAGTTACTGTGACCTTTTGGAATGCCACAGAAAAATGTTAACTAGTTTACAGCCAGACTCTGAAAGACCAGAACCACTGAATAATACAGACTGGTGAGGGACTTTTTTTCATTCACAGTCAAAAATAATTGGAAAATATTGAATTTTCAGTAATAATAAGAATAGAATTGACCTTATTTATGCACTTGTTGTATTAATGCACCAATGCACAGATGGACTGATCAAAATGTTACAAGGTTAATATTTTGGATTAGGTAATAGATAAAACATTAAGGAATGCAAAATAGCGTGTTAAAGCACATCCTGTAGTAGGCATAAAACAAAGTGCCAGAATGGAAAACATTTAATATTTCAGAAAATTCATCAAAATCTAATTTGAATAGTGACAGAGGAAGCAGATAATACAGAACCTCCCGGAGTGGATCACATTTTGGCAGGGTGTGACAACCTATGCTCATCTTTTGTGCTGCACATTATTTTTGTAGCATTTTAAAGGAATTTGTGGGCTGTGATTTTATTACTGCAGTCTAAGTTATTTGTCTTACATTCATGACCTTGTAATGTTACGGAATAATACATATGTAACCAGTCAAATGTTAAACTTTTAATAAAAGATGCAGCCTCCAATAGTACCGTGTTGCAGTCTTTGCTTCCTCTAAAGGGTTTTCTGGCCCTGTGCAATGTTGAAACTTTGGGATGAAATAAATCTAATCTCCAATATGATCATCAATTATATGTACCCTCCTTACACCAAAATCCCTCGGATCCAGCCATGTGGCAATGCACTCAAGTGTGAAATATGAGGCATTTCTGAGCCTTCCCACTTGTCATTACATTTAGAAGAAAGATTGTGAAGATTTGTGTCTCTATCCACTTCCATTGAGAGATAGACTTTTTCTTTCTTCGCAGTGAACAGTGCCCTTTAATTTGAGTAAAACAGACTCTGGACTGGTCCTGTGGATGACTCTTTGCCGTTGAACCTCTGCTGATTCAGATTGAAGTTATAATGTTATAAAGCTTAACTGATTGATCTAATCTGCTGACATCTTGGACCATCTATATCAAAAACTGTAGTTTGTACGGTGGCCCTGGGGGGTCAAAACAAAATGACATTTTACAAAACAAATGTTGTTTTGCTTTGTGAAATGTTGTGTTTTGACCCTCAGGGCCACCGTAAGTTTGTCCTGAGATGATGAGCTGAATCAGTTTAACACAGTAGTATTAACTAAGCACTATTCGAGGGCTTTGAGCCAGAGTACCTGGCATTTTGGGGTATTTTTCAATTGTATCTATGTTCAGTTGTAAATGAATGATGGTGTGTGGTGGCTGTGGCTCATGTTGTAAAGCAGGTCATCCACTAATCACAGGGTGGTTTGATCCCCGGCTCCTCCTGTACACATTGTACACCAAGTGTCCTTGGTGTGTCTGTGTGTGTTTTTTTTGGTCATATTTATTGACTGGATGTCACTCTACTGGCCACTACAGTCATGAGTGCTTGTCATGCACTCTATATTGCACAGCACTCGCTTGGTATGACCTTGGTTTTGTTTCCATTGAGTGTTGGCTTAATATAATGTATTATAATTATGATGAAGCTGCTGCCTCGGTTTTCTTTAAAATTAGGTTACTTGATGTGACCTGCAGATAAAATGAGGCATCTCATCACATAACCTTCCTTCATAAATAATGAAAGCATACTTATCTTACTACATTACGTTATCACATAACCAGTGCTATGTCCAATGATTCTTTCATCTCCAATTGTTAAGAGAGGAAGAGCACTTTCTGGTTGCACCCTGTAGAAACACCTGATGGCCAGCTGGGAGGAGAAGGAAGCCCGTGCAGCTCGTCTATAAAAACCCTCAATTAGCAGGAGGCAGCTGGGCAGGTGAGCTCTGCTGAAGCTCCTTTCTTGTTTTTCTGCCCTGCCTCTCATCAACCATCTGTGGTAAAATCGAACAAGAGGAGAGTGAGAAAGAAGGAAGAGAGCATCTCCACATCCAGGAAAAGAGTCAGACTGACCCAGCAGCATAAGAGAACAAAGCCCTACAAAACAAGCAATCCAGAGAGATAAGTCTATCTGCTGGAAAGAGGCCAAAGAAAAGCCCAGACGGCAGGAGTCCAACTCTTAGATGTTGTTGCAAAGAAACCTTTCGAGCCACAAATAAAATAAATTTTAAAAAAATATATTTTTTTAATTAATTGCATTTCTTACTTTACACCATTCTCGACATTCATCTACCCTGAGTGTATTAACCATTTCTGTACATTTTGTTAAGCATTGTTTACGGTCTTTTGTTTTTATTTTTGTATACAATAATGGTCACCAATGAAAGATCATCACATACTGTATTTTGTCCAGTTGTTTGAAGGAGACCTGATATGCAATGAGTGTTTGTTTCAATCCATATTTTGAGTCTGTTTGTTTCTGTATGAAGAACAAATAACAGTGGCATCTAAATGATTGCATCTGACATCATCATTACTGTGACACTGAAAAAAACATTTACTGCAGCAACAGTCAATGGGATTATGAGGTTGAAAGAACTTGACTTGGCACATGGGTTTTATGAATGGCATCGTAGTTGGTGGGTGAGGACAATACAGACACAACCACTTATTGATATTTTGGCACTGTACAGCAACTGGAGGTTACAGACATCAGCTATCCATACAATCATTGATTTTTAAGAGTCCAAAGAAGCAGTTTTGTACTGCAGTTTGTATCCTGGAGCCAAAACCGAGCCAGATGTTAGAGAATGTACTAGCTGGTTGCTGTATTGATGAAAGCATGTAAATCAAGGCAAAGGAGTTTAACACATTTGTCAAGTTTTTCTAGCTGCTCGGTTCTTAAGGGGTTGACTCACTGGACTTACTACAATGATCATAGTATTAGTTATAATTAGGTTAATAGCATAAATAACACAACAATAAACGAGTCTAGCTAAATGCTAACGTTGGAGTGCTAACATGCTGATGTTTAGAATGTTTAGCATGTTCACCATCGTTTAACGTGTTAGCATGCAAACATGTCCTAATTACCACTAAACACAAAGTACAACTGAGGCTGATGGGAATGTCATTAGTTTTGCAGGTATTTGGTCATAAACCATACTATTGGAAAAATTGAAATTTTGACCTGATGATGGTGCTAGACGCCAAAGATCACCAGAGTTATTGCGATTCATCCTGAGGGAAAACATCAGTGTGTGTACCAAATTTCGAAGCAATGCACCCAATAGTTGTTGAGACAATTCACTCAAAACCACAAGTCAACCTCATGGTGGCGCTAGATGAAAAGTCAGGGGATCGCCAAAATCATTACGATTCATTGTCTGGGGACCATGAATGTCTGTACAAAATGCTGAGCCAATCCATGTAGTAGATGTTGAGGCATTTCACAGGATAAGTAAAATCTTTGACCTGCTGGTGGTGCTAAATGAAAGTCTGCTGGCATGGCTAGAAATTATAATACTACTACCTGTACAGTCACTAGTAACATGGGTAAAATACATTGGGGTGCCCTTGATTTTTTCAGTGTCCCTCTAGATTCCTCTGCACATCCCTTTTTAACATGTTATTTGGCTCATTGTTGCTCAACAACCCTGTTGTGCTTTATATTATTGTTAACATTAACAGCTGATAACACCCTTTCTTCTTTCTTTACATGCCTGTATACATGATGGGCCAAGGGGCCAAGAAAAAAGAAGCTTAGAATCAGAAATACTTTATTGATCCCCTAGGGGAAACTCTTTCGTTACAGCTGCTCACTATCACGTCAGTGCACACAGGAATAGAAGCACTAAGCAAATCAAAATATAATACACTATAATACAGCTAAGATAAATTAAGTACACAATGGATATAAAGTATAAAAGCTAAAGTAAGCGTAAAGTACAAAAGTGGATTCACAGGTTGATAAGTATGGTACGGTTTAATACAATGTAATAATATAAGTACTAAGTAATAGTGCAATAATGAGTACTGTCAAGATAACTGCAGATAACTGCAGAACAACCATAAAGTTTCACTGCAAAACTTTCAAAGCTTTTCTGTTTTTTATTTTCTTGTATTTCCCTCATTCTGACTGTAACATGTAGGCAGGTGAATTAAATCAGATAGAGGAGAAACAAAATCTCTCACAGGTATTCAAGGGAAAGTTTTAAATGTCTGGTGCTAAACATGTTTTAATATGGGAATTTCATATTAGCATAAACATGACAGATGTCTTTCGGGACTCTGCACCACAAGAAAAATCCCATTTCTGAAAGATGGATTTAGTAATTAAGTTGGCAGATTATTAATTCCTCAGTTAATGTGAGATGCCCCTAATAAATGCAAATGGCAAAACAGCTAAAGACAACTGAAGGAATTAAAGGAGATTCACCAGAGGGCTTTCAAACACAGTGAGGCAGTGTGAAGAGTCTGCAGAGAGAAAATTGTTTTTCATGTTGGAGGCAAAGACTGAATTTGATTGGGTTATCTCCTTCTCACAGGGCATGACAACCTAGAAATCAATAGCAGTACACTGTAGACAATTTTAGTGAGCGACAGGGGCCAACAGCCGACAGGTGGATGAGAATGAATCATTTAATCAAGGCTGGAGTTTTACATTACAAGATAATGTCCATCCTGTATGCTACTGCACTGCTATCAGAAAACATCTGCCACTAAGACCCCCCCGGGCCACACTATGAATATTGTATTTCCGTAAGAAGCTAAACACAAAAAGACTGATGACAGCTTTAGTCACTGAAGCCAGTTTATTTAACCTTACAAAAGGGAGACCAAAGAAACACCTGGACACTGACAATGAATACAAACTGCACTCTTTCTCTTCCTCAACACTCCTGCATTGTTGCACCTGAGGCTAGAGGTATTGACTAGTGTCCAATTTAATTTTGTGAATCTTGATATGGCTGGTTGGTGAAACGGATAAATGTGTATATTCAGTCCACAGGAATCCAGCGTTGTTGCCTCAAACCCGACAGCTTCTGGGCTCTGTATCTTGTTGCTAAATAGTCTGACGGTCTAATCTGGACAGAGAAGAAAGGCTACAGGCAGGAGAACCCAGCATTAACTCAACATGCGTACTAGATATTTAGCTAGTCTGGTGCTTCTTATGGTGCTAAAAGATACTAATGCCACATTCATGTCATAAGGGATGGATGGCAGAGATGGGAAAGATTCCCCATGTTTACCTGTCCATGTTTGTTTCAGTCAGATATATGGAACTCTCAGAAAATTCAGAGTTACCCAGGGGTAATTAGGACATGGATGTTGACGTTTATGCTAGTTACAATTCGAAGTCAGTAATTACAGTTTCCACACAGACACTAATCTGATTTGTGACATCAACATGACAACTGTTGTAAACATAAATCGACTGAAATGTAATAGAGCTTAAAGCATGAAGAGTTGTAGAGCATCTTTGTCAAATTAGCCAAAATATTAATAATATCCACAAATACTTTAATTTACAGGCTGACAAGTACTCCCATGATGAGAAAACTGAGTTTAATGCATAAAATTAATATTTGAATATTTCACCCGTAATATGTACTGCATATTTATTATTATAAACTTTATCATGTTTGTCATGTCTTTTTTGATGTAGACGTTATTTTAAAATACTTATTTTAATTTTTTTACTTTCACCCAAATTAGTTCACTGTCAGACGACAACTTTTTTTGATTTGTGGATTCTTAATGTGTTGAGAAAAATGTCTTTTGCAAATTTTTTGGGCACAAAGCATTTGCATTTCAAGACACTGTGCTCATTTCACTACATTTCTAACCATACTCAAAAGCCTTTATGTTGCTTTCTCTGAATGTTCAACAAAAGCAAAAGCACAAGTTCACCCACGTCCTATAAATCCTAAGCTGTTTAGCCCGAACACTAAAACAATCCATTATTCTCTGCCCTTTTACACCTTGTTTCCTTGCAGCCTTCTTGTTACCAGCGGTTTCTAGATGCTAGTGCATTTTATTTATCACTGTTGGGGGTAAGACATGGAGCTTTGCAAAATGTTTGCTAAATCAGGGATGAAGGAAAGCAACAGTAAAGCCTCAGGGAATAAAAAATGTAACCAGTCAAGACCAGTCTGATACAGCTGCTCAAAATTGTATTCATACTGACATGTGTTTCATGTAACATGACAACTCTTAGAATTTTGTTAAAACAAATGTCAGTCTTGTACTTTAAGTCATGGCATGCTTCCAGTAGTCAGGACTGAGTTACAGTGACAGAAAATCCACTTTAAAGCAGGTATTATAGATAATTTCTGTGATCTGCGACACACTCCTGAACATCAATAACTTTCTCACAAAACAGAAAACCAGAGAATGAGCCCTGGGTCTTTTGTTTCAACATGGCTGCTCAATAACATAAATCTAAGCAGAGCTGAGCAGAACAAGATCAAAGGAATAAATAACGTAATGTATTCTATTGTTTCTACTCTGTTTTATGGAAGACTTTTAATGCAAGGTCTGGCAGTGTAAAGAGCTGCAAACACATTCAGTTCAGCCTCAGACATTCAGTAATGCCTTGAATTGTCTGTTATTATTGCCCTTGTCTTAATTATCTTTTATGTTAATCTGCCTGTGGCAATTTATAAGCCTTTTAAAATCATATTTGGCAAGAAATTTACCATTAAGTCTTATACAAGCTAGCACCATTTAACAAAATCATTTTTTTTTCAATTATAGATATAACTAATCTGGTGAAGTGATGCGATGCAGTAATTCCAGTGACGATCCAGTAATGAAACAAACCATTTGTAGTGTCACAGGGTGGAGTTCAGCTCTAGAAACATTGTAACGTAGCCACAGTTTGCACAGGGGCTGTATTGTTTATCTTCTTATGATTGCTTTCAGGACCACAGTCCACATTACTATCATGTTGCATGACAGTAATTACCATCATTATTGGGCCATGTTAATTCAACTGCCACGATCAAGAAAGTGGTGTAGCATTGAACACTGCTTGCCAAATATGTACTATTTTTGACCCTTTTTCAAAAGGGTCACAGTGGCTTTCCTTATGAAGTAATAATTGGTTACTGTTACATAGTGAAACATTAGGCTATTGTGAGAAATTTGACAATGCCCACAACCTGAGAGCCTGGCCTTGAGTGTAGTAAATTTGATATGAGTATGTTCCTGTGTGCCCATCTGAGAGTGGACTTTGTTTCCCTGTCCTGGTCTGGCCCCATTTAAACTCAGCCACTTCACCTGTCTTGGCCAGTCGCATAGCTGTTCGACCACAAAAAAGCTAATCGTAAATGCATCCAAGAAGCATTTGGGACAGATTGAAGTCCGATTGCTCATACCAGGTGGTGAGACGCATTCTAGCCAGATGTTGAAAAGGTGTAAAATGCATCCGTCTCTCTAACACACAAATTTAATCTTTGCTCCTCCCAAGTGTAATTATGTTAGAGATGGTAGAGAGAGTAGCCGTTTGGTTGGTAGGCCTAATCTGGCTTTGGCCAGCTCAATCTTCTCTTGATGTAGACAGTTTTACTTTACGGGTAAAAGGTGGATGGAAAAGTCCCAGACTGTTACAGAGTCCAAAACAACATATCCAACAATTCAGCCCTGCAGGGTCATCTCAGTGTGACACAACACCACACTTCCTATGCAAGCCCTAACTGGCATATTTCACAGAAGACATTTTGACATATCACAGTAGAAAAAGCACAGGTGTAAATAATAAAATCAATGATGGCTGAATTCCATTTAGCTGCTTCAGTTTCAGGATCCTGGTATTATGCATGCTGGCTCACTGTCACACTGTCATGGCTTAGACACCTGACAAAGAACAGAGCCATTGTTAATGTTATTAGTAATGCTTTTCCTACTATGACGAGTCAAAATAGCAACTGTGGTAATACCTTTACCAACAATTTTTCTTTGCATATTTAGCCCGGTAAATATTTCTGGACTATAATCCTGAACAGTTAAACACACGATACATAACTGACAGTGCTGCAAGGAAATGAAAAAGGAACAGATTTCTGCTTTTCTCATTGTTCCAAGTGTGATGAATACCAAGGAAATATTTTGCTACAAACACTTTTACCCTGACACATCCCTGCTGTGTGGGTTAAAATGTAATCGAGACATCAGCAGTATGTCCATGTGCTACATCCCTAAACTGTTTGTACACCATAGTGTTCCTGCTCTTCGGTCAGTGCTGCTGCTGTGCTTGCTGTGATGTTTCTCACATTCCAACAATATAAAGCAAATGAGTAAGTAAACAACCAACTTCACCTTAAAAATGATTCACCATGTTGTTCAGAACGACCTACAACTTTTTATAGAATTAAACTCTTAAAAGCTGTGAAGGTTTTTATTTTCACTCCTAGCTGTTAAGTTGTTGCTTAACAGTGGAGGCTGCAGCTGCCTGAAAGGTCTAAATGCTCCCTGACAGTCCTAGATAAATTCTTGTCTGAGCCAGCTTTGGGATTCTGTTGGGGACACTGGGAACCTAAAAACTGCAGCGAGGAAGTACAGCTTGTGATACATCACAAGGCAAACTGCCTGGCCAAGCTATAGCAGCGCACTCAATTTCAGGTTTTAGGTTTGTTATTCACAGCCTGCAGCACAAAAGAGAGTTAGGATGAGGGAGGATGTTCAACACAAGGCCTGGGGTGTTTCAGAGTGCAGCTACTCACCTGTCTTGAGTTGTTTCGTTCTTGAGATTGCCATACTTGTCAGCGCTGCTGCTGGAACTGAGAGAGCACTTCAGCCAGCAGACAACAGAGGTGGATCCACAGTCACCCATTAGGAACTGTGTTTCTGTGGCAGATTTATCAGGGACCTGTATGTGTACACTGAGCTGGCACCTGTAGAAACTACCTCCAGGACTCAATTACACATTCGTTCAGCTCACGGTGTGGTACTGAATAACCAAGAGCTGCAGCAAATCCTCAGGCGTTGGGAGGGAAGCCTTGGGCGATGCTGTTACAGTCCATTTGTCTGGTTGCTAATTATGTATTATCTATGCACAGTAATTATCAGAGAGGATCAGTGTTTTCAGTGTAAGTGGAGTGGAACATGTTGCCAAAAAGAGCTGCCACTCTACCGATGACAAAAAAATGCTTTTCAGTTCGTTTTTCTGAGTCACATGAACCAGTGTAAGGATTGTCTCAAACACTTTTTCTTTCCCAAAACTATTTTAATACGTTCTCTGAGAAACACTGGTGTAGGTGTTGGTATCTCCACCTTCTGTCTGTGTATTCAGGGTCCAAACCTGTGACTCAGAACAGGTTTGATGAGTCATCCACACACTAGTTTAGCTGTGAAATACCATTAAATGGCCTTTGACATTGTGTTAATATGAAAACCCACACACTGTTGCAGTACATACAGATATATCTCACATTAGTAAAGGATTTACAATAGCAGTGCAGTTTGATTGATGTCTAAAATTATAGATTCATGATAAGTCTGAATTAATGAATTAATAAAGAAAATGCATTAAATTATTTCCACCTGTTTTCAGTCTTTATGCTAAGCTAAGCTAACCAGCAGCTGGCTATAGCTACATATTTACCCTATAGTCATGAGAGTGGTGTTCATCTTCTCATCTAACTCTCTGCAAGAAGGTGAATATAAATAATGATAATAATAATAATAATAATAATAATAATAAAACTTTATTTATAGAGCACTTATCAAAACAAAGTACAAAGTGCTTCACAAAGAGAGAAATAAAATACCATAGTATAAAATAGAAAATAAATAAAATACATAAGAACAATAATAATAAACAGACAGCTCAGGTAAAATCAGGATATGCTTTCCAATAACAAGGTGTTTTGAGAAGAGACTTATAAAAGAAGATTATAAATAGAATATAAGATTAATTACTTTTTCAAGCGTCTCAGCCTTTACCTGCAGTGATGAGATTAAATAGCACCTTGCAAACACACCAGTTGCGGCTCTAAACTCTGCAGTCTTATTTTAACAAAAGAATCAGCTAAGTATATTTATCTTACAGTGACGTTCAGAATATGTCTGGGAGCCCAGTGAAGTCAGTGAAGCTCCTGTCAGCACCTGCACTTCTCAGATGGTGCTGCAAATAATTGACTCATGTCGCTGATGCTTCATACATCAGAGAGTTTAAGTGCCGCTATGACCTAAGCATCACTCACCCACCCACACGCGCATTATAAACAGACACCTGAAGATCCTGCAGTGAAAATACCTCCATGTGCAAAAAATAACACAATACCCTGATGTACTGTATGTCCCTGGAGAATGTCTGCATTACTGAATGGTTCACTGCATGTACTGCTTGTATATGACACTGCGTGGGCTGCATCTCAATGTTTTGAATGCTTAAAAACATTCAAAACACTAAAAGGAAAACATCCTTTTCATTCTTATTTAAAAATCTAAGACAAAATAACAATTGCAGTGATGAAACATTTGGATTTTTATGCCTTGAAGAAAATACAAGGCTTTTGTAATATTTTGGCCTTGAAAGCTACTTTATTTCAGGACATTTACTTTTGCTTGCATTACTGTAGAGCAGCCCTCTTTAAGCTGAGTGCTAATGGGTTATGGGTTTTTTTATTGCTAGACTTATAAATGGATAAATGGAGCAGGAACTACTGTTTACATTCAAGTTGTTCACTAGCCATTTAGCCATATAATGCAGCTCATTTTAATCAATTTATTATTCATGATCAGATCAAGACCTTGCAAGCTAAGCAAGGTCTTGCTTGCTAATGTAGAAGTTTTTTTTTAAAGGTAAAACAGATCAAAATGACGTACACCATTGCTGTCACACACAGTACAGCAAGCCACCAGGCCCAAGCTGCAGTCAGCCGGCTCCGTCCCCCTCAGTCTGTGAATCATGGATAACTTGCAGAGGTCACATCACGAATGCATGGAGAAACAATGATTCAAAGGGTGACAACATTTCATCAGAGGGCAATATTTTATATGGCGTATGACGTGATATTTCACACAGCCTGTCAGCCTTTCCTGGGGAAGCTTCAAACCCAGAATAAGCCATGCTCGCCTTTGGAGTTATTGATGAAGAACAACTTTAGAGAGATGGATTATCATAAATCAAATGAAACTGTCGGCACCCCGCCTGACCCTGATTCCTGCCACGCTGACTGGTTATTTCTCAATTGCAGTGTTGGGTCAGAACATGTCAGAACCCAGATTCAACACAGCTGTTTGATCTCATGAAACACATCGATTTCTCATCAGCTCGATTTTATCTTCGACGCAGACGCCAGTTGATCTGCAATGACTGGATTTGAAATAGGCATTTATGAGTTTCTAAAAAGCATAAGAGAAACATTTCTGTGTATGAAGTCCAACTAGATGCATGCTGCATTTTATTGATATCTTCACTGCAGTGTTTGGTGCTGCAGGATACATACAGTATAATCCTCCAACTAAGTTAAATCGTCTGCTTCATAATGGAGCTGCCAGAACATGTCAACAGACAGTGGCCCAATTTTATCTCAGCATTGCCAGTGGATCATTAACTTCTATCACTTTGCAAAAACTCTGCTGAAGTTGAATTGCAGTTTAAATGGCTGAAGGAATACTGTTACTGGCACTCCTCCTCACTTGAGACGTTTGTCATATTGAGGGAAAAGATTCTAATTTGTGTTTCACTTTCCTGAGAATGGCATTTCTCATTGAAACCAGGGGGCACAACGAAGTGCAAACTCCACCGTATTTTTCCATAAAATTTATCAACTGGCTGGTGAAGAAAAATATAAGCTATTGCATAGGTCCTGGGTTGTTCTCAGGTTACTGCTAGGTGCTAAAGAATTAGCAAAATTAGCAATAGGATGGGAGAATTAACTTAAAGCTGATATAATTAATATTTTCATATCATCTTTTAACTCATTGTTTTGGTTTTATGGCCCAGAACTTGGTTAACTTTCACTGCTCACATTGGCATCATTTTCAGACAAAGTAAACTCCTGTCTTCTGCCCAGTACCAAACACCACTATACAAAATCACGAACACGACTCTAAATGAATAATGATGTTGCGCCGTGTCTACTGAATGTTTTAACAGGCTAAATGTTCCTCATATTAACTTTATTCACTATATCTAACACAACTTTATTTTGATTTTTTGTTGAAGTTAGCTTGTTGGCCAAAAAAACAATGAATGCAGGTTTAACATTCAACTGTTAGCACTGTATTGTATTGTTTTGTAGCATACTGTAGCATCATCTTGCCCGTATTTGGGAGCATAATATGTGGTTAGCTAAAGACACGTTCACGTTTTCTTTAAAAGGCCACCCCAAACTAACACCTTTAGGTTGTCCAGAAATAGCCTGGAGATACAAACAAATGCAGATGTAGTAAAGCTGTTGGGTTCAGTATTAACTTGAATGTGTGATGTTATAAGACACACATCACATCAGACAGTAATCCTCCCATAATGATCCACAAGTGGATGGAGACGTGGGCAATATTTGCCTAATTGAAACTTAAATATGCTTTCACCTCATTAAAATGATGAAAACAAATATTAGTGAGCCTGAACAAATGCAGCTCGACTGAAGTTTATCATTCTAGGTGGGATTGCTTTTTTCTGTATACAGAGCAAGAGGCCATTATGTGGTTTAGTATTTACTTCAAAGGAAATATGTTACTTATAAGAAGCGACTGCAGCAACAAAAAAGGTGTTTTCTCAGTCGTGCACGTTGTCAAGAACCAGAAAATTAACAAGCCACTTCTTCTCTGAAGAGTATCATAGTTTTCCTGCAGTGCCAAAGCAGTCATTTAACATCATTACACACAAACCAAATGCAGCCATTATTATAGAAATTTCACTTTTGCCAAACGTGTAAGTGCTTCATTCAATATGGCAAAATACCTCACTCATTTGTGGTAGAGTTTTCTGTGAGGCAGTTTGAGGGAAGAGAAAAAGCAACAGTGCCTAATAAGGGAGCTTTGGCAGCTTTATAAAACAGCATCTCAAATGCACCAAGCTTACAGTATGTGACAGCCAGATTTATATGGCAAGGAGCCACACATATAAATTGATACTTTAGGTCTTTTTAAAAGTGTATTCATAACCCCTGAAGTCTGGTGTTGTTCAAGTATTACAGTATGTGCATGTGCTAATAAATGTTAATCACATTCATTGTTGTTTCACACTTCTTTTTCACTTTATGTATAAAGATATTAATCAAGATGTGATCAGGCCAGCCCACCAGAAGCAGAAACACTACAGTATATGGAGGGTATCTGAGAATCCTCTGGACAGGATTTTTAAAAACTGTTGATAATTCTTTATTTAATTCATACTCAATAACTGGGATCTTACATGTTAATAATGAAATATGTATGTTTAATACTGATCAAATCTTTGGATGAGCTTGTTTAGTGATTGCCATTTATTTTTCATATATTTTGGCAAGCATTTTAGTGTTGCATTATTTATTGGCCTCCTCATTGTTATTATTGCATGTAGAACTTACTACTCTATGTACATTTTGTTCGGTGCATTTATAGACCCTATTTTAATTTTTTTATTTATTCATTCATTTGGAGAATGTGGTCGTATGCAGCACTTTTCTCTGCACTTTTAATGCATCTGATGGTGCCTGTAATTTTCAGTAAAATATAACAAACCACAGTGCTTGCTGCTCTCTCAGCTGTTTGCTGGGTTCATTTCAGTTTGCCCAAAAATGCTGCCGGAGGGGGTCTAATTTGCGATGGCTGTAGCTTCAAAATCAATATTCTGTATGACCTTAAAAGCCCCAATTTTGTTTTCTTTCTTGCCATTTTTGTTTAGAGGGACAAAAAACCTTTTTACATTTTAGTGATATTTAATGCAGCAGAAATGTTTTTGTCTACAGGGTAAATTCAAAAAACGCAGACAGAAAGGCTTTACAGCTGTTAAGTAGATTTTAAATACATGATTAGCTGTCACATGCAGTCAGTCCATGTATTAAAAAGTCTGTCAGTCAATTTGACAGTGAAAAATGCCTTTGCTGCCATAACTTGTGTGACTGCTGTCTGTTGTCAGGATGACTGGATGGAAGATTAAAATATCTCTCTTTAGGATTTTATTGAGGCAGGAAAGTAAACAAACAAAAGCCTTGTGTGATTACCATTTTGTACCTCATTAGATGCAAAGGACTTATGGGTCTTTTACCAGACGTAGACTAGTGTCACAACATCAACAAAGTCAGTCTGAGATTAACAGATTAGAAACTTGGCTCTTGTGTTTCCTTTTGTGTCTGAAGTTCAGTTTTGTCTCCAGCAAATTCAGTTTGATCTTGAACTTAACTAACAATCAATCTCTCTTGTCAAAAAACAAGTTTATCCACACAGTATTTCAGAGCATTTTGTCCCAGGGTTCCCTGCCCCAGAAGCCCTGCAGCATTTAGGGTGAAGTGTGCTTATTCAAATTTTTGTCCTTGCCCTTGAGAGAGTGTCACCGGCAGTAACGCTTTATATTTGGTGAGGCTGACAGCACAGCGAGGGGAGGGAAGAGGGAGGGAGTCTGTTTTGAGAATTGCACGGCAACATTTGTTTGTAGAGGGGATGATTGGATAAGGCAGGGAATCCTCTAATGGTTTAAATGTCAACTGGTCAATAAAAGCCTGGCATCCCGTCACTTTTCATTTGTACTGAGACAGAGGATGCTATTAAAAATTGAAACTAAAATTACCAAACTGACATTTCCCCATTTACTCACTGTTGTTTCTCATGTCAGTTCTCCACTCTGTCCTCGAGTAACCGTGAATCAGCTCCCTTCAGATTCCTCAAAGCTGTTTGCCTGTAAATTCTTCTGACCTCGACAATAACATATTATTTCCACCAGAAGCACAGGATGATATTTATTTTTAAATATTACTACATGTCACACTGCACATATCTTATATCCCTGTTGATCGTATGGTTAGGTGGCATAGAAAGTAAACAACATAATTTGGATTCATAGACTAATCCTTGCATTCCACTAATGGCACAATTCACCCAGCCTGTCTCAACACACCGAACAAGGCATCCTGGCATGAATTCAAATCAGGTTAGTACACACGTGTGTTACATCTGAACAAAAGGCTGAAGGAAAAGCATGGGAACAAATTGAACACCTGATCTGTAAACGTTCAACAAAACAACCTACTTTAACATGAGAGACAGCTGTTTGTTTAACGTTTCCAACAGCCAGTCAATGTTGTTTTTTCAAATAGTATAACTTAGAAGTTCATTACTAAAATTTAGAGGTGCTGGTAGGCATATTTTTTTGAAGAGTCAGGGTAGCTGTTTGGTCCTGCTACCAGTCTTTATGCAAAGTTAAGCTGAGCTAATAACCTACGTTAGGAAATACGCATATACGCTTTTTTGCCACAAGTTAGATGAGAAGATTGATACCTCTCTCATGTCTGTACACTAAATATTAAGCTAGAGCCAGTCGCTGATTAGCTTAGCTTAGCATGAAGCAGAGGTTAAACAGCTGGCTTTGTTCTGTCTAAAGTTAAAAAAAATGCAGGCCAGCAGCTCTAAATTTTACTAATTAACCTGCTAATGTATTTCTTGTATATTTGACAAATAAATACAACAAGTTATGCTAAGATAAGCTAATGTCCTGCTGGCTCTATTTAGCGTAAAGACATGAAAGAGCTATCAGTCTTTTCCTCTAACTGACAACAAATCTAAGTTTAAAAAAGTTTGCTTACCAGCATCTCTAAATTTTAGTTAAGTTATATCTAATTTGTTTAATTTGTACATACAACAGAAATGTAAAAATGACAAAGTTATGCCAACCTAAGCTGATCACCTGCTGGCTGTAGATTCACATTTAGCAGACAGACAAGAGTGGTATCAATCGTCTCATCTAACTCTCTAAATATGTATCATAAGCATATTTCCCAAAATGTCAAAATATTCCATTAATGCTTGTGGAAAGGGTCATGTGGGCTGTGGTTGCCTGCAATAAAAGCAAAGATTTTGATAACATAGAAATGGTTTAAATTTTTATCATTTGAAAGTCAGGACACAACAAAAAGTGGTGTTAGAAATATTCAGTGTCCTACATTTTAGTTTTCTGGTGGACATGCTTCCAGAAAGCTTTCATCATAAAATTCTCAGGTGTGTTTTTTATTGCAGTTATATTTTTTTGAGCTTGGTGCAATCTGTAATAACAGCACTACCTGTGGGTATACAGTAAATAAATTACTTCCCAATTTTCAGGAAGAAGATGCTATTCTAAATGAGATGTGATAGTTCAGCATCAAGCCCTTCTCTGCAATAAAGAAAGCATGTACGCAGAATTCATAAAAATCTTCCTTAACAGACGCCACCACACATACAAGATTAAAACTGCCATCCGTCTGATAAGGAGAGTGAAGAGTCTTTCATTCCCAGTCTATCCTCCGAGGAGTTTGGATTTTCTGTGCAGCGCTCAAAATGGTAACAATGAATATGTTAGAGAGTTCAAATCAGGAAAATAATCCAGGCCATGAACATTCACGCAGGCTCGCTGCTATCTACTCTCAGGATTAAATCAAAGAATACAAGTAAACAAACAAACACACAAACCAGGGAGCCAAGATAAAGATTTCTGCTCAGCCAAAAAAAGGGGGAAAAAAGCAGCTTGTGTCTTCTGTTAATGAGCCATCCCAAGACAGGCTGCAGATAACACTGCTCTGCTGTCTGGTTACAGTCAACAGACCCAATTTCATCTGTGAATCTAGAGACAATGGCTTTTTGTTAAAAAGAAAGACAGAATGAGTGTTTTACTAAAAATCCACCACCAACCTCACCAAGAATTTACCAGTTCTTCCTGCTCCTATGCACACTTTTTTTTCACAGTTTGGCCCTCTTCGACTTTATTCAGTGTTGCTCATAATTATTACTGCATCACTGAAGAGAAGGACGTTGTGACTGGATTATTTTCTCTCTGATTTGGTTCTGTCACTGAGTGATTAAATTCTATCTGCAGTGTTACCTCAACTGAAACTGCTGAAAATTCACTTAAAATAAAAACTAATCTATAACTCTCAACTACTCAGCAATAGATACTTGCTAAGTGTTAACTTGATTGTTTCTGTAGTTCTTGTCTAATTTGGTACATTTCTGAGAGGCTGCAATTCAACCTATTTCGATCCCCTTGGCAGTGCTCTTTAAAAAAGTGCCTTTTCTATGTGTTACCTCATTTCACAAATTCAGAAAGGATTAGAATATTAATTAAGTTGCAGAGGGCACTGATGATACTAATTGATCCTCTTCTCTGGTTAAGTAATTACATTGATGCATTAGTATGTCTAAGTGACCTTTTGGCAGTTTTCTTATCTGTTCAGACTAATCTGAGTTGATGTCCCTTGAGTACTGATGAAACATCTGCTCCTCCAGCTCACTAAACAGAGAAAGTCTTCTAAGATGCATTTCTGCCTGTAGTATTAGTGTTATTAGTTGGAACTGCAATAATATTAATGTTTTTCAGAGCGTACAAGCACAGCTGTACAGTATATCCCAAAAATCTGGCAGCAAAAGAGCAAGGCATGGTTCACTGCAGCTGTCATATTTATCAAGTTTGGAAAATGTCTCCTTGCATATGCAATTTTTCAGTTTTTAGTGTCACTAAGTAGCCTGAAAACAAGCATCAGTACTGAAAACAGAGAATGTTTTTACAAATGTTCGCTTGTGGCAATACAAGTAAATCTGTTAAATTATTGGAACTTCTCATTTCTATGTTTTTCAACATTAATGACCATGTTAACTTCAACCGTAAAACTGTGAACCCTCAGTTTCTAACCCTCCAAACTTTCCCAATTAGCTGCTGTATCATACAGCAGCAACTTGTCTGGTTGATGTCACAGGATTTGCTTGTTTGGCCATGTGTGACCTGTCAAAACAAAATGTCTTGGGGTACGTGGGGGCCGCTGGGGCAGCTTAAACCACTGCATTGCCCTGGTTAATGGTTTCCAGTCTGTCTCTGTCTCCTTCATTACCCTCTGAGTGGATAAGGATTAGTCTGTTTTCATGCATATTTGGTATAAAGAGAAAAATCATGTCAAATTTACATCTTTGTGTACAGTAGTCATGTAGTTGTGTTTGAAGAGTAAAGACAAATTCCCAGGTGTATTTGACATGTGGAGACTGTAGAGAGGATGCAGCCTTACAAGTAAATTTACCATGGAACAACATGGAATAAATTAAGAAGAAGAATTATTTTTTCTCTCTCTGCCCAGTCTTATTGGACATATTGTGATGTCTCAAAACGCATCGCTGCTGTGTAACTTCCAGAAACAGAACAGAAAAGGCACACAAGTTGCTTTCTTTCAGCCAGAGACTGCCTATCACAGCTTGGTCTGAATAAAAATGTGCCCACTTGCCACTGTGCCTTTCTCCTCCCAACATTATTCACTTAATCTCTCATATTGTAGGACAGTATTCCAATGCTGCTAGACAGTAAAGAGTCTGTAAAGAATCATTACATCAAATCATTACGGCAATTTGATTGGTTTGTCAACTAATAATAATAATATGATAAATAATCGGCTAATCATCATTAGACAACTTTAAACTTTCAAGATCCAGGGTGTGATAAGCAGCAGGTGAAAAGTATGGGAATTCATTTTTTCTGGTCGTGGGTTAATTAGTTAGCCCAAAAAATCATGTTCAATCAATCTATATTGTGTGTGCAGCTGCATGTCAATATGTATACAAGCCTATTCTACACACAAATAGTAATAATAGCAATATTGGTTGTGCAGTACAGTTGTGCAGTCTTTTTATCAGCAAAATCAAAGTAATCATAAACTACCAGAATTCTTAATTTATCCTCAGTTAAATGACATTTGGTGGATTCAGGTCACTGTTGGTTTTCTATCAAATCATACTCTCACAACTTTTGCAGTGCTGGAGCAGAAGTTATTTTTCTATAAAAGGAGAATGATTAGCAGGCTGAATGATGACAAGATAGATTCCCCCTTCTCAAATCATCTGTAAGTGTGAAATCTGTTCATTTTTGTCAAAGATGGGTAAAAACAAGGCACGATGATAAAGTTTTTTTTAAAGTACTTTAAAATCTGCATGTCGTTTGATTCTTAAATCCAGAAGCAAAGAGTGAAAGTCTGCAGAGTCATATTTTATAATGAATGGCCTGTCACATCAAGCAAACGCGCACATCTAATGCTAAAAAATGAGATGACAGTGAAAAGGTGGTTGACACACACAGTCTTCTCTTCCACCTTTATCATCAGCACTGTAACTGAGGGAATGTAAAATGACAGCAAATATTGCTGGCGATAATTCAACTGAGATGCAATCTTATGTTCACTGCGTTGGCTTAATATGCCGGAGCAGCCATTGTTTACTATTAAAATCCATAAAGCTGTCACTTCAGGCTCTGCCAGGCAATAGAGTTTGTCATCAGAGAAGGTGAGTGTAGCTGAATTCCCAGACCTGCCTCTCCTACAAGCCGAGGACCTTGACCTGAGCATGCAGTGATAAGCAATTAGAGCAAAGTCAAATATGGTAAGCTGAATGGAGTAAAATCAAGAGACCTACATTTGCAAATCAACTTTATTCCTCTCCAGAGAACAAGTGTAGGAACACACTGTGTGACTTTGTACTGTATGCCACAAGTACGTGTAAAGAGCCCCTGCTGTAGATGCAGGAGTTTCTGCCCCAGAAGGTGGAATCATGGTAGAAATATTTCATTGTTAGTAGCACAAGTCATTTTTCTTACAGTAGCTGTCTTAAAACAAGTGCTCTTTAAAAGCTTCCACTGTGTCATCTTTATCTGCGCTGTAAGGGAGACATTTGATTTGCATTTGAGGGAAACAGCAAATTAAAGGTTCATGAATTCAATTTTTAATAGATGCTTTTTTGTTGCAGTTGCTGTTATGCATATCCTCTACATGAGACTGGGTACAATTCAAAAACAAAAGCACAGCACATTCCTAATAGGCAGAAAAAGACTAAGCAGTTTTCTGGGTTACATTGTGCCCTCTGTGTTTTCAGCAAACTGAAACAGGGACTTCTGAACCTTACATTATGCTTTATTAACTGGAAATTCCTGCATTATGCTGTTTCATTAAAAATCTTGTGACTAAAGAATTGAGCTTGAGAGGATTGAGAGAATCAAAAGGATACAGAAGGGTGCATGCACTTTGTTATTGCAACAAAAGATTGCAGGAGAACTCATCAATGAGTTTGTAAAGTTCAAATCAAATGTACTGGTAAATTGAATTGAATTTAAATTAGAAGTGATAATTAATTGCTCACAGAATATCATATAAAAGTAACTTCTTATGAAAACGGCTACATAGTAAACATCTGTATGCACTCAGGCAACATTGTGCTCTATGTCTTCACACAGTGACTGCAGGGATGTTACACAACCATCTTATGTGTAATCCACAATTTCACAAGTACCAGGGTGACTCACACGGGCCAATTCAAAGCAGAGATCACGGTGCTTCATGGCACAGCATATGCCAGGAGATTAGTATACCTGCACTTTGTATTAGGAAGCTTATGGAGCAGCCTTTGTATTAATTCCCTGCTGCAATCACCATATTAGGGTCCATATTAATCCTCGCAGGAAACGCTGAGCGGCACACAGAGGCTGTCCTCAGAGGGTGTCGAGAAAAGGAGCGTGGACGACATGAGAAGTGTCATGACTGCTAAGGGCTCGAGACATTCAGAGAGAGTGAAAGATTCGTTTTCACACGAGCCCCGCTTGATTTGAACATGTAGGCTTTATTTCCTGAAGTTATTGCACCACATTTGTGGCTTCTGTTGCTGTGAAGTTGAGTCTGGGAAGCAACTCTGATGTGCTTTCCGCTGACTAGATGGAAAGAGAGGTGCCCGCCTTAGGAGGATTCACTGCAATGGTGCTGAAATGTGAGTGTTAATTAATTTATGCGTAAACGACCAAAGAAACCTAATATACAGCCTTAAGAATAACCTCCCCAGGCACAAGAAAAGGTGGGGTGTCTCTTTATTTTGAAAAAGCTCATGAATAAAACATAATTTTCTGGGAAAGAAGAGGTTAAATCAAAGTTCAGTGAGTTCATTTAAACAAGAGATTTGGTCATAGTCTGAATAATGCACAGTGGGTGAGAATTTTCACACATATATGTCCACAGAAGGGGAGGTAGAGCTGCAATATTGTAAGAAATATTCTTCTCTTCTGAGAGGTAAAATGTGTTGTGTAATGGTTATATTCCTCCTTATTGAATGTGAAGCTACTTGAAGTGAATGCTGCATATTTATCTAAGTGCTGTTCTGCAGATTTCTCAAATAGCAGAGGGTGTTATACACTGAATATTGAAGGAGGGAATATTTGTATGAAACATGGCCTGCCTATCTTAAATACTGCAGATAATGTAATAGGATGGATGAGTATGTCTTGCTGGTATTAAGGTAGTCCATGTCACCTGGCATAGCGCTGACACAGTTAAGCTAAGAGCTCCTGTTTGCTCCCTCCGGCTGGAGCTATAACGTTAGAGGTGATTCCCAGCCACTCTCCTGTGGTCAATTAGGAAAGCCATCAGGGTTTGTCTTCATCTCAGGTCGACTCAATAGTTCCTCTTACCGTGCAATTCCTGAGATAGGAATTTTATCATCTGGCTGTTCTGCATATTTATTGAGCTTCTCAAATACAGGTAGCATAAAATTAATAGAGAGCATGGGCTGGAAATATGCACTGTGCTGTAAAGGTGATGACTAGGACACCTCTCTCTGTCTCTTTCATCTAAATCCCTCTCTTGCTCTCCCAGCCTCAGCTGCCTTTCTTTAACACATGCATACATAAACTCTCTCACAGTGTGTCCATTTTAAAAGGAGCCTCACAAACAAACCCCATGAAAATGTAACAAATGGAATCTGCATTGTAGACACACACCACATGTCTCCAGAGACTCGCTCTGCATCTAAACAGCACAACTCTAAAGCGTTCAGATCCCGAAAAAACCCCCAGCAGCAGCTCCATTTCTGTTGGCAGCATTTCAGCAGAGGAAGGTAGGAGCTTCACATGGGATAATGATACAGCATTGGGTGAGGGCTTATCATAGGGAGTTACTCTTGACAGCCAGGCTGACCCTCACTACTAATTAAAAGTTGGGCTCAAAAGACAGGGCCTTGTTAAATTTGATTTAGACTTGATCTACAAGGCAAGAAGGGAAACAATCCTTTAGAGATTTTCTGTGTAGAAGTGTGACCCGCTCGACAAGAACAAAAAGATGTTTTATGGTGCATTTAACTGGCAACAAATCTTTCACTGAGATCACAATAAATCAGCCTGCGAGAAAAACCTTCCAACCAGTCATTTGTCATTACAGCACATTCAAAACTCTGTGTAGAAAGACCTCCATTAGAACTGGATAGTAACATCTGTCAGATTTTCACTCCTGGTTTTAGCATGGACTACACAAATTTAACGTGATCACCTGTCTGAGAAACAAAATACCAACCACTAGCAACCATCAAACTGGCAACCAGGTGCATGCACTGTTTGCTTAGCACAGCATCCACTGCTTGCTTAAAAAGCTGTAGGAGTTCACCAGATGGAGAGAAACGCTAATTTGCATATAACTGGTTTTGCCAACTCGCTGCTGAGGGAGCAAGCTAGGCTGTAGAAGTACAGTATACTGTAACATTAGTGCTGGGATTATCAGACCTTAGCTTCTTTTACATGACATAGTCCTGGCCAACCCCAAAGAAAGTGTGCATGATTTTTCTAGCTACTCATATATCTTGACATCTTCAACATTCTGTAGATCTCTCTCTGTGTAGCTGTTCATTGTCTGAGTCACAAAGTCTCCTGGTGTGGTATTTTTTCTTAGACACTGGAAATGATGTCCAAGGTGTCAGAAACATTTTTCACCAGTGCAGTCAGCAGGTGTTTAACACTCTACAGTATAATATTAGTTTTGTTTGCCATAGCACTTTCCCTGAACTATTTTTAGCCATGCTAGCAGGGTAGCTCTAGAGATGGAAAGGTTGGTCTGTCGGTCCACCACTTTGGTCCACACTGAAATATCTACAACAACTATTGGATTGATTGTCATGAAATTTGGTACACACATTCATGTTCCTCTCAGGTGAATTACAATAACTTTGGTGATCCCCTGACCAGGAGCGGGCTTACAGGCCTCAAGCCCTGAATGTTTTCAGCAAAGCCCCAAATCTTTATTGTTCATCACATGTGGCATTTTTTGTACTAAACCCAGATTATACCTGTTTAGGAACCAGTGTGTTTTAAACAGAATGGTTGGAGTGAAGGGCTGACGGAACAGAAATCAGAGCCCCTATCCCGTGTAGTCTTTTTGCTCTGCCCCACACTGGCATTGGGAGCACCCATGGATGTATTGGAGCACCAGTTGGGAGATCAGCTTTCGTGCTCTGACAGTCAGGCCACCAAAATGAAGCAAATACAGAGAGGAAACACAAGGCGGGTCAGCTACATGTACTCAGAATTAAGTTGTAAAAATGTTCACTCAAATTGCTAACTTCACCACAGCTGGCAGTGCATTTTGTGCACATGAGCATTGTGTGTTTACATGAACGTTCAGGCTGATAATAAAACAATATGTAAGAAAGCAAGTGGAGATTAAAATGTCTCAGAAAGCCGAACAACATAACAAACGCCGCCTCGTCCCTGGTAATGATGATACTGAAGTTTTGAAGTCCAACCTGCAGACTGTCCCCTCCCCCGGATCCCAAACAACGAGTACCGACAGATGACAGAGCCCCGCAGATGTGTGCCCCCCAGTTTGTTCGTTCAGTGGCAGCTGGTAAAAAACTTTCATTTTAGCTCTTATTTCAAACACAGAGTAGTTGGAATATTTGTTCAAAACTGGATGGAGCATTTAATTATGTTTCCCATAAAATCTGACAGATGCTGATTTTACTTTTTCTAATGTGCGTCTTGGTGGCTTTTTAAATTATGTTAATTTTTCTTATTAGTTCATTGTTCCGCAAGGCACGCCACAGGATAAAATGGTAAATCAGTCTCATTACAGTCTAGTTGAGCTTCTCATACATTGTTTGTAGCTTTTCATATGCACTCAGTGGCCACTTTATTAGGTACACCTGTAAAATCTAATGCAATACAAATACAACAGCTCAGCCATGAACTACCTTTACAAAGATAAAAATGTTCGGTTTTGATTAACCTTTCAGATGGGTATTCATTTAACCATATGTTTTTTTAGTGAGGTTGTAGTTTGCAGTGGTGTTGAACTGCACTGCATACTGAGAGGTGTTTCCGATGTTTTGCCCACCACAGTTCTAAACCTGAGGGGGGAAGAATATTAGAAACACATTTCAATATAATGCAGTCCAGTACAACACCACCGCTAACTGTTAACCGCTAACTAATTTACTTAATTTGAATGGTCAACTATACTGTAGCTACCACTGTAACTTCCAGTATATGTGCTGGTTACACTGCATGAACAATAACTGCAAGGGAAATATAGTTGCCTCTGACTCCATGAATGGACAGTTTTGGAAACTTTTAAGGGAAGCCTTGATGCATTTATGAGATCGGTTTGAATAAAAACAACTTTACGTGTGCTACCTTGACAAGTGTGTGTGTTTGTGTGAGTGTGTGTTTGTGTGTGTTCCTCAAAAGTTGTCAGTATTTCAGTGTCTGACATACAATGTATGCATGAACTATTGTACGGCACAGCTTTGCAAATTAAGTCAGTACCAAACATCATTGTATCACTTGCTTTAATGATTCCTGTGATTTTGCAGCTGAAATCACACACCACTGTTGGGAGTGTCTCCCATTTTTTTTCGCCATCAAGTGCGCCGCTCAGAACAATATGTATCCTCAGAAACGTCACTTTTGACTGGGCAGGCCTCTCTGAGCTATACAGCTACTCTTCAGGTTTGCCAAAAGATGACCCTGGCGGACACCGTTGATTAGGGCAGTAATAAAAAGGCCGGCTGACACCTACAATGACCCCATTTGTGCTGAAGTGGTTTGTGTCCAGTTTCCAATTAGCCACATTTATCTGTAACAGCCATTGAAAGGTAATGAAACAATCAGCACCTTAGCGTGTCATACTATATATTAATAGCTGATCATAATGAATATGGCACAGGGCCTGTGAAAACACAATGAGAATAGAAATCTTTGGCCCTTCCACTGAGAGGCATCAAAATCAAGTCTAAGAAAAAGAAGAATTACAGCCAAATACACACACTGTAATGCTACAACACTGAATGGGTAAAGATTAAGAGACTGTTGTCATCTTTTACATGGGAGTGTGGATGCAGAGTAGGTGGTAAATATTAAGTAAATAAACGGCCGACTGTGGGTGAGACTGAGTCAAGTCTGTGACCCAGACATCTGAGTCAGGCCGAGCCCACAGCGGAGGAATACATCATCAGCGATCACTACCACTGTATCCTGCAGCAGACTCTGGGTACAGGAGGTCGATTCACGCATGGGAAATCTACAGTGAATCTTAAATAGTTATTGACAGCCCTCCAGTTGGTAAACCTCTCTCGAAGCCCAGAATTGATTGTAGGTCTTGTGCTGATGCAAATAGCTGTGCAGCTATGAATGTTTGATAAATGTTGGGTCAACGCTGAATGCAGGGTGAGGAGTTCAGAGGTTTAATTTGCAGCAAGACTCCAGTAATCCCCTGGGCTCTTGTTGATATGGCAGCCGTGGCCAAAAGGTTCGTCTGTCTGCACTCATCGATTGGCAACAACATACTAATGTGTTTATTGATGTAGGTATAAACATTAGATATAACCAGATGATAAAATACCTGTCAGTGGTTGATCCTCGCTTCTTTGTGATTATAAAATACAAGGTGCCACTTCTTCTCCTGCTCTTACAAACCTGCAAATGTGCAGTGACCACGTTGCAATCTTAGACAGAACCATATCTTTATTTTTGTAATATGTCCATCCATTTCCTTCAACCTCATATATGATGTATATGATAATACCCATCCTGTGCTTCTGTATTGGCAAGGCTTCAAAGCCGAAGCTATTTGATCAAGGAAATAGCCTTTTTAATATTCAAAAAGAGCTTCTGGCACTATGACGGATTGAGAGTAGCCCTCCCAAATCCTTTGCTGTCCAGTTCACTACATGAAGATAAATGCTGTGTGCATGATACTGTTGAGAGTTTAAGAGGAAAAGACAACTCAGATCCACCCAGGGGTTTGGTTTTTAGTCCCCTGGATGGAGAAAAAGAGGGTGGGTGGGTAAGTGTCCTGTCAAATAAAGCTGAAAAATGCTACACAGTTTTATCCTGAAACTTTAATTTTTATTTTTTTTAAACCTGCCCTTAAATAAACTTTCCTATTTATCAGTTAAGACTTGCTTTATCTTATCTGTTATTGGTGAAGATGATGGAGGAATGATTTAGTTGCTAAGTGCAATCAGTCAGCCTCAGCGTGTTTTAAAACCTGAAGACATGCAAATTACAAGGTTATATTCTCTCTCATTATTCAGTTCGGTATCCACTGAAGCTCAATTTTCACACTCTTGTACCAAGCTATCATTAATTAACATTTTTACTGACTTTCACTTCGTTGGTATGATTGATTAGATGTGAAGGAGAAAAGAGGACAACTTAAGTACAGTCCCTAATCGTCGTACCCTTTATTGGTGAGAACCTGCAAATGCAAACACTTCAGCATACTTTCCCTGTTCTTCTCTCACAGCTCATCTGAGGATGCCATGGAAATCAATTAGAGACACATCAGCGCTGTCTGAGCCACCGGAGGGAGCCAGTCAGAGCAAATTAGAATGCTCTCCCCTCTGTTTCACACTTTCTTTCTCATGCTAAGAGGGGAAATTACAAGCCAATCTATCAATTGATCAATGAGTGAAATGTGCAGATTACACCAGAAGTGACCATCATTATCTCTTTATCTACTTTCAGCAAGTGAAAGTGCCATTTTAAAGATAGCGAATGAAACACTGAGCCACACACTGCCAGTTTCCTTTAAGATAAGTTACTCGAGCATCTGTGGGCAACTCGAGTGAAAGTAACTCTGGACGTCTAGTGGTGCTAAGTAGGGAGTTGTGTTTGCTGTGGGATGAAACCCCTGAGGAGATTAGTGCCAGATGAGAGACTTTGCAAAGAGATGATTGATATGGACACAAGAAGTCAGAGAGCGTCTCTGCGCTCACCAACAGACTGCTAGTTCTCATTCTTCATGTTTTAAATTGGCATTAACATGACGTGTTACCTGGAAGATTGCCAGTATGATTAAAATCAGTTAACGTGTTCAACATGTTCATGTGTTCCCTCTCTTTGAATCCCAAGGCTTGTAGGTGTAAAATATTTTTTGGACAGTATTGAGGCCTGAAGAGGAAATGTTCTTTGTTTGCATCCTTACCACATGGAGGTCAAAGGCCAATGTCACTTACACAACAGCATCCCTGGAGCTGGTGGAGAAGCAGTTTTTGTCTCAAGTTGATTTAAACTGTGCAAATGCTGTCCATCTGAGGAGTTTAAACCCACAATATATTTAGCAACCCTGTCTCCTAGAATTTATCTTTATATGCTAAAATTTTGTTTTTCCAGTGATAATTTCTGTCTGGATTATGTTCAATGGGGAAGAACATTTTTGTGACAAGGGTTATAATCTCCCCCCATATATGACCACCTGTTATCATGTGGCCAAGGTCCTGTACTTAGGTCATGTGATGATACTGTGATGAGGAAATTCCATTTGCTGATAAAGGCTGTGGCATACAGTCAAAATCTCGAAAAACAGCTTAGTAAGTGGACCTTGCATTTAGATTATTTACCACAGATATGTATCCAAAATGTTGAGAGTGAATCTCCATTCTCTAACCATTTTAAATTATATTGCAGACCTAAAATATTTGAGAACATCGAATAATTTAAGGCTGAAACACAGAAAAATGTGAATGAAATGATAAACAAGACTCACACAAGAATTTTCCATTTGATGTAATGGGTAAAAGTTTGGGGTCTTGGATTTTTAGTATATTATATTTTTCAGTATAGGCCTGATAAAACTTCAGTGAAGCACTAGAACATACCACAACATACAGAACATGTGATATTAAAATTTTTTATTTTTCCATAACTTTGAAGATGGGGAAATTTAATGCCACTGTGAAGGCTCAAGGCTTGATTAGTGACCCATCAGTACTATTCTTGACCAGTGTGAATGGGTCTTATTATTGCTCATATATTATGATAGAAACAGTGGCAATGACGTAAAAGGTGCATATACAATATAGCCGATTTATTGTGAATGAGTTTCCGAGTATTGTGTTTGAGCATGCTGGTTGTTGTTTGAAAGGTCACTGATTCTAATGGCATTTCTGAGAGGTTTTGTAATGGGGCCAACTGATGCATGGCGAGCACTCCACCACGCGCTACAAAAACACGGCGACATGCAGAGTGGAACATGTCTGCTAATTGATGCCACCCCCCTTTCCATCTGTATTGTCTGTGTGTTTGTGTGTGTGTGTGTGTGTGCCTGTGTGTGTGTGTGTGTGTGTGTTTGTTCTGAACCTCACTCACTTTGTTCTTGTCACACACCTCATTTCCCAAACATTTGACGCAGAATGTAAAAGAGACACTTATTGACACATCGTCAGGTCTGAACAATGTGTTTTATTCCAGTTAATTACTGTCTCTGCTGTGCAGCCAAATTTGGTGAGATTGCAGTTACAGCTTTAATTGCTTAATTGATTTAGTTTATTGTCACAGCTTCTCTGTTTTTGTTTTCAAAATAACAAGGTCATAGTTTTGGATAGTGTACTGTAATCCAGTGCTGCCACATTTATCCAGCCATATAATTCACACTAAGTAATGTTTTTAAGGAAAACAAGAGCCTACAGCCATAATGGCTCTGTAAATGCTAATGTCAGCATGCTAACATGCCCACCATGACAATGCTAACATGCTGATGTTAAGCAGGTATAATGTTTACCATGTTCACCATCTTAGCGTGTTAGCATGCTAACATTTGCTATTTAGCACTAAACAAAGTATAACTGAGGCTGATGGTAATGTAAATAGTTTTGAAGGTATGGTCAGAAACCAAATTAAGATTTTTACCTGATGATGGATTGACCAGATTGACTAGATGAAAAGTATATTTTTGCTTTTTAGCCATGCTAGTGGCAGGGGGGAAAGACCTACCGCTGCCATGTAGTATTTTTGTATGAAATATTATGAAGAAAACCATGAAGACAACAGGATTTTTTCCAAATACCTAATAGAGCCATAATTGTTATGTTGCCATCTTTTGTGTAGAGGAAAGTGATTTATGCGCCTGACACTGCATGTTTTCACAACTACAAAATCATCCCTGTAAAATCAATAAAGACATGAATAAAGATGACCCAACCCTGATGAGCCAGCAATGATCATTAAATAGCCATTCCCATCAAGAGAACCTCACACTACAGCCACAAAGTGGGAATCCCTTGGAGGTTTCTCAATAAATAACAATTCTTTATGACCCGTGGCTTTCAATTTCATGACTAGACACTTAAAGAAAACTCTGGAGGGACTTTTGACATGTACGTGTTGGACCAACGCTTAAGGACGCAGAGGGCGTTTCACCCTGTGCATGAATGAACACATCATTATTATCCCATGAGCGGCTGAGTGATGCTGTCATTGTCACCTAACTGCTCTCTCACCTTGTTTGCATTCCAAGAGCAGGATTTCCCTATTAGGGGAAGTTAATAACTTGCTAATACTCTGAAATTTCAACCTCAGCAAAAGACTGCTCAGCACCAACATGCCTTGAATGAAGCCAGCAAGCACTCTTCCAATGTTTGACCCTTTCCACTTTCCTCTATAATCTGCAAAGTTTGATTAACTGTAATTAATACTTGATTCTTGCTGCCAAGTGAAGGGGACAGAGTAATTTCATCAACTTTAGTACAAAGCAGGGATAAAATGAACTCTGTGTTTCCTTCCTCAATGGAGCCATTCCCTTTTTATAAGTCACTGTTGGGGGAGACATGTGAGGCATTTCAAAGTCCTTCTGCTCAGTAAGGTGGCTTATAAAATTCTGTAGTTGAACATCCAGAGCATCACACGCCTCTCCACAGGTGGTTTTTATGTATGTAAGAAGCTAGTATCTGTCCATGGTGACACAGGAGACATAAAAAGAGCCTGTGACCTTTCACATGGACAGACATGGTCTAACTGCCTCTGATCGATAGAAGAGGAAAAGACACAGAGCGGTGAGGAATCCTGCACTTCCTGCTCACACACACATCTTTACCACCCACTGAAGCTGTCAGTCACCGCCTGCTATCCTCCAGTAATGGCACTGTGACTGAAAGGCCATGCACTGCAGGAGAGCACAGCCCAGTTTAGATACAGTATGTGATGTCTAAATTAGGATCAACTAAAATTACATGTACAGAGCTGCATTCACAAAATGTTGGGATGTTGCCGAACAAACTACTAATGATGCTGTTTTTGATTAAACATGGCCTTGAGGAAGGCATTTTATATTGGAGTTGTGGGTTTGCATGAACATGTATTTTCAAAGTTAAATACTTCTAAACACTTACTGTTTTATTACTTTATTACCTGATAGATATAATTAAGGAAATGCCTCAATATTTCACTTCCGCAGAAAAGTTTTCAAATATGTTCTTGCCTTTGGTGTTTATTGTTCAAAGAGAAACCCACAGAACAATTATTTCCCCTGTGAAGAATGACTAAAGAGGATATGAGAAGGAAATTATTCAAATGATGCTGTGCATTGTTATTAGACTCGTAAATTTCAATTTACACACTCATTGTGACTCCACAAAGGTTTTTTTTATAGCAGTGAGCTGTTTTATTAGGCAGAAAGAAAGAACGAAGTGGGGGAAAGTCCATCCACGTTAGAGGTGTGAATGACTTTCCCTCAGCTATGGAGATTCACACACACACACACACACACACACACATACACACACACACACATTTACATTCATTAAAACAATTGTTGCAGTGTTTACATAGTTCTCACTTATTTGTATTTGTATTATTTTAACTGCAAGTCTAATTTTTTTCTATTTTATTTTAAGTAATTTTTTACTCATCTGTCTATACAGCGAAGTCAAAATTCTTCTGTTAATGTAATTTTTTTTGTTGTTGTTGTTTTTATTTCACACTTGCTTTGGCAATGTAAATGTCTGTTTCCCATGCCAATACAGCCCCTTTGAATTGAATTGAACTGAATATAACTTTCACACAAAGACAATGGAGGGTGCATGTCCTACTGTTGGTGTATAAAATACAAAACTTAATGTAAAAAAACAACTGGAAAATGTGTACAGTTAAAAAAGTTGCCAGCGTAGAGATTTCTCTACCACTGGTATGGGAACAATATTGAATTTCATGTGTTTATCTCTCAGTCTGTCATGTCCACAGCTCGCTGACACCACTGAACTTACCTCAGACATTTCAGTGTTTTGATTCTCTACTGCATGTATTGAATAAACTGCTTACCCAAAATAAAAAAAAAAATCCAGCCAGCTGTACCAAACACTTGAGCTTCGCAGCCATCTACCAGCACATAAGCACAACATACATTTATGGACCAGGGGACATTAGAAAAATCTCAAGATTTTACACAAAAATGCAACCAAATCCACTCATATCAAGTGATTCAGGCATGCAAATTGGACAACTTGTAAATAAAGGCAAACTTTCTCTAATGTAATAAAATAGAAAATGTGTTCTATAGTGTTGCGAGTCCTTAGGAGGCAGAAATCACAATTACACCGGGTTCATGGAATGCATATTTAATCATTTTTAGAATCAGATCATTTATATCATGTATAATATATCATTTACCGTATATCGTTTATAATAGATTATCAGTGTATTTTCTTGCCAGATTCGCTGTGGCACATGGAGTTATAGTAGTTCAGACATGGCAGCGGAGCTCTGTGCCGCGTGCGCAAAATATTGTGATGGAACAATGCGTAATGTAATGACATGTGGTGTACATGTGGTGAAATGAGACATCAAAATATGACATTTGGAGGCATTTAGGGCAACTGTGCACTGTCATGTAAAAGAAAAGCCACAGTCAGAATACCTCACACAACCAAAACTATTGTGGGGTGTTGTACTGA
The DNA here is from genome assembly GCF_020085105.1 of Siniperca chuatsi. NCBI lineage: Eukaryota > Metazoa > Chordata > Actinopteri > Centrarchiformes > Sinipercidae > Siniperca > Siniperca chuatsi. The sequence goes on from NC_058052.1 coordinate 9,521,809, forward strand.
ACCGTTATGGCTGCTTTTCCAAAAATTCCTTTTCTTTCTGTTCACAACCAGATGACTCTGTGTACCAAGAAATATGTCTAATAACTATCATGTATCTTGACACAGCTTCCATGCATGTGCAGACAGAGGAGCTGCGCACATGTTTGCAGTGAAGGATAAAACACTAGTGTAACTGTGAGCTGAACGCTCTCCTGTCCTATGGGTGCCTCATTAGTGGTGTGAGTCATAGTCGGCACAGAAATCGAGTGAATGCAAATGAGATGTGATGGAAGGCATCTCTCTGGGTGGCGCAGCCTGAGCACACCTCTAGTGACTACTGTACTATAAATCATCCTTGTGTCAATGCCTTGGCGTTCATCATCAGAACTCCCATTAGACACCCGAGCCTGTGCAGCCCAAGTCATAAACCTCGGATTAGAAAAAGAACACAGGAGAGCGTCATGTGGAAACAATACACACAGTGGCTCACAGAGAAGTCAAGAAGCGAGGGTAGTAGAAAGAAAATGTTTTGTTTAGGCTCTGTTTTTCTGGCTCCGGCTGAGTATTTTAAGGTACCCTCGAGGAGCTCAGATCTATTCAATAAAACTGGGCTTGCTGAGAGGGCAAAGTGACTGCTTTAACGCTGAATAGGGTTTATTCAATTCGAATCAACTGCTTTCCTGTCCAAAATCCAAAGAGATCATGTTTGATTAGCTGTGTGAAATCGTTATTGATTTGTGTTTGTTGGAGCACAAAGCCAATTGGGTGTGCGAGTACTGTATGCGTGGCTGCGTGTGCTCTGGGAATGCACGATAAAATATGTGTACAGTAGCAAATCTATGTTCATTTTACTTTCTAATTACATCTTTATTTTCCATTTGGCAGTCAGCCCGAGCTCCATTATCAGTCATTCTATTTTGTGCCTCATGGCCTAGATTCCTGCACAGTTATTAATGCAGTATGGTCTGTGGGAGAAGGTGCACCTGACCTGAGCACGTGACTGAGGTCCCGGCAGACTAGAGGTCACCAGGATCACAGTCAGCACATTAATCTGAGTGTAAGATGAATAGATTAATGAGTGGGTAATGCCAGATTGTCACCCGGGTGGCACTGTCTTCAATTATCATCATTAGAATCACTAAATGGTGATCAGCAAAATGGATAGGTCTTGTCTCCTCTTGTCTTTTAAAACTGTTTCACATGTAACATGATTGACTTATGTATAAGATGGAAGATGGATAAAAGGTGCCAAGAAACGGAAAGCAAGACAGGGTTCACAAATCAGAGGAAATATTAGAGCGTCAAGGTTATTTTATTGTGACAGAAACCTCTCAGCCCTGTGCATTTTATTAAGAATGTTCCCTATAATTCATACCAATTCCATGCTAATGAAAAGTCAAGCTATGACCTTGATGGTGCAGAAGCAAGAACAATCAGGGAAGTTTTTTTCTCTTTTATTCTTGGCAAGGTAGTCTGCCAGTTTCTGCATTGTATTATGTGGAATATATTGAGCTCGCCCACATGCACATCTCCATTTCAATTATTCATATGAAGTATTAGGTAGTTTGTTTAATAAAAACATATCCTGCTTATAACGCCACGAATAATCAGGATCATCTGAATAATCTATGAGAATATTATCCAGAAAGCTGAGGTTCAGTCTATTCACCCTTACCTATAGTGGTCTGTGCACTGTACCGTTTCCATGGTAATATTCTTTAATATTCTTTGTGCTTGAATGCACAAAAACTTGTGACGGCAATATGAAGATGAAATACCTCATCATGAATAAATCTTGTTGTACAATGATTTTTTTATCTGGAACACTTTGTACATTTACAAGGGCACTTAGAGTCTGTCATCTACCTCTACCCAGCATGTGCTTTTCACACAAACAAACAAAAACCCCTCAAGATAACAATTGAATGCAGGCAGTGTTGCTTAGTAGTGGTGGAGAGTAGATGTACATGTTCCTCCTCTGTTGTTGGGTCGAGTGATAAAAAAATGAAAGAGTGTCATTGAGGTGTGCAGGGACGCTCTCTTGCTGCTTATCGTCTCCACGACGTTCGTTTTATTTCTTCATCCTTCAAACAGCGTCTCAGATCACCCACCCACTGACCCCCCGCCGGGCTGAGTATATTTTGAAACCACAAGAGTTTTGTCTTGTCCCCAGCTTTACCCAAAGTTTTCCTCATGGTTGGTTTGAAGTACCTGAGAGGGAGAAGTTTCCTCTGTAGTGGAAAGACGTCTGCTTCTGCTGTGTTAACTGTCATTCCACTTCGTCAGCACAGTATGACATTATTCAAAAATATTTATATCTACACAACACGAACGTTAATCCCGAGAACTTCCAAGTATCCTGTGGAGAGTGTATTATTCAGAAATGCAACTGGAATCTTCTTTGACTGTGACTTCAGCAATAGCAGAACTCTGCTGTTGATGGACGTGAAAGACAAAGACTAAATGGCAACATAGAAATTCTGAATGTGTAGATCAAACGTTTTCCTGAGAGTCAAGAGAAAAGATTGAGAGGGATCTTTGGTAATGAGGGTTTGAACAATGCGTAAGAATTCCTTTTAAAATAAGAGGAATGGAGAGAAACATTTGACTTGAATATTGTCTCTGTTATGCATGAGCTGAGGCCTTGTGCCCTTTGAATGAGTTGCACCAGCAGAATTATCAATGAGGGCTAAACCCAAGCAAACTGAGCGTTGAAAGGGTCTGATGATTTGTGAATTTTAAAGAACCATCCACTCTCGCGCACACACACACACAGACAGAGAGAGAGAGGAGAAGAAAATAAGGCAACATAATTTTACACTCCTGCCAGTCAAGTCAGATTAAGTCCAGTAACAACGACTCATAGAATGCCAAATGTGCTTTATAACACAAACCAATGACAAAGAGAGAACAGTCATATGAAATGTTACAACATAGACGTATACACGGGGAAGAAATGTGCATCCCAAAGTGGGCAAAACTGATGCCCAAAAAATCATTATTGTTCACATGACAGTGAAACAGCAACAGTAGATATTACAGAAAACCTCCACATGTGATTTAAGTGCACATATGGCCACGCATTCTTAAGAAATTCAGGGGGAGCCAATGGGCACACTTGTAACATGCAATAGTGGATTAGCAAAGTCTTGCCATAACAAAACCATTTGTGAAACTCCTACGCCACACAGTGATCACCATGCTTCAAGCTTTGGATTTTGGCCAATATTCACTCTCTTTTAGCTCTGTTTTTGCTCCCTATCAACTCTTGAGGAAAATAACTGGCTCTTTAGCTGCTAAATGCTCCACTATGTTCATCAGCTATCACTATCTGTGTCTGTCAGTAGTGATGGGCAAAGCAGTTCTTTCCAGTGCACTGAATCATTAGAATCAATTCATTGAAAAGATTTGTTCAAAAGATTTGTTCAGTGAATTGTTCAGTGCTTGACCGGAGCGCCGACTGTGTAGTCCCACTCACTGAACTGAAACACAGCCAAGTGGTGAGTTCAGCTCGCTAACTAGTGAACTGAGAACAGCTGTTCATGAGGGATAAGCCAGTGAGCTGAGAATGTAGTTGGATAAAAGTACCGTTTGCAAACTGAAAGCTGCAATAACAAAGTCCCCTCCCCTATTATGTACAGCACGCATATTTTTAATTATTAAATAACATATTTCGTACTACTTCCTACTTCGAGACTTCAAAACATGAGAGGGAGGGAGAGGGGTGGGCTTGAGTGACTCTGTCTATCACTCAGGACTCAAGTTCACTGTGTACGTTCAGTGAATGAATTACTGAACATGCACCATTCCCTCGCAGTGAAAGGATCTGAGACAGCCTCAGGCTCAGCCACCCGTTTTTTCATACTGCAGGTTTCACCAGGTATTCTAAACTACGAAAGGTGGTGAGATTTAAAAAAAAAAAACTCAGGGATTGTCAAACGTAACCAGCTCATTTCAAATTTGTTTGAAATCTAATGAGTACAGATGCAGCAATTTTGTTTATGCACGCTATGATACTATCCCAGCAACACAAAAATGCAACTACTCCATAAACAAGCACTGAAGGCACTGGATAAAAAAATCTAATTCTATAAATACTTATAGCTGTTCTCATTTCAAAACAGTAACATTGTGTGTGTGTGTGTGTGTGTGTGTTTGCTCGCAACTGACTGAGAGCTCAACTGACATGACTGAGAAATGAATGGATCGCTTCAGGAAGTGATTCACTTCAGTTTATTCACCCAAAAGATTCATTCTTTTAAACGAACCGTTCGCAAACAACACAACAGTATCTGTCAGTTTGGGGATGAGCAGGTAGTGTGCAGTGGGTTTTTGGAGCTTTTTTACTGAAAACAGCTGCCTGCTGCGTCCGAAAATGACGCTATGAGAGCGGTGAGAATGAGCTGAAACTTGTTATAAAGCTGCGTAAAGCCGAGGTGAGCTACAGATTCAAATTATAATTCTCTGTAGGTTCATCACTGCGGCGACCCCTTTCGCATTGTCGCATTGTTTTCACATTATCATTTGATTTTGTTATTATAAAAATATTGATTATAGCAGCTTTAAATAGTTGGAGGAGTGGTGTCTTTTGTTTTAGCTTTTCCAAAACCAAACAAAAGCAAAAATTTAAGGAATGGATTAAACACTATGTTTATCTGCTCAAACGATAGCTGAAATCGTTAGCATGTCCTGCTTACTAGCTAATTACTGTGGCTGAGTATTACTTCCAAGGCCAAGAGTTAGCATTTCATTATAACTAACTACATTAGTTTGTAGGGTTTATTTAGAACAGTCTGTTCTTAGACTTTCCCTTATCATGCTTATAGGACTAGGACTACACTGCAATACAACAACAATGCTGTTTCTTTATTCATGTCTTCTACATGGATCCTTAACCTGGAGACGGGGCTTTTGCCTGGGAGATGTAGCTGTAGCCTCAGTCTTTAAGCACAATATCATGTCTGTAGCCATCGAGTGTATATTTAAGACCACTTTTCCGGGATTCTTGTTTAAATACAAGTCAGCTGGAAACATTAAAGTCAGCCAGAGACAGTGTTTTCAACCAATGTAGCTAACATTAGCTTTAGCTCAGGGAAGCAGGGCTTAGCCAGTGGTTAATGGAACGAATTGGTCAATGCAATATGAAAAAATAATTAATTTCCCTGTTTTGTAAAATGCACATGCACTATAAAGTCAGCTGTTTATTTCCCCATTAAAAACTGGGTCATCAAATTGATTTATGCATTCCACCATTTAATAAGGCATTAATGCTAATTTCTAATTTAGCAATGCATCAATTATTTTGTCATTTACAAATCCTTTTTATTTGATTGTATTTATTGATGAATTCATAATAATTCATAACTGCATGCCACTTAATGAATTGCTTTCTTGTCATTTTCAAGCCTCTCTGAGCCCACGAGAGATACAAGATACAGCCCTTCATGTTTATTTGTGTTGGCCCCTGAGACTCTGCAGAAGTGGTGAGATAAACATGTTTATGATGCATACCCTATATATGTATACAGTATACAGTATGTGATGCACTTCTGGCTGTACAACCACATGCAGGTAATCGCCAGCAATCACTGCCATTTTTATCAATTACTTTAAATACCCACATTACTACATGACCAACAGCAGCACTTACCAAACTGTATCTTACACAGATCCACCTATGTGCTGCTATGTATTACAATTCTAGCACAGAGCATTGATTTTCTGAATGCTGGAGGTTGAGCTTATGGAGGGTAAATATACAATATATTGAGAGACTTTCCCTCCCTAAAACCAGTAGGCCTAGTATTGCTTCTTAGTGTAAACCCATGAAAATCTGTTTGGGATTGCTGTAAAGCACAATACTACATCCAGGCACGTATTCTAAAGTCCCTAATGAAAATTCTTATATGAGAAGAATTTTTTTCAGAACACAAGAATATACATCAACAATAGATAACATGTTTATCAAACTTGCCACAGTGGGATGCTTATGTCTCTGTGGACAGGTGCGTTGCTTTAAGCATCAAACTCCTCCCTGAGAGAAAACAGTAGAAAATAAATCAAACATTCATGTGCAAGTAGGCTCTGCCGTTAGGCTGCCGTTTGCATTCTTCTCCCTGGTTGGCTGGCCTTTCTCTCATGAATATCAACAGGATATGTTGACTCTGCATGACTGGGATCCAGTGTTGAATCAGAGCTGTGGTTTCAGGCATGGCAACAGGAGGAAAAGGAGGGGTCCTGAAGGAACAGGCTGCAGTCTATTTTGGGTCTTTTTGTTTAACCCAATTACAGTGTCAGTGTGTGCTGACTGAACCAGCACCAGTCAGGTGATGAGCCTCCTTTGAAAAGTGGGACAACAACGTTATAGACATGGAAATGTGATACAGCCAAAACAATGGCGGGCTGTTTTATACGTTGAGACAAGGAGAAAATGAATTACACACTGAGCAGGATCTCCTCATCGAGTGTGGAGAATGAAAAGGCAGGTTTAGGTTAACATGCAATAACAGCTCAGGTCTCCCACATGACAGTGTGCGACACCTTTCTGTGACCTTGGCGGCCATCGTCTGTGTCACCGCTCCCATCTGCCAAACAATCCTAGAGCAAAAAAGACAAATCACATTTTTAGCTGGATGGCTTTCCACATCTTCATCTATTTCAAAATAAATGTATACCCTGAGATAAGCTTTCAATGGAGCCCTCAAGCCTGGTTGCCGTGACAATAAAAGCATAAAGCTGGTAAATAAACGAAGACACGGCAGCGCCACCTGAGGCCCCGTTGTCTAAAATCAGCGAGAGTTTCAATTTGGAGAGTTTTTCTTTGCAAGTAAATTAGGTAATCATTTGTGAGAAGCCACCGGTGAGGCAGGATATGAAAACCTGGCTGCTTGTGGGAGGCACGGCTTTGAAAAGAATCTCATCCATGAGCTGCTCTGTTTAACTGCACTGATGCGCTTTTCCCTCAGCATCCGCCCTCCAGCCATCCACCTGAGAAAGCACTTTAGAAGCTACTGAAGTAGGGCAGATGACAGCTTTGCCTGTGTTTCTCTTTTGTCAGTTCTACTGTGCGGTATCATCTTCAGCCCAAACGCCTCTATCTGATCCCAGATATGAATCATAGCACAGCATCCGAATGCATTTCATCATTCACTTCCACTGGCAGACTCCTGCAGTACTTCACCACTCCTGTGAGGCACAGATTTTGTTAATTTAATCTCACATCATCTTAATTTAATATCAGGGAGACAGGAGGGCCGCCTGTGTAATTAAGTGATACATTAACCCAAGTTATAGAGATAAAGTGAGTGTGTGTGTGTGTGTGTGTTCCTGCTTTTATACATTTCTATATATACATGTTTGCATCTTCCTTCTTTGTAAGCCTGTATTTCCTTTGCCTTGAAATGTATGGTGTATGTTATTCTGTTTTCAGTATTTAACATAATTTTCACACTGATCTACTACTACCACTAATAATAATAATGTAATAATATTTGTATTGATTTCTAAATGAAAAATCTCACCACTTAATCACACAGCCAGGCCTGATCTAATTATATTCATGTAACCACAGCGACAGAAAAGTGCCAAATTCTGTTTACTGTTGTGCTCTGTAATCTGCAGAGACGTGGTATTGTTAGTTGAGTGTTCAGAGTGTTCACTGTGTGTGAAAAGGTGAATTCTTGCGGCATCTTTGGTGTGAACAAACGCTTCGATGCCACGGACTTGGTGTCACCATACCTCGGGGAAATCATTATTGTTCCAGGTAACGCTGAGTGATGCAGGAAGACTGGAGCACAGTAGATGTGGGGACTTGTTAGGAAATTTATTGGCCATTGTAACCTTCAACAGACATCACTCTTAATGAGGTCTCCGTGGATAAGACTAGGCATCCGGACTGTTTGCTCATGAATGGACTGAATGATGTCCTTTTGTGCTCTCATCGCTACACACACACATACACATACACATGTTGCCCCCTCCACTTTAATTCAAGCTTGTCTAAGTAATTTTACAGTAGTGGTTTCAGGGAGGCTGTTGGAGCTATCACTCCATCTAGTGGCTGTTTTAACTCGCATGAGAAAAACATGGGGGCTCTGCATTGCACACACTGCACCAGCAGCATGACTGTAGTGCCCCCTGTGAGCTTTTTGTTCCACGTTCATGCACATGGACCCAGTGGAGCTACATCTCCGTTTAACCATGGTGATCCATCAGTCACCTGACTGCCCAGTCAATACACTTCTTTGTCTAACTGTGGATTTATGCATTGACTCTGCACATGGGTTCAAACATGTGATTGATTCCTCTGTATACAGTTTATATGCTCTCATTGGTGTGACCCGCCACAATATGTAAAAATCAATGGAGCACTGCAGAGCTCAGTAAATATTGTGCTGGGGCTGTTTATCCGGCTGCAATCTGATCAGATACAGAGAAAGTGCACATAAAAAATACGCCCATTTGTTATAAATAACTGTTTCTACAAAAAGGTGTATCTTAAAGCTACACTAATCCATGTTTTTTATATTAACAATGGCTCAAGTTATTAAGTGTAATGTGAAAGGCGTCTCTTGTAGTGACAAACTTAAAGACGATTATCACCTAATTTAGTGCTGTTCTCCTCAGCTCTATGGAGGTTTTTGGCATCTTTCAGGTCATTGTTGCAGCTTGGCACTAATGGTGTAAAACATAGATGTGGTATTGATTGTGTTTAAAGGTATTAATGAGTCGCTGTAAAAGTTCACTGTAAAAGTCAGAAAGAGTCATTTCTATTATGCACCTGTAATGAGTTTTTGTGATAGAAGATACATCAAATACCGTCATCATTATATAAACAAGACCCAATGCGTTTTTCATTCTTTTTATTTACATTTCATTTGAAGCAAATTGCAGGAATAACACAATAACATTGGACATTCAGAAATGTAAAGTACCAGTATACCATGAAAACATCAAATATGGAATGAATAAACAAGTTTAAGATTCACATGGCAGTAAAGTAAAACATTTTATCATTATTAAGTGAGAGTAAGAAGCGAGTATGTTCAAAATAAATACAAGTAATTAATGAAATTCAGACTTGGAATGTATTTAGATGTACCATTGAGGTAGGTGTTTAAGAAGCAATCATCAGTTTCTGATGTGGTTTCCTTTATTCATAACAGAACGAAAGCATTAATGGCACACTGAGAAAAATGAGACACTAAGAACAAATAATAAATGGAAAATATTATTTTTTAGCAAACTTAGCAAACTGATAAGTGTCTTCCCTACATGTTTTTAAGGCACCCAAAACCAAATGTTTACAAATGGCTCTTTGTTTTAAAGGAATGATTTATGTGTTAAAGCACATCCAGGTAGCTCTGAAATCTAGGTAATATTCCTTTAAGTCAGCACGCCTTCTCATTTATAAAATTCTTGTGGCAATGACATTGATAAAGTGCTCAATAGTAAACTGTGGTCACTCAGTATTAGAAGAAAAATAAACCTCCATTTCAGTGTGTAAGTGTTGTCAGACACAAGTACCTTTTTCATAAAATATAAGACATCAGCAAAACATAAAACACAGTTGACAGCAGTGTTGAGAAATGAAGACAAAGCTGTAGTCTTGAAGAAGAGCACGTAGTCTACTTTAGATTCGAGTCTACATTCAGAAGTAAGTCTTTGGGGAAACTGTCTTAGCAAAGATGTCCTTTAAATGTCTTTGCTCACATTCTTTGAATCCACCGAAGGAAGATTGCCCTGACAATATGTCATACAAGTGGTAGTACAGTAAGTCACAGACTTATTTCAGTACAGGTTTTCTTCAGCAAGTCCATCTGAAAGGAGACAGAAAATAATATTAGTGAAACGTAACTTCAATATCTGTAACCTACAGTATATATATTAAAGGAAAATCATTAGATCAGTGGCTGTACTGTTTGGTAAAAACATTACCTTGCTGAAGGCTACTTTGCATATAGTGGTTGAGTTGATGCAACCCAGTGTTTTGGTCATGGTGTCCCAACTGCAAACTGAACAGATCCATGGCAGTGAACTGCTCTGCAGGCAGCGGGTCCTCTGGGATGGTCGGGGAGAGACCAAAGGGCTCCTGCTCCAACTGATGGGGCCCACTCCTGCTGCGCAACAAGCCCTGCTGGTAGCTGTCTGACACAACAGCAGGGCCGGACGTGCTGCTTTTCCTTGCGACCATGTCCAGGTCTTTCAGGATGCTGTCGAACACGCCTTCATCGAGGACCAGCTCACGCTTAGGAGGAAGGACTGAGGGGAGAGGAGGGTGGTGGGGCCAGTCACAGGCTGAGGGCAGGGTGTTATTTTGAAGCGGGTTCAGGGTGTGATACATGGCAAAGCTGCTGGCCAGGGAGGAGATCTGCTGAGCCAGAATGCTGATCTCTGCCTGCTCCCTCTCGTTGTAATGGTTAGACCCTGTGGATGTGGGAGATTGGTTTGGGGTAAGAAGACTGGAATGTATGGGAAACACACGGTGGGGAACATGATGCACTTGGACAAGGCTGCCCCCTTCTGGCTGCTCGAGAAGGCTGAAGTCGTCTTGATGCAGAGCACAGTCCACTGGGCTCTCACAGATGTCGGACACAGACGGGCAGTCCGGAACTAATCGAGCATCGGATGTACAAGCTTGGAAATCATAGGTCGAAGATGAGGAGGAGAGTGGAGAGCGAGCACTTAGCGCGCCGAAGGCTGCCTGGTCAAAGGTTTGTTCGATGGCTGCAGGGAGGGAGTCGGAGGGTGATTGGTGACAGGTGAGCCCTGCCTCTGGGTAGGAGTAATAGGAGGGAGAGCCCTCAGGGGACGACAGCAGCTGATCTGTGTATCCATGCACATCCGTCAGGAGGTCATGGTTGAGCTCCTCCTGCCGCAGAGGGGAGCTGGAGGAGGCCGGGCTGTAGGGAGGGGTGAAGAGAGCAGGGCTATCGCTCAAGGGAGCAGGTGAGCTGTCGCCTTGGTAGGAGGCGCACGCCGCATAGTACGTATCTTGCTCGGAGTCCCTCCTAGCTTTGGCACCCGGCTCCTCGCTTTGGCTGTTAGACGTCCTCTGCCTTTTAAAGCATTTAGTGCTGTTGTAGCTCTGAGTGTGGGATGCCTGTTGAGCTACAAAATGGCAGGAATTTGCCAGAGATGATGGTCTGAAGGCGTCGCTGCTGATTTTCGTCTGCAGAAATCTGGCCTCTGTCTCACTACAAGAGCAAAACAAAGTATTTAGTCGGTGTTTGTAACTTGAAAGACATTGAAACATTTCTTACACAGCTCAGCTCTGGTCTGCTGAAAAAGTGAAGTTCGTCATACCTGATGAGGAAGTTTGTGCAGCTCATGCCCTGGCACTCAGAGTCCTTGTTAGCTTGAATGTAGCTCCAGGTCCATGACAGATCCTTGCACTGGAGTCTGAGCACCATCTCTACCTGGAAGCCCTCATCTGCCTGCACTGGACGAGACAGGGAAGAATAATTCATGGTTATTATCACGGACTCTCACAAACTTAATGACACGCACACAATGAAATCAGTGCTCCATCCCTAAATGTCTCACTGTAAGCCTGCAAAATCCGCACAAAACTAAAGAAATTAAACTGAGAGTTCAAGTAAAGCCTTGGTGTTGTATGTTGTAAATGTAGACATTTAATGTGCTAAAAAACACTTACATGTTAAATAAAATGTTTATTTTTGTGTTTGGAACCTTAATTTGTAGTAAAACAAGTTTTCCTGCGATGGAGTGTACACTTACTTAAACTTTTATGAGAATCTGCACTCAAAGATAGATCTTCAGGGTGGACAAGACTGTACCACGATCGACCAGTCATTTCTTCAGCTGAATACCCCAAATAATATAAGACACTGAAAAAGAAAGAAATGTTTGTCAGTAACCAGTAAAAGAACATTTCGATTATATCTGCTTAAAGGGGGATCTATGAATTTACCTGTCTGACAGCTGAGTAAAGGTCATATCGAGTCTGTGGACACTGGTGAAGCTGTGACAGAAGTGGGAGTCAGAGCTCCGCAGGCGGTTGACTGTGGGGGTGCAGAGGGCCACGAACAGAGGCTGGTTGGTGGGACAGACTGAAGAGGAGGACGGACAAGGCTGAGGGAAAGACCGGAAGCCCCCCCTGACCATCATGGAGCAGCAGCTGCCGTGTTGCAGCTTGAAGGCCTTGGAGGTTTGCATACAACATATAAAGCTCCTCTCTGAAGAAAGACAAGATGTCACTTTAGTCTTTCAGTAGTAAGAACAGGAGAAACTTAAATGATTTAAAAGTACTGAATGTTGGAAGTGCTTTGTGCAGCATTTTTAGATTGCATTGTACCATTTTAATTTTAAAACAAAAGTCTATTTCCTGCAAACATTTTTCTGCAAAGCTTGGCAACCTCTCCAGCTTCTGATGTGATGAGCAGCAACAAGAATACCAGCAACATGAGGCTACTAATCTCCATGGTTATACTTATACGTGATAACTATCACAGCTTAAAATGCTACACATAGCAATTTTAAAGTCATATCAAAGTCTTTAAAGTTACCTGATGATGAGTTGTTTTCAATGTCCAGGTTTGATTTGACAATATCAACGTCAGAGCGTTCCACCATGTCATAGAATGAGTCTCCTTGAAGCACATCTACCTGGAAAAATGACAGGTTTTACAATTAGATACAACAGAGTAAAGCCCAATGTGCAGTAAACTAAATAGGCAAGAACCAAAAGAGATCCAGATGGACAGACTCACCATGGAGAGACCAAGATATTCAGCTACATTTTCGGACACATACACCAGCCTCCCCTGGGCGGTAGTGACCAGGATGAAGCCGTGCAGGGCTTGAAGAAAGGCCTCGTATGGCAGGGAGCAGTGTGATCTCTCCCCGGCCGGGAGTCCTTAGAGAGGAAAGAGTGAGTTCAGCCTTGGTTACACTGTGTGCTTCTCAGCAGGTTGTCACAGCTTTTAACTTCGATATATATTCCCTGCGGTAGTGCAAACTTAGTCCCATTTTGTTTGACAATGACGCAGGCTGAATGTAGATTAGACGCTCAGAGACTGTAACTGAGGTGTGAAGACTTACCCTGGAGGAGAACAGACTTCCTGATGTAGGTGCAGATGGCGGCCATGGAGTGCAGGTAGGAGAGACGCTCCTGGTCCTCCTGGGTAATGGGCAACAGAGTGCGCATATTCCTGATCTCATGATTGATGTGGTCCCGCCGGGCTTTGGATGCTCCTTTGGTGGATCTGTGAGAGACCATGGTCACTGAGGTCAGAGGTTGGATGAAAACTGGGGAAACTAAAGCTGGAGAGCCAAAGTTTTGTCTACTGCCACACTTCAAAAAATCTGTCTGAAATCATCCTCTTCCAAGTGGCAAGAAAAAAAAAATCAAATAAAGACAAACAGAGTAATTGGCCTGAGCTGATCTAGCCTCTTTTTTTACAATTCAGCCTGGAGTCTGTCTCCCCACGAGCTGAAGCGGACTTTGAATATCAAGGGTTCCTATGGAAACTGCTGATATGAGAGGCTGTCGTGTCTGCAGCAGAAATGAGGGCTCTCAGTAGACTTTGTCTGTGTGATCAGTATCTGTCTGGGCCCATCCACAGAGAGCCTGGGGCTTTTATAGCCGCCAGGGCTTCAGCGTGGGCGTCACACACAAAGGGGAGGGCTGGGCTTCTGCTGCTCCCTTCATTGCCTTATAAAGTGGGTGTCCTCAGAGAGGGGCACCCCACGTCACAAGCACACAGAAAGTGCAACAAAAGGAGAATTATATCAGTTTGTATCCCAGCACCTTAACAATAAAGAGCCATTGAAATGATATAATTGCATACAAATATCCAATTATATATATCCAATTAATGGATACAAATATCAGATTAAGATTTGAAGTCCATCTATGGATATAACAGGAATATTATACCACAATTATACCACTTTAGATTCCCAGCAGCATTGTTGTGGCTGAATTAATATGTATCACATACAGTACTAGGCTGCAGACAGGAGAAAAGTGGATTAAGTGCTCCCTGTGGCGCATGCACTGCAGGCAGCAGAGTTGGGTCTACATTTTCTGAACAGCCATGTGTTGATTCAGCCGCTAGAGGACGTGGAGCAGAGAGGAGGAAGAGTGCCACTGACCTGAACCTTCTGCAGTAGGAGCTGCGGTGATCCTCAGGCAGCAGATGATGGGTGCACGGAGCACTTACATGACATCTGCAGGAGTTGCACCAAATAGTCATTTTGACGCGGGTGTAGCCACCTAAGGTCAAACATGCACTGATTTAATGCTTAGTATCAGACATGACTGAGAAGGGATACAATGAGTTTTTAAAAAGCAGTCAAATGTTTAGTTTTTCCTTTAAAAAAAACACATTTTGAGTAAAAACGGACAAAACTATTTTGACCCAGAGTACAGACAGTAGTTCCCCGGTGAGGAGAAACTCGCCTCCGTCTCATACCTCTGCAGGCTCCAGTCCGGGTGATGAGTGTCAAGCCCTTGTGTGTGCGTCCCTCCTTTTATAGCTCAAACCCGACACCTCTCATCCAAATCAGCCGGTGGAGAAGACAAAAAAAAAATGGATAACGTTGTGACGCGATGTAAAATGATCGAGGTGGGTTATATTTAGTGAAGTCAGCCCTAAAAATAACCCGTTAGATTGGACGCGGGATCCGTCATCAATACAGAAGTGGGTGGGTGTAAAAAAGTGTGATGCTTCATTTCACGTGCGTAGATAGAGAATCATTTCAACCCTTCGCAGGTTTACAAATGCTGTGTTCATTAAATAACAAGAAAATGTCGTTTTCGTGGCCAATCAGCAGTAGGCTACCTGGCACCGATGTTCAGACAGTATTTGCAGTGTTGTTTATTGAGGAACCATCGTCATATTAGCACCATGTGGAGTTCTCTAGGTAAACACTCAGATTCATATTAAGAGAAAGCTTAAAGTCTTGTGTGACTATTGCTCTTTCTCCCTGCAACAGCTTTGATTCAGGCGTTATTAGCCAACAAACACCCTGACACAGAGGGACTGTTCCCCGGGCTGGGGGGTCTGCTGACCCCGTGTTTAAAAATGGATTTTTCACTCAACACCCACATTTGAAAACAACACTGACTTTAAAAAAAAAAAAAAAAAAGTTTAATGGTAGCGACACCAGACCAGTTTTAACCCCTGTGTTTTGTTGACATTGGCTTTGGGGTCTGACAGACCTCCAGGCTGTCCAGTGGAAGGACTCAGATAATACTACATGGTAAAAAATACTTCATTACAAGTAAAAGTTCTGCATTTAAAATCCTTCTTTAGTAAAAGTACAGTATCAAAAGTAAAAGTACTCGTTTTGCATAAAAAATGGCCCCTGTGACTGATATATTCTAATAAATTACATTATTTATACTGATGCCTGAGCAGAATTTTGTAGCTGCTCGAGCTGGAGCTAGTTTTAACTACTTACAGTTAATACAGTTAGGTTCCCAAACTGGGGGTCGGACCCCTCCAAAGGGTCGCAAGCTAAATCCGAAGGGTTATGAGATGATTAATGGGAGAGGAAAGAAGAAAATACAAAGTTCTGATACACAAATCTATTTCCATTTTTAGGACTTTTCTCTAATCTGTCATTTCTTTGTGAAATATTGGATAATTTGAACTGTTATTTAAATGAAACCATGTGAGAAGTTTAGAGGAGAAATTGGTCTTTGGTGTTGCTGCTAACAACTCATGGACATCTGAAGCGTGACATGGTGTGCAAGGCCACTAAAACCTATGGCCTACCTATGTTAGTTATCTTTAACAATGTGTCGTATTTATAAACTCCTGTTTTTTCTGACGTAAAATCTTGCCTTGTAAACCAAAGCCATCTTCTTGTTTAAACAGAAATGAGTATTTAGAAAAACAGAAAAAATAACCTCAAGTTTTCTCACACATTCAAAAAATCACGTCAGTGCGCCTGCTAGGATGGCTGTAAAAAGCACTGAGACAGCCAACTGTCTCCCCGACACATGCATACAATAGTTGCAGTAATAGTACAGTAAGAACAACACTACACAATAATGACATGCAAGGTGAAACATTGTACGAATAGAGGCACATCATAAGAATGTAACAGCCATGTTACTTTTCATTAGGCACTTTGAATGTTAAACGCAACAGCCTGAGCACATCTTCAGACTCTAAACTGCGATGTCATTATCATTCAAGTCTCAGCAGAAAACCAGCTTGATGCATCATTGTTTAATTTCTGAACAGACTTCTGAGGCAGTCAGCTATGGCAGTTTATCTTCAAAGGGCTTTAACTGCATGTGTATTAGTCACTCAATTAAACCCCAGTTGGAAGGGAATTAAGCTACAGGTCTACAAACATGACGCACTGAGGCTGAGAGGCTCGGTTACACACAAAACCAGATCAGTCCTTTAGCAGATGAATAGATTATGGGCATCTCAAAAGATGGCCAAGGCATGCTAGAAACCTTTCATTTTACAATAGGCTGCCACTCATCAAGAGGAGTTAATTTGGCGAGCATGATGCTTGCATGGAAAACTAAAGATGAAAGTTTCCCTGTTTGTCACTGTTGTGAAATGGAGACTTGTTGCTTTCTTTTCCGTCATTTTTGCGCGAGTTTTAAATTCTACAGCTACGGCTTCTATCCTCTAAGGGCTCCTGCTCCTTTAATGCCTCTTTTCTCAAATCCCCAATTTAGTGGCTTCAACAACGCTGAGGAGCAGAGAACTAGAACTTGAATTGAGGGAATTGCACAGAGATAGGGGGGACAAGACAAAACAAATCACTCCGAACAAATCCTCTGTCTGATTCTCAAGGGCCAGTGGGATCGTCTGAGGCCTGAAGGGAAATTAGAGAGTAATTTGGCTGAGTGTCTCCTTGCATTAGCGCCTGCGTTGCTGGCCGAGGCAGGCTCGGGGCCAGACAGAAGGACCCAGCGCAGCCCTGCTTCCTGTGTGCGGCAGGGCCAGGCGGGACAGGGTGTCTCTGCTGCCTCACTTTAAGCTGACCCTCCGTCTGTGGCCTGCACTTAACACTGCAGATAACACTGGCTTTATAGCACGGGGCTGGTGACAGACAGGAACAAACTGCCAGGCCGCTACTGGTAGCAGAGGCAAAGATTGAAGCTGGGGTACAGGGTGAGACACTTTCTAATGATGGGACCCCCCCCCTCCAAAGCAGCCGCACGCGTCCCATTAGGTAGTCTGACAGCCAGTAGGGGGGTTGGGTGGCACCATGGCTTCAGAGTACCCACTGAAGGAGACGGTGAGGGCTATCAGACAGGCCGGCTGGGGCAGATTCAGCTCTCTGGATTTCAGCAGGAAGCAGAAACTGGGGAACTGCAGGGCTCAAAGACCTGCCAACTATATAGTGCCACATACAGCAGCTCCAAGAGGAGACCGCTCTCCACAGATAGAGGTGGAAATAGGAAGGCATCTGGCTTGTTTTTTAAACAGTGTGCCATTTTATTTTGAGTCCAGCTGTGTGTCCCAGTGATGTTTAGTTCATTCAGGTTAATTATTTACATTTACACAAAGGCCTATTATTTAGTAGTACTTTCCTGGGACACATTAAGCTACTTAAAAAAAACAAACAAACAATTGTACAGCTCTCCTGAAACAGTCGCCCAGTCAACCTTTCTTTTAGGTTTACAAAGAAACATCTGTGTCAGGTGCGCTGCTGTTGGTCCTAGCTAAAGTGTTTATATTGCTAAATGATTGCTAAATGTTATATGCAAAATAAAATGCCAATTTTAGCACTGACTTTACATCCTTCATCCTTTATCAAAATAAAAGACTGGGGGGGAAAAAATGGGAAAAGATGTAGGGGACCTTATTTAATCGTTTGTTTGCAGCCGGCGGTTCAACACCCCGTGGTGTAGAGGGTCTTTCCAACCTTGACTGTGGCGCATCAGAGTGAAAATGACAGCAACACTGACTGACATGGTCACTTCAATCTTAAACAATCCTAACAGCTTTAGAAATCATCATTAAGCTCAACAAGTTCTGAAAACTGAATAAGTACGTAAAGAAAGTGAATGTATAACAAATCAAATTGTCTCAGATTTATTATTGATACAGTTATAAAGCATATTGCACAGGAAGTCCTGACCAACCTTGACGGATATAGAGTCCCCTCTGAAAAATGTGTAAAATATAAAATTAAATAAAAACAGTGAGCATAGGGAGCCGCCACAGTAACATGATTCCAAATACACTCCATACTTTGATCTGTTTTTTTCCAAGCATTCTTTGTTGTTTAGGAATTATTCAGCCATCTACTGTAAGCCCTAAAGACAGAATAGACTTCTTGACATGAAATCAGTCCGGTCACATACTTCTGTTTGGCCAATAATTACTGCTCACGCTGAACAACTTTAGCGTGAGTGTGCGCTATAATCTAATGATGCACTTTTCTTGACAGCAGCAGTTTTTTCTAGGTTGGCAAATGCTGTTTTTGTATAGCATGTCACCAGGTGAAGTTTGTTCAACTATTTGCTAAAGTCTCCTCACAAAGTGAAATGAGAAAAGAGACTCACAAACTGCGGTTTTACATCGCGGCCATTAAAAATGTAATGCAAATATATGTAGGCAAAATCAAAACATCCATCATTGGCATTGCCTTAGTGGAGATAAGTGAGTGACCATCACTGAGGAATTTTATTGTGCAGGTATTTTATTTTTGACTATAGTGTCTACATTGTAATATACTTCATATTCACTTCATGTCATATTCCTGAAGAGTTCTTGACTGAAAAAACCATCACCCATAATCTTCACACGCAACAAGGACCAAAATCCTGAAATAAAAATGACTTCCACACCACGCATTAGAAAAAAAAAGAAGAAATAAACAAATATCATCAGTTTTGCCGACGGCCATTTGGTGTTACATAAACAGTTTGATTTGTTCACCAGTAGGGTTTTTTTTGTGAACACACGATTAGCTTCCCTGTGGTTTCACTGCATTAGCTGTAGCTAACTGGGGTACTGAGGAATAGCAAGTGTGTCATATGTCCATGTGCGTGTGCTGTGTAGAGGGCATAAGACTGCGTCACATTGGCACCACCGGTCTGTATATAAAATTCACACTTGGTTCGGGCAGGCGAACGTCTCAAACTCTGGAACTCTACTTAGGCAAAAAACAGCATCAACATGTCTCCTCTCTGTAAGGCCTGACATGCCACGATTGGCTTTAGTGCAGATATCTGGTGACTTCAACCTGCATTTAAGATTGTTTTACACTGCTTTACATGAAATACACAGATTTGTAAACATTTATGATGTAGGTCAGTGTTAACCAATCCTGATGTTTGGGACCCAGAGCCTTGCAGGGTTTAATTCTAACCAGCTGATCAGGGACTGACTGATACAGATTCAATGTAACTATCTGACAGGACAGAAAACAGCAGCTGATTTGGTCCCAAAGACCAGGACTGAAAAGCATTCATGCAGCTCACAAGTGTGTGGTAACACAGTTCCTAATCACATCAAAATAAATAGGCAGTGTAAATGAAACTCTTTTGCCTGTATATTCATCCGCACCAAGTCATTCATTTCAATGTCATGCCGTATTATTAATTAATTAAAGACTGGTGATATTCTGTATTTTTCTTAGTGTCAACAAATCCCATAAAAAGACCAAAACCAACAATTAATTGATCTAACAAGTACTGTCTGTGTATCCAAAGCCTGATGTATCTTACTCCATAGACTTTCATCATTGTCTAAAAGCTATTAAAAACAAAAAGTGAGCCACAGCATTGCACTGGTTGACTTGTTTCTTCATAACGATGAGCATGGCCACTTTAGTTTAGTTTGAGTGGAACCTAAAAACACCCTAAGTGTACCAAATCTGTGACTGAAAAAAGTCTCCAACAAATACTCAGTTTACTCCTGTTAGAGTAACAATTGTTAAAAGCGACTGTGCCCAGCTGTTTTAGGAAATGACTGAACCTTATGTTGGTACTGTTCAATGGGAACAAATGGGCTTGGGGCTGAGAGCCACAGACAGTGTTGAGAGACGAACTAACACACAATAGGTTTTGGTCTTTTTATGGGATTTGTTGACATCAAAAATATAGAATATCACCAGTCTTAACTTTCAACTAAAGTGGATGGAGATAAAAGGTTAAAACAGATGGCCACCACTCGTGTTTTCAAAGTTTTGTTCTAAAATTTGTGATCAGTATTAATAAAATTAAGAAAACACAACCTGAATAAACATCCCAAATGTGAGCTATTCCAAGTCATTTTTTGTTTGTTGAGTGTGTAATCTAATAACAGCCCTTATGCATTTATAACATCTGCTCAGGTGTAGCTTTGCTTGTAGTTGCACACAAGCAAAGCTACACACTTTCCTGGTTTTTCACCGCACTCTGAATAAGCAGGTCACAAGGAGAGTTTCTAAATGCTATAGGATTGTCTATAAGAGGAACAACTACATTATGCATATTAGTGATGATCTCCTCTCACAACAACAGGCAAACAGAAGCAGGTGGGCTAGGATTATGTGTAGACGGGACCACGTGCTTACACACATACACAGTATATATTTGCATCATGATTCCCTTCTACATTTGGCACTGAAAAACAAACAAACACTCTTCCAGTGACACTCCATTTCTTGGAAGAATACCACAGCCAACCACAAATACAAACTTCCCTGTGAAAAGGTCTTTTTTTTCCTGGGGGAAAGTAGATGTCTAATGTATGGGAAGTCATATTAAAGACACAATGATACATGCTATTGAGGGAGGTAGATGGACTTGATTATTTTACAAGGCGGACAGACGGCTTGCTTCAGTTACCTTGCAAATCATCTGAGATGCTTAAGAGCAGTGAGGGTGCTAGCCAGGTTATGATGAAGTAGGGAAAAAGGTAAGCATCAAAAGCCAGTCAAACAGAACCTTTCACAGGCATAATACCCCTAGAAATGTCGTACCCAATACTCTATCTCCTTGCATTTAACACTAAAGTAATAAGTTAGCCTTGTCCACTCTATATGCTGTGTACATAACTTAATTTGCTGCAAATGGTAGTTTTACATGGTTTTATGATCAAGATACACAAACTTACAACCATCTCTTTATATCTGGAATAGAAGGTTCACATTTGACTCTTAGGGGATATCGGTTGAGTGTGACATCAGGATGACATCCTCAACAAAGAGGTTAGCTCTCAAGACCTTTGGCTCAAGTTCTTGTCTCTTCCTGTGCTTAAGATTAGAAGTCTATGATTATCATAGGCTGACTGGATTTCTAGAGAGGCTAGAAAGAAGAGAAAAGGGTGAACAGGTGTCAACAATTTCTGTTTCACATGACCAATGTTCTCAGGGGTTAAAATATCCTTCGACGTGAGAAAGCTCATGGTGTCCAAGGAAGTCATTCGCAGGATATTTTGGTCAGTAATGAGTTTTCACTTGAAGAATGTGGAAAATAAATCCGATACATGACCAAACTCTACAAAAACAGTCCGTCTGAGCTCAGTTGATGAGAAAGATAAAAGCCTAGTGTCCCGAAACAGAGCAAGGAGTTCTGCTTCACATTCAGCGGCGTCAGCCATGGGAGGAGAAGATGGGCCTGCTGATGTTGCTGTTGGTGGTCATGGCTGCCAGTTCCCACCTGAAGTGAATAACAGGAAGAATCAGAGGCAAGAATTTTAGAGTACTTTCACATATTTGATCAAAAGGAAAAAAGTGATACATTGTTGCCTTTTAGTTCTGGTCTGTTTTGTGTTCACACTAGCCTTTTACAAACAAACAAAGAGATGGAAGCATGAAGTTATCCTGCATCATCAGAACCCACGAGGGGAAATCAAATTGTGGTGACTGACAGCAAGTCATGAGGCACTTTGGTGAGCCTCATGTGTTTATTTTATAAATGGTGTCCCAGAGAAGACAAATTATCATTAATGATTATAATTATTATTAGTCCAGACTGTAACTGGATCTCATATTGTATAAATAGTGACCAACGGGCCAAAAAACAGGCATTTCGTAATGTAATATTACAGGAGTATAGTTACTGTGTGGTTTCTATGTTTCATCGTTTCACTCACTTTTTATTGGGGAGCTGCTCAAATAGATTAATCTGTCCTTTTCGCTTTCTGATGGATCAGGGAAAATTCTCACACTCATGTGCTAATGTGTATACATGTTACCATGGTCACCAGACAGGGGTGTAACGTTATGTGTATTCTTTCCGTACCAACTGTTTGGTACAGTATGTTCGGTTCAGTATGCGACTCCCTCGGTTCGGTACACTTCACGGTGTCCCGGTTAGTTACAGCGAAAATGGACAACAATTAGTATCAAACTGTATGCCGACATTGTTCAACTGAAGTCGGGTATGTCTGTGGAAACACTTGAAACGTGTCATTTACGACGGCATCACCCAAATGTGTTGATTAGCAGAACGAGACAAAACCAGACTGGAAGGCGAGTTCTTCTCCCCGCAGCGTTCAGGCAGCCTCTCACTGCAGAGTCAGACCGTGCCAAAGTAATAACTAATGCTATAGGAGTATTTTTCGCTGCAGATATACGGCCATACTCGTTTTAGAATTTAAGCATTTGCTCAAAGTGCTTGAGCCGTGCTACAGTGTGCCTTCACGTGTGCATTACAGTCAGTCCGTTGCGCTGCTCTACATAAACCAGCACGAGCTGTAGTTGTTCAGGAATTATCAACAGGTCAGTCTTACGATGGAGCATTACTTACATTTGTGTTATTTATTTATTCTTATGGACAATGATCCAGTATTTGAGTGGATTAACTGTTGCAGCAAGAATTATGGCCAATGAGCCACTGTTGGGGATTTTTTTGTTTTCCTGCTGTACCAAAAACATACTGAACCGTGTCCCCAAAACCAAGGTACATACTGAACTGTGAATTTTGTGTGCCATTACACCCCTATTACCAAACGATCTTGCATAAATAGGCTAACCAAACAGGTTAGGTATGAAAGCACCCTTAATCTTCAGGCAGGCTAAAAGCTCCAGTATACTCCAAACAAAATAACACTGTCATTGTGATCACAAATTGTGTGAAATTGCTGTCAAATATGGCACTGTGGGCATATGTGCCAGTTTTGATCTTGTTTGGAACGTACTGCTGGCTTTAAGATTTTAGGCAGAGCTGATGTCTTTATCTCACAATCCCGATCCTACAAAACAGACTGTTGTGGTTTGCAATATATCCAAGATGCTAAAAATCTACTGCAATGACACTCAATCAAGCAACTGTGTGCTTGTTGCTCTCACCCTCTGCCCCCCCTTGCCTGCGTGGGCTACGATGTGGACAAGGATGAGGGAAGGCCCCGCTGTAACACGAGAACCAGGAGCAGGGGCTGACAACAGGGTCTAGTGCTGACCTGATGACAGGTCAGAGGTTGAGCTCCAGATTGTTATCACTGGCTCTGGTTTCACACTCACTCCCTCTCAATTGCTTTGTTCGTTTTTTTGTGGTGCACGTGTGTGTTTAAGAGGGGAGATTGGCATTGGAGCTGGAAATGCCAGTGAGGGGCAAAGGGAGTTAACCAGAGTCTTGTGACCCGGCCGAAAACCCTCTAAGGGTTAGAAACACAACTGCAAACACTGAAGTGGGGAGCGTGCAAGGTGGCAGTGACAGTGTGAGAGAAATGAGAGGCTAAGAGGAGTAATTAGTATCAAGTTCCAAAAAAAAAAAAAAAAAAAATTACTTTAGTGCAACCCCTCCATTTCAGATGCACTTGTCTAATGAGCTACATCAGCTTGACAAAGTCTATTCATTAAGGTTATTTGAGAAATGGCTATTTGCTTGAAATTGATGGGTTGTGTGAATATTATTCCCTATGATGCAACATATTCTGTTCTATATTACTGGGAAAAATACATATTCACATACACACATTCAATGAATGTGAACCTGAATTTAAAAATACCAGTTTGAACATTTTACTTTAATATGTAGCTAATTAAAAGGCAGTTGGCAGACAGCTGAAAACACACTATTTTTAGACACGATTTTGCCTTTACATGTTTTAAAATCTAGCTTTAACACAGTTATTACAACTTCCCTACCCTGTGATTACAACGTCACAACAATTCAAAGTGGTGCTCTTTTGAGGCTCTCTTGCATGTTATGTGTCAAAATAATTTTCAAACTTGCCAATGAGAGGCAGACATTATGTATTATTAACCTAATTCATCGCACTAGTTTCATTGAACAACAACATTTGCTTTACACTTATGCTGCACCTCCATTACAGTATATTTAAAAATCTCAAAAAGGTGCTATGCGTTCATTTTCCAACCTGATTGCAACAGAGAAGGTAGTTCTTTGCGTTGATTCGAAATGACTTCAATGTATTTCACTGGCTTCATGGAAGGCAAGGGTTTTTTTGTTTTATCGAACAGGATTATGCATTCAAAGATGGAAAATGTTGTTTGTGTGTGTGGCTGTAAAGCAGGTCTATTGCTTTTATAGTTTTTGGAGAATTTTCTTCTTTCTTTCAAGACTGGCCTTTCAAAACTGGCCTTTCAAGACTTCCTAGGTACTAGCTTACTGTACACCATTTGGACTGTCTCTATATTTGTTCCCCTATTAACACTTCCATGCTACTAACAAGCAGAAAGAGAATGTCCTCTTCCTATTTTGATCTCTGTTCTTCTGCATGTAGGTGCAGCACCTTTTCTGCAAATTGTACATGGGTACACAGACAATGAACAGACTGAAAGCACTATGCGGACTATACTACTTTCTCATCATGATTGTCTGATTTTTCTATATACAAACCTTCATGCTATTAGTTGGAGGATGATATAATTATATACAAATGTTACATGTAGGGACTTTAAGTCAAGTCAGACAAAAGCCTGAGTAAACCTTACTGCTAGCTAAATGAAGGATAATGAGTCATAATTTGCCTCAGCCTCATTATTGAGTGGTGGCAACAATGACAAGCATAATACAAACAGCATGAACAACAATATGTCAATTCTATGACCAAATAGCACTAATGTTTGAGAAGAGGATGCTGACCTGATATCATGTGGGAGTCCTGACTGCTCCAGACTGTACTGAATAACAGCTATTTTGCATAACGTCTTCAAATTAGGGCCTGAAAAGAAGAGAAAGTGTAATGAGTCATAGACACTAATCATACTAGGCTAAGAATATCCATTTAAGCTGTGGGAATTCAAAATGGAGCCAGGCAGGTCAGATCTAAGAATCTGTAGATAAAAGGGGTTCGATTTCCTCTCCATGGAGTAAAAATCACCATGTTCTGTTTATATCATACCCCAGAAAAACAGCTGAAACAATCAACAGTGTTCACATATGAGGACGTGCACAGCATTATGATGCTAGTGTTAAATAATCTTAGTACACAATTCATATTATAAACTTCCTTTCTAATACTAATTACAAACTTCCTCTCAATTACTATCACCATCATGGCTGTTCCACCATATGGTCAGTGATTAACAGTGTGAAGGCACACGCGACTGGCACGTGGAGGCATATGCCACAGGGGATATCACTTTGTACTGCCAGTCCCATACGGTCCCTGTGTCCCTGTGTAAGCCCACCTACACAAACCCTACCTGACAGCTTTACAGGCTACCCCGGTGCAGGCAGGAAATGGCTATATTTGGTAGTCCATGAGACGGAAGTACACCACGTGATAACACAAAACAGGGCCAAGGCCAGGCATTCTAGGCCAGGTCAAAAATGAAGCAGTGGTATAAGGAGGCTATTGGTTGTATAAAATGTATTGAAGAGACCACTGGATATCTTATTTAACCAGGCAAGGTGGCTGAAAATACGTTATTATTTACAAGGGCCACCTTGGGTGGTATATGGGGATTTATGTATCTGATTGAATATCAGAATCTGCAAGATTAGGGACCTTCTTAAGCTAACAAAAGAGACACAGATAATGACAAGGATACTTACTGAAGTCTAAGATATACAGGTCTGAATGATCCATGAGGTTAAATTCATCACCCATTCCTTGCTCTGGACAGGGGCTGTAAAGAGAACAGAAACAGTTTCTATAAGATTAGAGCTGTGAACAAAAATATATTGAAACTTACGACTTACAAGTGGTCAAAGCTTCAAAGCTACCCAGGAGGACAACAGTAATTCCTTAAACGCCCTGTCT